>NC_071329.1:779777-1139665 GCF_010183535.1 Caenorhabditis remanei
GTTGAAAATGCCCAACTTTGAAAGAGTGTTACGGTATTAATGATTGTCACACAAAGTAAATTTCTAATGGATCATACAGAACAAAGATAGAGCTTCATTTTTGTAGTTGACAACTTTTTTGTACGGACACTCTCTAGAGAGTTATGGTCACTTTAAGGAGACAACTCAAAAATCACTGTATTTCACTGAAATCGGACTATTTTTGGAGAGAAATTACTTTGCCAAAACGTAACTCTCTAGAGAGTGTCCGTACAAAAAACTGTCAACTACAAAAATGAAGATCCACTCTTGGTCTGAATGATTTATATATGAATTATTTTGTGGGACAATCAGTAATACTCAAACAACTATCCTAAACTCACATTCTCATGTTTGAAATCCAGTGGCATGTCACAATCAAAAATATAAAACTCTTTACGACGATCCGCCATATTCAAAAAGATGTTGACAATCTCTGAGTTCAATACAATTTCATGCAATGTAATTTTGAGCCAAGATGATTCGAAAGTGTCATTGGAGAATATATTTTTGAGACGTATCAAACTTGGAGTTACTTTGGTGAACACCATTTCGAGACCGTCCATATTAAAAACACCGGACATTTTGTTGATAGCTAGAGCTGTGTTTTCAATTAGTGTCGCTTTATTGTAATGTAGCCTGAAACAAGATGTCTGGTTTTACACTTTTGAAACAATCAAACATTTTTCAGCAACTTACCGGTGATATCCTCCTAATCCCCTTTTATATCCTAGCGAGTTACAGCATATTCGAAAACCTGTGACTCCCCGCAGTTGTATATACGAAGCTCTATTGAGAAAAAGTATTTGAGGACAATAATTTTGTTTTCTCATTAATTTCATTTCGGTTTCCATTCGTTTCGAAGTGAGACTCAATGCGAATCTAAATCAGGTAGTGCTAATTAAGTCACGAAAATTCAAATTTACCTTTCAGCTGGATCCATTAGTTGTATTATCAACATTCTGACAATAGTTGGTAGTTTTTTAAACTTGAATTCTTTTCTTATCAAGAATTCCAGATCAAACAGAATCTGATGGCAATACTTCAAAGCAAGTGTACTAAGCATAATGAAATACAGGAAAATAGGTAAGAGCAAATCAATAAATGAGAGAGACGTGGAAGGATTGCTGAGTGTCTGTGTAATGAATGTCTCTCGTAATGAGGTAATACCATCTGATCTGTCTCCACGTCACCGAGTAAAGAAGGACTTAGGCAAACACACAGAGAACGTCGGCCACATAACCATTCCAAGACTATGGCTGACTTGGGAAGGGTACCCCGAGACACAGTGAAGTTATGAAATTTGAATCGAAAAATGTCAGCATTCAAAGAAATGGTAGTTCCTTATGTTAAGATAGTTTCATATTGAAAGAAAATGCACAATTCGATTCAAAGCATTTCAAAAAGAAACATTCTTCAAATACATGCAATAACAAATGCATAATAACAGAAAAACGACAGAGAAATAAAGAAACAAGAAAACAGATACAAGTTATTAAATAGTAGCTCTTCCATCTCGATAAACCACTCCCAATTCATGAATCTTTCTTTCCAATTCCTGGATTTGATCCCTGTATACTCTCCGTTTCGCTACATCTTTTATCTCCTCCAACTCCTTTTCCAATGTTTTCTCCTTCTCCAACAGTTCCAGGATCTCATAAACGTTTTTAAGCATTTCTTCTTCATTTCCATTTCTGCGTTCATCATAAGATTCCGACGCAGATAGTATCACAGAATTTACTTCATGATAAATTTCCAACAGCTTGAAAACTCGTGAAGTTGATTTGGCAAGTCTGGAAACGTACGAAAATCAAATATAAAATACCAGTCGGTTAACGCAGCCTAACGGCTGCTCAACCTCCTTCTCTACACCACCCTTCTGGGTGTTACAGCGCCTGCGGCGCTTCTTGAATGGTTAAAACTACCGAAGTCTCAGAATTTTCTCCTTCTCCTGGATCGTATTAATTTTCTTCACATGTCGGTAGTTTTTGTTAGCTAAACAGCCCGTTCCGGTAGAGAACAATTAAAACATCTCGGTTTTTCTGATACGATTTCGACAAATTTACTCGGTGACTTTTCTATCCTGAGGAAAAAAGGATTTCAATATGAGCAGTTTTCAATTCACTAATCGAAACTGTATTCATTTTTTCTGCTTTATGTAACATACTATTTCAAAAGAACAGGAACTTTTAACTCTCCTTTCTCCCTCCTCAAGAGGCGAGTCATCTTTCAAATATTAATGTCAAACTTCGGCGACAATGCTGTCTCCCTTCTCTGAATATGGCAGCCTGAGACCATGTTTTAACAAATCCTCATCCTAGAAATTATTACCTTTTGAAGGTAACTGATCAACGACAAAGTTACTTATTCACAAATCACCACCACTTTTTGAATAGTGCTTTTTCATTCAATTTATTTCTATTAAGCTTCTGACTGTTGCAACTTCTTTAATGATGGAGACATCCGAAGTCTCAGAATGAATTGTACTAAACACAGCAACTGACTTTTTTGGCTTCAGACTGAGAAAGCCTTACCAACTCTTTTACTGAAGCTTAGAAATTTGGAAATTTTCCTATATTTTTCCTACTGATCGGCAGCGATGCCGCCTCCCTCCCCAAAATCTTTCAAGATTGTTTCTCTTATACACGGAAATCTTCTCTTCAGTCTGGTTTGATCTGAACTGTTCTGCTTTCTGATTTTTTTCTTTAAAAGACTTCAAAGCTATTCTACATATTTCTAAGTGTGAAAGTTAGACAGCCGGTAAAAATGGAGTACAGTAATGGCCATAAATCGAACAACTTTGACCGTTTTTCAGTTAAAAATGTCCAACTTTGAAAGGGTGTCAATAAAGCGATTCTATTCCAGTTTAGATGTCCTTTGAAAACTCGAACGTCCCTTAAAACACTTAAACGTTCTTTAAAGCACTTAGACGTCCCTCAAAACATTTAAACGTTCTTTGGGGTCCCAAAAATGCTCAGAAATGTTTAGACGTCCCAAAACCGTTCCTTGAAATCCCAAAATGTTATTTAACCAATTAGTCGTTTAAAAAATATTTGGACGTCCCTTAAACTTTCAAAACCAAGAGCTTGCTGTGACATCTGGAAGTAGTGATTGCCTAAAAACAAAAACGTCCTTGAATCTTGACATGATAATGGTTCAGCACCCGGAAAGTAGTGAATTCCTTAACACAGAGACATCCAGCATCTAGCTTAAAGTTATGGAAAAAAGTGCAAGCAAGCATCAGTGTGTCTATGTTTTAAGGAAACCACGTCTAAACATTTTATGGAACTTTTAAACGTTTTTTGGGACGACTAAATGTTTTTTGGGACGTTTGAACACTTGAAAGGACGTCTTAACTTTCGGAAAAAATTTAGGGCATGACAGGGCGTTTAAGTGTTTCATGGAACGTTCGAGTTTTCAAAAGATATCTATCCTGGAATAGAACCAAAAAAATTGTTTAAAACCCACGCATTTTTCCTGAACATTTGAAGAAATGAATTCATTTGAAGAATTAAAAAGTTTTATAACTATTTTCCCCGTGAACTCCTATTTCCCTATTTCGGAAATGAAAGCCACTGAAAGGCTTGAAAACCACTTTTTCTCACGTAGTGACCTAATTTAGAACTATTTTAACTAAAAAATAGACGGGCATCATTCGGGACAAAATTCCAATCGATCTGTGTAAATTTCATTAAAAACGGTTCAGTACAGAAGGCGCTAGAGTCGGCGACAAACGGACAGACAAACGGATTTGCTGAATATTATTAGTAAAGATTTTCAAAACGTACGTGAAGTATACGATGTTCGGAGGGTTAAAGTGATGTTCCAACACAACTAATTCGTTGAATAGTTCTCCTCCCAGCTGAATAATTTCCATCGCTGTGATTCTCATCCATTCGAACATATCGTTTCGGCAATTAATCCAATGGGAAATGAAATGTCTCACATGATTCGAAGTGAGTGTAGTCCTGTACAATGCCACATTTTCTACACCTCTGATTTTGAGCATGTCCCTCAAAGTGACCCATCGTGCATCACCGTAATCAGTGGTTCCAAATTTGAGTGCCTAGAATATACGTATTATTTCCTAAATGAATTTGCAGCGAGGAGAAAATGGCGTGTCTCAGGCCCTTCCACTTTTGCTATCTGCTGCAAATTCTTCCAGGCCGCAGATCTATTATTGCAAAACTAATGATGTTTTACATTTCGATAAAGTAATTTCTCCATCAAATCGATCAATTTCAGTGCAAAATAGTGAGAGAACTTAATATGACCATAACTCTCTAGTGAGTGTCCGTACAAAAAAGTTGTCAACTACAAAAATGAAGCTCTATCTTTGTTCTGTATGACCCATTAGGAATTTACTTTGTGCAACAATAATAATACCGTAACACCCTCTCTCAGGCATTTTCAACTGATAACGACCAAATTGTACATCTTACTGTACCATACTGTATATAAGTTGATTTGGAAACAACTATTCTAAACTTACATTCTCATGCTTAAAATCCAATGGCATGTCACAATCAAAAATTTGAAACTCTTTACGACGATCCGCCATATTCAAAAAGAAGTTGACAATCTCTGAATTCAATACAATATCGTGCACTGTGATTTTGTCCCAAGATGATTTGAAAGTGTCATTGGAGAATATATTTTTGAGACGTATCAAACTAGAAGTCACTTTGGTGAACAACATTTCGAGACCGTCCATATTAAAAACACTGGACATTTTGTTGATAGCTAGAGCTGTGTTTTCAATTAGTGTCCCTTTTTTGTAATGTAGCCTGAAACAAGATGTCTGGTTTTACACTTTTGAAACAATCAAACATTTTTCAGCAACTTACCAGTGATATCCTCCTAATCCCCTTTTATATCCTAGCGAGTTACAGCATATTTCAAAACCTGTGACTCCCCGCAGTTGTATATACGAAGCTCTATTGCGAAAAATTATTTGAAAGTAATAACTTTGTTTTTTGATTAATTTCACTTCTATTTCCATGCGTTTCGAAGTGAGACTCAATGCGAATCTAAATCATATAATTAATTATACTAATTGAAGTACAAAAGTTCAAATTTACCGTTCAGCTGGATCCATTAATTGCATTATCAACATTCTGACAATAATTGGTAGTTTTTTAAACTTGAATTCTTTTCTTATCAAGAATTTCGGATCGAACAGAATCTGATGGCAATACTTTAAAGCAAGTGTGCTAAGCATAATGAAATACAGGAAAGGTGAGATGGCGTGGAAGGGTAGCTGAGTGTCTGTGTAATGAAGGTCTCTCGTAATGAGGCAATACCATCTGTCTCCACGTCACCGAGGAAATAAGGACTTAGGCAAACACGCAGAGAACGTCTGCCACGTAACCATTCAGAGACTATGGCTGACTAGGGAAGAGTACCCCGAGACACAATGGAGTTATTAGATTTGACTCAAAAAGTGTCAGCATTCAAAGAAATGGTAGTTCCTTATGTTAAGATAGTTTTTTATTGAAAGAAAATACTGGATTCGATTTAAAACATTTCAAAAAGAAACATTCTTCAAATAAAGAAATGATAAACATACATACAATAAAACATGCAATAACAAATACAAGTTATTAAATAGTAGCTCTTCCATCTCGATAAACCACTCCCAACTCATGAATCCTTCTTTCCAATTTCTGGATTTGATTGCTGTATTCTCTCCGTTTCGCAACATCTCTTGTCTCCTCCAATTATTTTTCCAATGTTTTCTCCTTCTTCAACAGTTCCATGATCTCATAAACGTTTTTAGACTCTTTTCTGGTATTTCCATATTTGAATACATCAGAAGGTTTCCATGCAGACAGTACCACAGCATTTAATGTATAGTCAATAAACAAGAGCTTGTAGGCTCGCGAAGTAGACTTGGCGAGTCTGGAAATGTCCGGAAGTTAAATTAGAATAATTGTTTATACTTACGTGAAGTATCCACTGTTAGGAGGATTTATGCCATGCTCCAACACAACCAATTCGTTGAATAGTCCTTCCAACTGAATAATTTCCATCGCTCTGATCTTCATCCATAAGAACATATCATCTGGACAATTGATCCAACTGTCAATGAAGTGTCTCACTTCATCCGAAGTGAGTTTAGTCCTGCCCAATGTCACATTTTCCACACCTCTGATGTTCAGTATGTCACTCAAAGTGACCCATCGTGCATCATCGTAATCATTGGTTCGAAATTTGAAAGCCTAGAATAAAGGACCTAGATTTGAAGCAGTTGCCTTAACTCACATTCTCATGCTTGAAATCCAATGGCATGTCAGAATTGAAAATGTGAAACATTTTATGACCATCCGCCATATTCAAAAAGAAGTTGACGATCTCTGAATTGAAATCAATTCTATACAATATAATTTGGTCACAAGTGGATTTAAAAGTGTTGTTGGAAAATATATTTTTGAGACGTATCAAACTTGGAGTTACTTTTATGAATTGAATTCCGAGACCTTTCATATTAAAAATATTAGAAAGTTTGTTGAAAACGAGAGCTGTGTTTCCAATGAGTGTCCCTTTTTTGTAATGTAGCCTGAAACAAGATGTCCGGTAGATTTATTCAGGTTTCAGAGTTTATCCCTAAAATATTACAAATAAACAAGCATAATTCAAATACAATCAGTATGGGATTTCAAATATTTGAAACTTTTGAGGCATACAATATGCGACGCTCAATCAATTTCAGCGACTTACCAGTGATATCCTCCTCCTCTTCTTTTATATCCTAATCTGTCACAGCATATTTCGAAACCTGCCTCTCCCCACAGTCTTATAAGAGAAAATCCTCCTAGAAAAACTATTTGAGGGCAATATTCTTGTTTTTTGATTAATTTCATTTCGATTTCCATGCGTTTCGAAGTGAGACTCAATGCAAATCTAAATCAGTTAATTAGTTATACTAATTAAATCACGAGTGTTCATATTTACCGTTCAGCTGGATCCATTAATTGCATTATCAACATTCTGACAATAATTGGTAGTTTTTTAAACTTGAATTCTTTTCTTATCAAGAATTCCGGATCAAACAGAATCTGATGGCAAAACTTCAAAGCAAGTGTGCTAAGCATAATGAAATACGGAAAAGCAGAAAGAGCAAATCAATAATTGAGAGAGACGAGGAAGGGTTGCTGAGGGTCTGTGTAATGAAAGGTCTCCCGCAATGAGGCAATACCATCTGTCTCCACGTCACCGAGTAAAGAAGGACTTAGGCAAACACGCAGAGAACGTCGGTCACGTAACCATTCAAAGACTATGGCTGACTAGGGAAGGGTACCCCGAGACACAGTGGAGTTATAATATTTGAATCGAAAAATGTCAGCATTCTAAGAAATGGTAGTTCCTTAAAGGCATGTTAAGATAGTTTCATTTTGGAAGAAAATATTCAATTTGATTCAAAACATTCCAAAAAGAAACATTCTTCAAATATATTAACAAAAAACATGCAACAACAAATACAAGTTATCAAATAGTAGCTCTTCCATCTCGATAAACCACTCCCAACTCATGAATCTTTCTTTCCAGTTCCTGGATTTGATTGCTGTATTCCCTCCATTTCGTTGCATTTGTTGTCTCTTCAAATTCCTTTTCCAATGTTTTCTCTTTCTCCAACAGTTCCATAATCTCATAAACGTTTTTGAATTTTTCCTGGATATTTTCATATGGCTTCCATGCAGTTAGTACCACATAATCTACATCATGGTTAATAGACAACAGTTTGTAGGCTCGCGAAGTGGACTTGGCAAGTCTGGAAACGTACCGAAGTGAAATTTGAATTATTTTTGGAACTCACATAAAGTATCTCATGTTTGTAGGATTGATATGATGTTCCAACACAACCAATTCGTTGAATAGTCCTCCTCCCAACTGAATAGTTTCCACCGCTCTGACCTGCATCCATAAGAACATATCTTCTTGACAATTAATCCAACGGTCAATGAAATATCTCACATGATTCGAAGATAGTGTGGTCCTGTACAATGACACATTTTCCACACCTCTGATTTTGAGCATGTCATTCAAAGTGACCCATCGTGCATCACCGTAATCATTGGTTCGAAATTTGAAAGCCTAGAATAGAGAACTTAGATTCAAAAAACAACTACCCTAAACCAGGCTGCCACACGGCCGGTCCTCTACAAGGCCACCTGAAGAAACAACAATTTTCAATGGATGGAAACGCGACTAAAAAATTGGCCTTTTTAACAACCTAAACTCACATTTTCATGCTTGAAATCCAGTGGCATGTCACAACCGAAAATGTGAAATTCTTTACGACGATCCGCCATATTCAAAAAGAAGTTGACAATCTCTGAGTTCAATACAATTTCATGTAATGTAATTTTGTCCCAAGATGATTTGAAAGTGTCATTGGAGAATATATCTTTGAGACGTATCAAACTTGGAGTTACTTTGGTGAACACCATTTCGAGACCGTCCATATTAAAAACACCGGACATTTTGTTGATAGCTAGAGCTGTGTTTTCAATTAGTGTCGCTTTATTGTAATGTAGCCTGAAACGAGATGTCTGGTTTTACACTTTTGAAACAATCAAACATTTTTCAGCAACTTACCGGTGATATCCTCCAACTACCTTCTTATATCCTCGCGAGTAACAGCATATTTGAAAACCTGCCTCTCCCCGCAGTTGTATATACGAAGCTCTATTGAAAAAAATTATTTGAGGATAATAATATTGTTTTTTGATTAATTTCACTTCAGTATCCATTCGTTTCGAAGTGAGACTCAATGCGAATCTAAATTAGGGAATTAGTTATAGTAATTAAGTCACGAGTGTTCATATTTACCGTTCAGCTGGATCCATTAATTGCATTATCAACATTCTGACAATAATTGGTAGTTTTTTAAACTTGAATTCTTTTCTTATCAAGAATTTCGGATCAAAAAGAATCTGATGGCAAAACTTCAAAGCAAGTGTGCTAAGCATATTGAAATACGGAAAAGAAGTAAGAGCAAATCAATAATTGAGAGAGACGTGGAAGGGTGGCTGAGTGTCTGTGTAATGAATGTCTCTCGTAATGAGGCAATACCATCTGTCTCCACGTCATCGAGGAAAGAAGGACTTAGGCAAACACGCAGAGAACGTCTGCCACGTAACCATTCAGAGAGTATGGCTGACTAGGGAAGGGTACCCCGAGACACAGTGGAGTTATAATATTTGAATCGAAAAATGTCAGCATTCAAAGAAATGGTAGTTCCTTATGTTAAGATAGTTTCATATTGAAAGAAAATATTGGATTCGATTCAAAATGTTCCAAAAATGAACATTCTTCAAATAAAGAAATGATAAACATGCAATAACAAATGCATAAAACATAAAAAACGTACAAGAATAAGAATACAAGTTATCAAATAGTAGCTCTTCCATCTCGATAAACCACTCCCAACTTATGAATCTTTCTTTCCAATTTCTGGATTTGATCCCTGTATTCTCTCTGTTTCGTAACATCTCTTGTCTCCTCGAATTCCTTTTCCAATGTTTTCTTCTTCTCCAACAGTTCCATGATCTCATAAACGTTTTTGAATTTTTCCTCGATATTTCCATATCTGACAGCATTATCATAAGGTTTCCATGCAGACAGTACCACAGCATTTAATGTATAGTCAATAAACAATAGCTTGTGGGCTCGCGAAGTGGACTTGGCAAGTCTGGAAATGTCCGGAAGTTAAATTAGAATAATTTTTAAACTTACGTGAAGTATCCACTGTTAGGAGGATTCTCGTCAACCTCCAACACAACCAATTCGTTGAAAAGTCCTTCCAACTGAATAATTTCCATCGCTCTGATCTTCATCCATAAGAACATATCATCTGGACAATTGATCCAAATGTCAATGAAGTGTCTCACTTCTTCCGAAGTGAGTTTAGTTTTGCCCAATGTCACATTTTCCACACCTCTGATGTTCAGCATGTCACTCAAAGTGACCCATCGAGCATCATCGTAATCATTGGTTCGAAATTTGAAGACCTAGAATAAAGGACTTAAATTTGAAACAGCTGCCTTAACTCACATTCTCATGCTTGAAATCCAATGGCATATCAGAATTGAAAATTTGAAATTCTTTACGACGATCCGCCATATTCAAAAAGAAGGTTACGATCTCTGCATTGAATACACATCCATCCAATGTGATTTTGTTCCAAGCTGTTTTGAACGTGTTGTTCGAGAATATCTTTTCGAGAATAACTAAACTTGGAGTTACTTTTGTGAGTTGAATTCCGACACCCTTGATATTGATAACATGAGAAAGCCTGATGATAGCTAGAGCTGTGTTTAGAATTGGCGTCCTTTTTTTGTACTGTAGCCTGAAACAAGACGTCCAGTTCATTTAATCAGGTTTCAGAGTTGATCCCTAAAATTTTACAAGTCGCGATGCCGCCATCGGCACACATTCGTATCAGAAAGGCATCACAATTTCGATCATGTTGATTGTGAATGTCGACAAGATACTAAATCTCTTTGTACCAGTCGGTTCACGTCGCCTAACGGCGACTAAACCTCCTTCTCAACACCACCCTTCTAGGTGTTACAGCGCCTGCGGCGCTTCTCACATGGTTCAAGCAATCGGGGTATCAGAATTCTCTTTCTCTTCTGGTCCTATAACTTTTCTTCGATCGTTGGTAATTTTTATTAGCTGAGCAACCCGTTCCAGAGAGAACAATTAAAACACTCCTACTTTTCTGATAAGATTTCGACAAATTACTGTAGAAGAACAGGAACTTGGTAACTCTATTTTCCCCTCATCAAAAGGCAGGTGATCCTCTAAATATAAAGTTTCAACTTTTGATTGATCGGTGGCGATGCCGCCACCCTCCTCTGAATATGGCAAATATGGCAAACTAAGGCCATATTTAAACAAATTCTTATTCTAGAATTTGCTTCTTTTTTGAAGGTAACCGAGCTACGACAAAGTTCCTCATTCAGAAATCACGGGTCTCAGAATTAACTGTACTAAATACAGGGAATGTGTTCTTTGCCTGACTGAGAAACCCCTCACCAAAAGAGAATTTCCTTTTCACATCTTCAAAAGATGCGTTTAAAGTAGTCTTTTCAAGATTTTGACTTATCAGCGGCGATGCCGCCTCCTTCCCCCCAAATTCGTTCAAGATTTTGTTTCATATACACGGAAATCTTCTTTTAGTTTAATTTGATCCAAAACGTTCTGCTTGAACTGTTCGGCGGCGATGCCGCCTCTCTTTTCTGGAATACTTTGAAACTAAAACTATTTCACATATTTCTAAGTTCAAAAGTTAAAGAAGCTCCTTATTCAGTCTATTTTGATTTCAATCCTTTTCATTCGTACCTGAGTGCTTCACAAAAATTCTCAAAATTCTTAAAGAAAACAAAACTCTTGATTCCCCTAAATATCTCACTCTTAACATGTCTACCTACTAAGTTCCTGGTCGTTTTCTTTTATTTTCTCTATTGTGATTGCGTTGGTGGCTTTTGGTCCATCATCTCGAATAAAAACTAACTAAATAAAAAAAACAAAGAAAAAAATTTTGAGTTTTTAAACGATCGGCGACAATGCCGCATGACTTCCCCATGAAGATTCGGACGAAAGGTTTATTGTTAACTACTATCAGTTTCTGACTCGGTGTTTGTAGGATTGTGAATTTTTAAACACCGTCAAAGTTGGACCTCAATCATCCATTATGACAGAATTGTAGCGGTGTGTACAGAGTCAACAGAAAGATAGCTACTCCACCCTTTTGTTCTAAAATCTCGACCATAATTACAACTTTCATATACTGACTGTCTATGCTCTTATCAAAACAAAAAAACCAAAAAACTTTTCGGACCTGGCAGGAACGAACTCACTACCTCATGGGTGAGAGTCATCTGCGTAGACCTCTACACCAAATACGCGCGGCCGCGGCGCTCTCGAGAATGCTGTCAAGAAACACCGAGTCAGTAGTTTTGAGCTTTCAACCACCCTGTCGGGACACACCTTTTCTGAACGCTTTCTACTGATGAAATCGACATCGTCTCCAGAAGACGTCAAATTTGATATTTTTGAAAAAAGAAAAGTTCGGGCATCATCTAAGGGAAATTTCCAATCTATCTATGTAGGTTTCATAAAAATCGGTCCACTACGGAGGGAGTTATGACATGCAACAAATAAACAGACACACGGATCTGTTGAATATTATTAGTAAAGATTTGCATCGCGGTCAAAAAACAAGCATAATTAAAATACGATCAGTATGCCGGTTCAAATATTTGAAACTTTTGACACAAACACTAATATGTGAACCTTAGATCATTTTTAGCGACTTACCAGTAATATCCTCCTTCTCCTTTGTACTTATACCCTTGCTCGTTACAGCATATTTCAAAACCTGTCACTCCCCACAGTGTTATAAACGAATCGCTTTCATGGAAAACTATTTCAGGGTAATAATATTGTTTTTTGATTAATTTCACATCGGCTTTCATCCGTTTCGAAGTGAGACTCAATGCAAATCTAAATCAGTTAATTAGTTATACTAATTAAGTCAGGAGTATTCAAATTACCGTTCAGCTGGATCCATTAGTTGTATTATCAACATTCTGACAATAATTGGTAGTTTTTTAAACTTGAATTCTTTTCTTATCAAGAATTTCGGATCAAACAGAATCTGATGGCAATACTTCAAAGCAAGTGTGCTAAGCATATTGAAATACAGGAAAATAGGTAAGATCTAATCAATAATTGGGAGAGACGTGGAAGGGTTGCTGAGTGTCTGTGTAATGAAAGGTCTCTCGTAATGAGGCAATACCATCTGTCTCCACGTCACCGAGGAAATAAGGACTTAGGCAAACACGCAGAGAACGTCGGTCACATTACCATTCAGAGGCTACGGCTGACTAGGGAAGGGTACCCCGAGACGCAGTGGAGTTATTAGATTTGACTCGGAAAGTGTCAGCATTCAAAGAAATGGTAGTTCATTTTGTTAAGATAGTTTCATAACGAAAAGAAATACACAATTCAATTTAAAACATTTTAAAAAGAAACATTCTTCAAATAAAGAAATGATAAACATGCAATAACAAATGCATAAAACATCAAAAAACGTACAAGAATAAGAATACAAGTTATCAAAAAGTAGCTCTTCCATCTCGATAAAATACTCCCAACTCATGAATCTTTCTTTCCAATTCCTGGATTTGATCTCTGTATCCTCTCCGTTTCGCAACATCTTTTATCTCCTCCAACTCCTTTTCCAATGTTCTCTTTTTTTCCAGCAGTACCAGGATCTCATAAACATTTTTGAACATTTCTTCATTTTCATCTCTGCGGCTATTCTTTTTGAATTTTTCCTCGATATTTCCATCTCTGTCAGCATTATCATAAGGTTTCCATGCAGACAGTACCGCAGCATTTAATTTATAGTGAATAAACAAGAGCTTGTAGGGTCGCGAAGTGGGCTTGGCAAGTCTGGAAATGTCCGGAAGTTAAATTAGAATAATTTTTTAAACTTACGTGAAGTATCCAATGTTAGGAGGATTCATGTCATGCTCCAACACAACCAATTCGTTGAATAGTCCTCCCAACTGAATAATTTCCATCGCTGTGATTCTCATCCATTTGAACATATCTCTTGGACAATTAATCCAACGGGAAATGAAGCGTCTCACATGATTCGAAGTGAGTCTAGTCCTGTACAATGACACATTTTCCACAGCTCTGATGTTCTGCATGTCACTCAAAGTGACCCATCGAGCATCAAAGTAACAAATGGTTCCAAATTTGAAAGCCTGGAATATATGTACAGTACAGTGCAAGAAGATACAAACTTTGGATTTATTTAGTTGAAAATGCCCAACTTTGAAAGAGTGTTACGGTTTTAATGATTGTCACACAAAGTAAATTTTTAATGGATCATACAGATCAAAGATAGAGCTTCATTTTTGTAGTTGACAACTTTTTTGTACGGACACTTTCTAGAGAGTTATGGTCATTTTAAGGAGACAACTCAAAAATCACTGTATTTCACTGAAATCGGACTATTTTTGGAGAGAAATTACTTTGCCAAAACGTAACTCTCTAGAGAAAATGCTGTCAACTACAAAAATGAAGATCCACTCTTGGTCTGTATGATTTATATATAAATTATTTTGTGGGACAATCAGTAGTACTCAAACAACTATCCTAAACTCACATTCTCATGTTTGAAATCCAGTGGCATGTCACAATCAAAAATATAAAACTCTTTACGACGATCCGCCATATTCAAAAAGAAATTGACAATCTCCGAATTCAATACAATATCGTGCACTGTGATTTTGTCCCAAGATGATTTGAAAGTGTCATTGGAGAATATCTTTTTGAGACGTATCAAACTTGGAGTCACTTTGGTGAACAACATTTCGAGACCATCCATATTAAAAACATCGGACATTTTGTTGATAGCTAGATCTGTGTTTCCAATTAGTGTCCCTTTATTGTAATGTAGCCTGAAACAAGATGTCTGGTTTTACACTTTTGAAACAATCAAACATTTTTCAGCAACTTACCAGTGATATCCTCCTAATCCCCTTTTATATCCTAGCGAGTTACAGCATATTTCGAAACCTGTGACTCCCCGCAGTTGTATATACGAAGCTCTATTGCGAAAAATTATTTGAAAGTAATAATATTGTTTTTTGATTAATTTCACTTCGGTTTTCATCCGTTTTGAAGTGAGACTCAATGCAAATCTAAATCAGGGAATTAGTTATAGTAATTAAGTCACGAGTGTTCATATTTACCGTTCAGCTGGATCCATTAGTTGTATTATCAACATTCTGACAATAATTGGTAGTTTTTTAAACTTGAATTCTTTTCTTATCGAGAATTTCGGATCGTACAGAATCTGATGGCAATACTTCAAAGAAAGTGTGCTAAGCATAATGAAATACGGAAAAGGAGTAAGAGCAAATCAATAATTGGGAGATATGACGTGGAAGGGTTGCTAAGGGTCTGTGTAATGAAAATCTCCCGTAATGAGGCAATACCATCTGTTTCCACGTCATCAAGACCGAGAAAAGAAAGATTTGGTTGGTTGGCAAACACGTAGAGAACGTCTGCCACGTAACCATTCAGAGGCTATGGCTGACTAGAGATAATACCCCAAGACACACTGAAGTTATGACTCGGAAAGTGTCAGCGTCCAAAAAAAAAGACAGTTCTTTAAAAGAATGTTAAGATAGTTTCATCTTGGAAGAATATACTCGATTCGATTTGAAACACTTCAAAAGGAACACTCTTCAAATACAAAATTAAACATGCAATAATAAAAACACAGTAACAGCAGAACGACAGAAAACAAAAAGAACAGGTACAAGTTATTAAATAGTAGCTCTTCCATCTAGATAAACCACTCCCAACTCATGAATCCTTCTTTTCGATTCCTGGATTCGATTGCTCAATTCTCTCCATTTAGTTGCATCAGTTGTCTCTTCAAATTCTTTTTCCAATGTTTTCTTCTTCTCCAACAGTTCCATGATCTCATAAACGTTTTTAAACTCTTTAACGAGATTTCCATATTTGACTATTTCAGAAGGTTCCCTTGCAGTCAGTACCACATAATTGGCTTCATGGTAAATAAATAACAGCTTGAAGTCTCGTGTAGTGGATTTGGCAAGTCTGGAAACGTACGAAAGTGAAATTTAAGTTAATTTTGAGACTTACGTGAAGTATATCATGCTCCGAGGACTGTCATGATACTCCAACACAATCAATTCGTTGAATAGTCCACCCAACTGAATAGTTTCCATCGCTATGATACTCATATACGAGAACATATCATCTGGACAATTGATCCAATAGGAAATGAAGTGTCTCACATGATTCGAAGTGAGTGTGGTTCTGGCAAATGTCACATTTTCCACATATCTGATTTTCAGTATGTCATTCAAAGTGACCCATCGTGCATCACCGTAATCATTGGATCCAAATTTGAAAGCCTAGAATAGAGAACTTTCAATTCGAAACAATTACCAAAAACTCACATTCTTATGCTTGAAATCCAATGGCATGTCAGAATGGCAAATTTGAAATTCTTTAAAGGGATCCGCCATATTCAAAAA
This sequence comes from Caenorhabditis remanei, assembly GCF_010183535.1. Taxonomy (NCBI): domain Eukaryota; kingdom Metazoa; phylum Nematoda; class Chromadorea; order Rhabditida; family Rhabditidae; genus Caenorhabditis; species Caenorhabditis remanei. The sequence goes on from NC_071329.1 coordinate 795,896, forward strand.
GAAGTTGACAATCTCGGAATTGAACTCGATTCCATCCAATGTGATTTTGTTCCAAGATGACTTGAAAGCGTCATTGGAGAACAGCTTATTGACAAACACCAAACTTGGAGTTTTTCCAGTGAATCGAATTCCGAGACCATCCATATTAAAAATATTAGACATTTTGTTGATAGCGATGGCTGTGTTTCTAATGAGTGTCCCTTTCCTGTATTGTAGCCTGAAAAAAACACTGTCCGGTTGATTTAGTCAGGTTCCAGAGTTAATCCCTAGAACATTATTGAAAAAAACAAGCATGATTCAAATACGATCAGAATGGGTGTTCAAATATTTGAAACTTTTGAAAAATACAGAAGTATGTGAAACGCAATCAATTTCAGCGGCTTACCAGTGATATCCTCCTCTTCTCCTTTTATACCCGAAGCTGTTACAGCATATTTCAAATCCTGACTCTCCATTCAGTCTGATAAGAAATAATTTTCTTGAAAATCTATTCTTTATATAACTTAATTGAAAGTAATAACTATGTTTCTTGATCAATTTCACTTCGATTTCCATCCGTTTTGAAGTGAGACTCAATGCGAATCTAAATCAGGTAATTAGTTACACTAATTAAGTCACCAATATTAAAATTACCGTTCAGCTGGATCCATTAGTTGTATTATCAACATTCTGACAATAATTGGCAGTTTTTTAAACTTGAATTCTTTTCTTATCAAGAATTTCGGATCGTACAGAATCTGATGGCAATACTTCAAAGCAAGAGTGCTAAACATAATGAAATACGAAAAAGAAATGAGAGAAAATCAATAATTGGGAGAGATGTCGAAGGGTTGCTGAGGGTCTGTCGATCGTAATGAGGCAATACCATCTGCCACCACGTCATTCTTTGACGAAACGACAGAAGATAGAATTAGTGGATTGGCAAACACATACAGGTGAACGGAGAACATTCGCAAGGTGCCTCCAGTACACATTTTTTGTTCGCATTTAGCTTTTTGTAGTGTTCTATTTAAAAACGATAACATCGGTGGAATTTTCAGACTTGCGAAATCTCCTTCATGTGCATATCATCCACTAGCAGTCAGCTATGCTTTCAATCTTGTTATACTATCTGCCTGAAATCCATGAGGCCTTTTTTGTGGGCACCGTGTCCTATTCAAGAGCCAAAAATTTTTGAAAAATCAATTTTAATGATAACATTGGTACATGCATATAAAATTACATCCGAAAGTATTATGGGTATAAGAACAAATAGACAGACAGGAGGACAGAACCGTATGAATGATATAATAAAATACAGCAGCTGCCTCGTGAGGAGGAAAAACATCATATTTTTTATACATAGTAGATTCTGATAATTTAGAAAATTCTAAGAAACCTTTGTTATTGACGCATATGCTGCAATTCGCTCAAAACGCCAAAATTCCCGTTTCTAGACTAGAAATGAGCCTAGGTAGAACAAATATCCAAGAGGTTGTGTTCGGAATATAAATAGAAAAACTAAGGAAATAACCTGAAAACTGAGGAAACGAGGAATTTAGGAAAAAATATTGTCCAAAAGGACTACACTGAAAAACTGTTCCACAAGAGCTTATTGGGAGTCAGGAGGATAGGAATTGTGACGTTTGAAACGATTTTTAACAAATGCGGCAATAATAAAGGTTTTTTAGAATTGTCCGAAATACCTGAATCGGTGATAAAAAAATACCGTAAAACCTGTAATAGAGGCCCATCTAGCGGTTCTTATAAGTCGGTTCTCAAAGGAAATATCAAAAAGTTGCTAGCTGACAAAATATAGCTTGATATTCATAGAATATTTTTTCAGTTGTAGACATTTTCATATCTCTGAAGACAGCCGAGATAGGATGCTCCAAACTCGGTGCGCCTCTATTACAGGTTTTACGGTATTGTCCTCTTTTTTAATTATTCAGGTAACGGTAGGTAGTCCACGATCATAATACACTCCTTTTTTCTGAAGTTCCATATTTATCTCCAGGATTTCTTTAGTGTCATTCAGTTCATGTGTTAGTGATTTTTTCCTTTCTAGCATCTTCAAAATATGAAACTCGGGAGCAAACTGATATTCTTCACTATCCCTTGTCTTCAATTTTCCATTAATAGAGATGGCATTCATATAAATAGTTTCCCGATTCCAATTCAAATGAAGCAGTTGTTTTGTTCGAAATTCCGGTGATTTTACTGCTCTGAAAAAAATCTCAAAAATTATTTTTCGACAGTATAAAACATGAACTTACATTAGCCAACACCAACATCCCTTTCGAATTACTCTCAGAACAACGAGATCATTGAATAATTCATTCAGTTTAAGTGGTACTCCTTGCGCTCTATCTATATGAAACATTGTGAACAAATCATTTTCTGAATTCACCCAATGCATGAGGAACTTGTTGATATCAGTAGGACTCAAATTGTTCTTTCCGAGTGTTATAATATAATTGTCCTTGATTGAAAGGAGATGTTTAATAATAGTTTATTCATCTTTTGTGAGAGAAAAAAAAGAACCGGGCGAAAATTATAAGAACATACAACAAGAAGGGGTGAATAAATATGTAAGATGAACTATAGGACCCGCAAAGAGTCCAGCGCTCAAATTTTAGGATAAATGGTCTGTAATGGCAGCTGGCGGAGTCGAGACGCAAAAGTTGGTTCGGTTACGGTTTTAGGGAAGTAGGGTACGATTTTATCCCAGGTCGAAAAGTGTTTATGTAGGAATGAATTGTTTTTCTTACCGCAAAGAACTATTCTATATGGGAACCGGGGGGAATGCGCGGGTTTTACATATAAGGCAAGATTTGGGAAATGACACTGGTGGGTTACAATTTTAAAGTAAGTTTTGAGAATTAGAATGATGCGTCTATGGTACATGGACATTTGGGATGAGATTTCTAAGCGTCGCTCATAAGGGGAAAGATGTGCATTGGATGAGGTGGGTTGAAAGGATATGTTACATCTGTGGAATACTTTCCGAGAGAAGAAACGGAGGGGAGATTCAAGTTGAGATGTACTGAGAGAGTTTGAAGGGTGAAATAGTTCGCAAGCGTATTCGAGTGTTGGACGAATGAAGGAATTAAAGAGCTTGAAGTAGAACTTTATATTGTTTGAACGGAAGCTATTCAATATTCTTCTGCAATTGAATTTAGCGCTGTTTACTATTTTTGCAATGTGAGCTTCAAACTTTAAATCACAATCGACAAGAAGACCAAGATCTCTAGCAGCATTGGCAGACGCTAGTTTAGCGTTCCCAATGAAATAATCTTTATGGGGGTTGCTTACACCAAGGTGCAAGACAACAGTTTTATTTTCCGCTAGTTGAAGTTTCCACTGATCGCACCAGTCAGAGATAACGTTGAGTGTTTCCTGGAGACTGGCGGGGTTTTCGCTGTAGATCTTAAGATCATCAGCAAATGCGATGGAATACACATCTGATGGAAGGGACTGAATCAGATCATTGATATAAATCAAGAACAGGAATGGACCCGTTACAGTACCTTGAAGAACACCAGAGACGTTATTAAAACTATTATCTGAAATGTAGTCGTCTATTTTGACTCGAGATTCGCGGTTGGACAAAAAGGATCTGAACCAATCGCAAAGCGATGAGTCAAGGCCAAAATGCATTAATTTGAATAACAGAAGATCATGAGGAACCGAATCGAATGCTTTTCGGAAATCGGTTAGAATGACGTCCATAAATGCTTTCGGTTTCGAAAGAGTTAGGTGGTACTGAGAGGTGGCATCGATGAGGGCCAGTGGGCATGATCTATTGCTTAGGAATCCGTACTGTTTCTTGGACAGCTGAGCATCGAGTTCTGATTTAATTGGTTTCAGGATTAATCTCTCAAATAATCTGGCTAGAGGATGTGTAAGAGAGATGGGTCTGAAGTTAGAAGGATCTAGAATGCTGCCCAGGATCTAGAATGCTGCCCCGTTCAAGATGGATCCAGCGAGAATCGCAATAATGTATGTCAGTGAATTTAAAAAGCTGAAGTGTTTTTTGCATACTTGCAAACCGGGCCGAATCGGGCCGACACGGGCCGGCTCGTAACTCGCTCAAAACGCAATATTATGAACTGAAAAATATACCAAAATGTAGATCTCAGCGAGTTCTATGTCCGTGATCTCCTACGGGTCAGATGGCTATTCGTTGATATGTCGCGGGTCGGGAAAAAGTGCCAAAAAACCCGAAAATGGTCAAAAAAGCCATTCTAGCCCGGCCCGCGACATATTAACGAATAGCCATCCGGCCCTGAGCAGGTCACGGACGTAAAACTCGTCGAGATCTTCATTTTGGTATATTTTTCAGCTCATAATATTGCGTTTTCGAGCGAGTTACAAGCCGGCCCGGTTTGCAAGTATGGTTTTTTTTTGTAGTGATTGTCGCGAATTAGTTGAAAAACTTACATTTGGATGATTATAATCTTCTGGAATTTCTCCTTCCTGAATATGTAAGTCTTGATCCGCCTGTATATTTTCCATCAAATAATCCATTTCTTTTGTGGTGCACTTAACACCAAACACGTGCAATGCTTTGAAATTTTTGAATTCCGGAGCTTCAATCACTTCTTTAACTGTTGTATTCTTGTTGGTCATGTCATAGGTAATACCAAATTTGCCACATATGAAAAGATTCTGAATCTTAGTGAAAACTTTTTTTATGTTCTGCAGAGTTGGAGAGTTAGAGGTCAACCTGCAAATATTTACAGAACTATTCAGGTATAAGCCTAATGACTTCTCTTACCAAGATTTCATAGCTTGTCTAGTTATTTCTTCTTCTTCTTCATCGTATTTTAAATTGTAATCAATTTTGAATTTGTTACGAAGATGTAGGAATTTTCATCAATGAAAGTGAGCATGCAGAATCCAAGCGAAACCCGAGCGATCTTAACAATTGATTCGGTTTTTTTTTAAGTCATAGCCAATTTTATTCTGAAAATGAGAATTCGAATACATATTGAGACGATCGAGATTATGGTCGATGTAACAATGAATATAAAACTCACATTTCACCAAGGCTCATAAGTCGAACCACTTTAATTAGTGGAAGGGTGGGCAGCTTTTGCAGGGAGAAAGTAAATGCTTCATTGGTTTCCATTTTTTCAAAAAACTTGTACGCCTGAAATATTAAAAAGAGACTGAGGAGGAAAAACTTGACAATAACGTAAAGAATAGGATTCCTGGAGTTGAAAAAGGAAAACTGTGATTAAACTTTCTTTTGTTAGGCTTCCGGCATTTTCAGTGGAAATAAGTAACAACAAAATACCAAATATCACTCAATGTGATACTAACCGACTTCGAAAACCTATTTTACACTCTCAAACTTACTACTAAAGTCTAAAGGAGCAGAATTGGATATATACAACTTCCAAAAAATGCTACAAAGTCTCCAGGTTTTGAACAATAAATGGTAGATTTTGGAGAGTGAACTCACAAGGGAATTATATGACGGACCGAGTTGAACTTTCTCTATAAATTTGATCGTAGATAATTTGGACCTTGAGGATTCGAAAACTGCAATGAAAATCTACTAAATTCTCAAGTGAACCGAATTATGACTCGTGAAACGTTTCGTTAGACTATTCGGAGAGCGCTGAGCGTCACAAGAATCAATATATTTCTGTGGTAAAGAGGTGTCCAATGAAAACGAATGCTGGGGGGACTCAATCGAGGAGAGACACGTCTGCACAGACAAAGAACCCTCGTAATGAGGCCTTAGATAAATACAGATGACACAGCCGTAGTGGAAGAGATAAAAGTGGTCCGTAAAAACGCCAGAGTTGCATGGAAGTGAAAACTTTCTTATCCGGAAGTACAGTGCTGTGCAAAAATATAGTTTTTGAGCAGTCCTTTTAAAATAAGCATAACTCTCTAGGGAGTGTCCGTACAAAAAAGTTGTCAACTACAAAAATGAAGGTCCACTTTTGATCTATATGATCCATTAAAGATCTACTGATTATGAATATTAGAATTACTATGGTACACTCTCAAAGTTAGACTATTTTAACTAAAAACGGCCAAAGTCCATATATTTTTTGACAGGTACTGTAATACAGCTCTACAACTTGAAACCCGATGCAAATTTTAGGTGATCGATGACAAATGTTGGTCGCTGAACGCCATAGTACGATGTGTTGGTCTCGTTGCGACTACCGTACTTTCAAAACTTTTTTGGGTAAAGTACGGTAGAGAGCCGGCGTAAATCGGAATTCCGCAACGAAATTGTGTATGTCGGCTCTGTTATTATCATTGTTTTTCGAAATTTGGCACAAATGTAGTTTTAAATAAACTTAGTCTTATACACTTTACCGTTTACCGATATCTCTCCTCGACAATCTTTTAGCTGGGTTCTTAAATTTGCCCTCAAGCTATGCCCCCACACCTTGTCTCCGGGCTGAACCGGTTAGCCACCGGCGTAATATGTGTCTAAACGGACCTCTTTTTCTCTTTCATTACGGTTAGGTCATTTGTATTTACCCTCATTACGTAGCATTTTTGTCTGTGCAGACGTCTCTCGAGTCCCCTTCTGCAGTAGGCACCCCTTTCCTTCCACATCTCTCCCATTTATTGAATTGCTCTTATAGTTACTTCTTTTCCGTATTTCATTATGATTAGCACACTTGCTTTGAAGTCTTGTAATCAGAATCTGTACAATCAGAAATTTTTGATAAGAAAAGAATTCAAGTTTAAAAAACTACCAGTCATTGTCAGAATGTTGATAATACAACTAATGGATCCAGCTGAACGGTAAATTTAAATATTGGTGACTTAATTAGTATGACTAATTACCTGATTTAGATTCGTACTGAGTTTCACTTCGAAACGAATGGAAATTGAATTGATGTTGGCTAGACGTCAATCTTATGAGCCCGTGTTGAATTTTTATGATGGGTACTCGTTGATCGAACTGGAGGAAGATAACGGATTGAATATCAGATGCTGTGGAGAAGAACTCAAAATTGATGAGATGAGGTTAGTTTTACTGTTTTTTTTTCTGAAAATTTTTTTCTTATACGTGCTCTTTTTGTCAGATTATACTCCAAACATGGGACAATTGTCGAGAACACTGCCGAAGCATTTCACCGTCTTCAGAATACTACGAAATGCAGGAAAATTCATTTTGTTCTGCATGTTGCACGAATCGAGCTATCATTTCTCGTGGAGCTATTCTCAAATTTTGAGTTAGAGAGCTGGTCCAAACTTTCGTTAGTTGGAAGGGAGATTGAGGCGGAAAGTGTGAATTTTGTTTTGAATACGCCGACTTTCGATAAGCATTTCTGGTTTTTGAATGCTAATATGCCAGTGGATTTCAGACATGTTAATGTGAGTTTCAACAACCAATTAACCAATTCAATTAACTAATTGCAGGCATTCAAATTTCGAAGCAATGACTATGAAGACGCTAGATGGGTTCGGATGGAGGATTTACTGGAAATGAAAAATGTTGAAAATGTGTCATTGAACAAGACTATATTCACTTCGAGTGATATTCAAAACTACATAACCCACTGGATAAATAGTGAAAACGATTTGTTTGAATATATGCACATAGGAACTGATAGGGATATCGAATTGGGTGGAGTGTTGGATGACTTGGTGGTATTGGAACATCTCAACGAACCGGGTTCTATATTCTTTGTGTAAGTTTTTTAAAAGATGTTTTCACAGTAGTCTGGTGAAGAAACGTTGCAAATTTATAATTTATAATTTATAATTTCTAGAAGAGTTTCTCCATGCGGTTGTGTAGTCCTCTTACAAAGGAGGTCTTCGGAGACGCCACTTTCAAACATACTTGTCAAGGGCCGGGCCGGGCTTTTTTTTCAAAACGTCAGGCCCGGCCCGGGCCGGGCCGGCCCGTCAGGCCCGTCTTTTTGGAGGCAATTTTTTTTTTCAATTTTTTTTCAAATTTTTTTTTCAAATTTGATTAAGGTGTACTGAGATGAACTCAGACTTTTCTCATAGAATAATATGAGTGTCTTTTTGTCAATTTTTCCGCCTGAAAAATTGAAAATTGAAAAAAAAATTGAAAATTTTTCTCAAAAATTTCATATCCCTGACAAGACGGGCCTGACGGGCCGGCCCGGCCCGGCCCGGGCCGAAGATTTCCAGGCCCGGCCCGGCCCGGCCCGCCGGGCCGGGCCGGGCCGGGCTTTTTACGGGCCGGGCCGGCCCGTCATTTGACAAGTATGCTTTCAAACGGTCTATAAATTTGGCTATAAGTATTCTCGATGACGAGGAGTCCATTTCTGCAGTCCAAACCTGCTAAATGTCTCTGCGAGCCGAGTTATGAGCTCTAAAACTTTTCAAATGATTGAGCCGTTTTATATGGAATTCCAAATCAGCCTCATATACGCCAAGCACGGTTCCATTTGTGTTCCCCAGCGGTTCACCTGTGCTTGTACGTTGCAAAAACGAGAATATCTTCCGGCTACTACGAGTCAATAAGGAATTCCATATGAAAAAGCTTGACAATATATAAAGTTTGAAAGCTCACAACTCGACTCACAAAAATATTCAGCAAGTTTTGACTTCAGAAATGGCTTTCCCGTAGTTGAAAATACATATAACCGAATTGACGGTTGAAAGTGGCGTCTCCAAAGACTTCCCTTGTTAGACAAAATTTTTTCTCAATTTTTCGTTTTCTTGAAGGCGCATCAGTCATGATATTTTAATATCATAACTTTTTGGTAAATTTTTGTTATTATTTTTATATTTGGAAAATATATAATTGGAATTTTCAGACTTGCCAAGTGTCCCTCACGTGCATATCCTCTACTAGCAATCAGCTGTGCTTTCAATCTCGTGGTATTATCTGCATGGAGACAAGAAGAAGTATTTAACAGTAGATATGGAGAAGGCTTCCAGATGTATGAGAATACTTATAAGAAATTGGAAGTTCTGGAGAAAAAGAACACATTGGAAAGGAAAATGGAATTAGAGGAAACTGACAGTGCTGAGCGGAAGAAAATGAGCAAGGAACTTGAAGTGCTGAACGAGAAGATTTCGCGTCTTGGAGTGTATTTTCATAATGGAAGGGCTGTTACTAATTGAATATTCTGTTTTCACTTATATTGCTTTTTCAGCCTGATCTTGTAATTTGTATTAATCCCTGAAACAAATACATATTATCCAACTATTTTTCGCTTATTGTGAGGCTTTTTGAGCATATTCATAAACATCTTGATGAGCAAAACCAAAAATTTTTCTACCTTAAACCTCTGAACGTTCGATTCTACCAGCTATTTCGCTTAAAGAATTTCCGGCAAAATTTGAAAATTTTGAATCTCCCGCTAAAATTTGAAATTTTTCATTTTCAGCCAAAACTGCAAATGTAGTAGTTACAGTAATCTTACAGTAGTATGACACCCGGGAACGCGGATAATCCATTTCCACACTTGTTTCAAAAGTTGTATCTCTTATGCAGTTCTGTTCGCATAAACATTTTTTGTTCAATAAAATTCAATTTATGGGCGAAATGTTGTTAAATTTCAATAAAATTAACAAAAAAACAAAGTTTATAGATAAATTTGAACAGAGATCAAAAATCAAAAAGTGTCAGCATTCTAAAGAAATGACAGTTCCATGAAGGTCCATGAAGGTGAGATGGGTTCATATTGAAAGGAAATACTCAATTCGATTAGAACCCGTTAATAGTGTGCGAAACTGAAAATTGAATCAAATGATACTTATGTTGAAAATGATGCTTATGTTGAAAATGACCAGAGGGTGCTACGGTATCTGCCATATTCAAAAAGAAGTTGGCGATCTCTGAATTGAAGTCGATGCCATCCAATTTGATTTTGTCCCAAGATGATTCAAACGTGTCATTGGAGAACAGCTTATTGACAAATACCACAGTTGGAGTTGCTTCAGTGAAATGAATTCTGAGACCATCCATAAAAAAAATTGGGAAGTTTGTTGAGAGCTAGAGTTGGGTTTCCAATGAGTGTGCCTTTTTTGTATTTTAGTCTAAAAAAAGATATCCGGTTGACATATTCGGGTTTCAGAGTTAATCCCTAAATAAAACAAGTCGCGACGCCGCCGTTGCCTCATAGTAAATCAAGTGATTAGTTATACTAATTTAATCACGAGTATTCAAACTACCGTCCAACTGGATTCATTAGTTGAGACAATACCATCTGTTCACCAAAACCGAGAAAAGAAGAATTTATGCAAACACGCAGAGAACGTCTGCAACACATGTGCAGCAACTAGGATAAGACAATATACTCACAACAGTTGCCGGTGGCAAGGTACCCCCGTAACCCTGTAGTTATCTGAGTCATCACAATAAATACGCAACGACACTCAGCCAAAGGCTCACGCGCCTACCGTAACCTCAGCGCGTCAGTTCACGTGGACACGTGTACTCCACGTGGCAAAAATAGTTTCTGAGGTCGGTTGGCTTTCAGAGTTAGTTCTAGTTTTAGCTTTGGTGTTTTGACTTTTGTTTTGTAAGTTTTACGCTCTCTTATTATAATTTCTTGCAATAAAGTAAATTTATTGTAATGCACCTATTCACGAAGAAAAAGTGCGAATTAAAATGCCACTTTTTGCATTTTAATGCTATTCACCAATGCACTTTATGTGCATTAAAAACACTTTAATTCGCATTAAAATGCTAATTAAAATGCACATCGCGGCGAGATATCTCAATTAATATGCATGCGCCTTTAATAAAAATCCGTAAATCCACACAAGTCTTAAAGGTGCATGCACTTTAATTAGGATATCTCGCCGCGATGTGCATTTTAATTAGCATTTTGATGCGAATTAAAGTGTTTTTTATGCACATTGAAGTGCATTGGTGAATAGAATTAAAATGCAAAAAGTGGCATTTTAATTCGCACTTTTTTTCGTGAACAGGTGCATAAGAAACTGTGTTAATTGTCGTCTTATTTTATCCGGAACCTATCACCCCGTATTTATACGCGGGCAACTCAACACTACCCGCTGCTATCCAGCAGCATCTACAGTAACGTCCAAAGTTATATCACATTTTGCCTTTTCAGTTGAAAATGCCAAACTTTGAGAGTGTGGTATAGTCAAACAATTCAACCCACAAACTAATTTTATTATGGATCAACCAGTAGAGGTAGGTTTTTGTAGTTGACAACTGTTTCTAGGGACACTACCATAAAAGTTACAGATTCTCATGATGAATAGCTCCAAAATTTCGCTAATATGCACTGACATTAGACAAGGAATAGCTTTGACTATCTGTATCTTTCATGGTAGACTCTCTACAAAAAAGTTGTCAACTACAAAAATAATGTCCTATTTTTTTGCTCTATCCAATCCATACCGAAAAAAAATCGTCGGACAATCAGGTGACACCGAACTAAACTATCGAAGTTGACTATTTTCCACTAAAAACGGTCAAAGTTGATAACGTTTTGAGGGTACGTATTTTAGTTACTAAGACTCATGATTTTATTCAGTTTTTCTTATTTTCATACCTACATTTTCTTTGGATTCATTAAAAAAATAATTTTCCCCCGTTTATTGGAAAAAAATAAATATTTTTTAGAAACAACACAAAAGTCATATGCTCATACTTAAATTTATTTATTGTAGGTTGTAGTTGTACTCAACGGTTGAAAATAAATTTAATTTAATTTAAAAACCATCTTAGATGCAATTAAATATATCAACGGAGGCAGCTGCCCAATTTCAGCAGCGTCAGAGAAGCACAGAAGCAACATTTCCGCAACACATCTGCCTCAGGCCAGCACTCTGACTGATGCATCAACACCGCGTAGAACAGGCCAGCCGTTATTAAATTCCACTCCTCTCAATTGAAGTTGATTGTTTCTGTCATCAATCTTTTTTATGAGTTCCTGTTTTTCTGGAGAAAATTCTTCCACTCTCTTCAATTTCAAATTCAAAACTCTTCTCTGTTTCAGCAATTGTAGAACTTTGAACTCTGGAACATACGGTTCATCATCACGATCCCCTTGTTTGGGACGTTCATGAATAGACCAGGTACTCATGTCAATACGCGAATCTGTCCAAACTATACTCATTATTTGCCGATTTCGAGTCTTAGGTGAACTGACTGAGCTGAAACAAACTAGTTTGTTAAGTTGAACGGGGCACACCTTTAACTTACATTAGTCTGCGCCATTTTCCAAACCGATACCCTCTTAATACAGTAATCCCACGAAACAAAACATCGAGAGGAATTGATGGTCCTTTTTCAATATCTATGCTTATAAATTTGAATAATTCATATTCCGAATTCATCCAGTGATGAAGAAATGTGTTGATGTCAGAGATGGTTAAATTGTTCATTCCGAGTGTAATCATAAAGTTGTTCTTAATCGAAAGAAGATGTTCCAGACGGATCCAACGAGCATCGCAATAATGGACATCAGTGAACTTGAAGAGCTGGAATGATGGTGGTTTGTGGTCGGTCTGACAATAAAGAATTATTAGAAAACTAACATTTGGATGATAATAATCTTCTGGAATGACACCCTTAATTATACGCAAATCTTGATCGTCTCTCTCAAATTCCATCACATCATCCAACTGTTTTTTCTTAAAACGTTGCGCACTCAAAAACAGAACCGTAAAGTTTCGAAATTCTGGAATTTTCAGAACCTCCCTTGCATTCTGAGTAGATGGGTTTATTATCAATGTGTACGGGCCACATTGGAACAAATTGTAAATTCGAGTAAATAGTAGACGTGTATTTTCGAGGATTGTCGATGTCTCGGACAGCCTGAATTCCGATTATAAATTCGGAGAAAACGAAGAGGTAGACGTTTTTCTCTTAAGCTCACCAAGGTTTCAAATCCTCCTTTGTCAATTTTGGTGCATTGGGATGATTGAAAGCCTTGGTACAACAGAAAAGTATCACTCTCGGGTAATACAAATTAATAGACGAGAATTCCCCGTCGAGAGAAACCAAACGATGTCTGATTCGAATACAACAGGCTTTTACAATGGACTCCATGTACTTCGAGGTGATTCCAATTTTTACTCTGGAATAAAAAAGACATCATATTTTCACGATATAACAAGAAAACGCTTACATTTCATCAATCTCCATGATTCGATCACATGTTTCATTGCGACAAACGGTAGTTTTCTCAATGGGAAAGTGCTGAGCATCGGTTCCATAACTAGAATCGCTTTCATTTGAAAGGAAGCAAAATCGATAATTGCCACAAAAAGGGACGGGATGGCAACGGGAGGAGACGTGACCTCGGCCGAACACTGATGGTCTCTCTCTCTCTCTGAGCTCTCTTGCTTCTCTCTAAAATTAATCGCTTTCTCTCTCTCTAGCTATCTCAGCGAGGAGAGAGAAGAGCGAATCTCTCGTCTCTCTCGATATTCGATGAGAGCTAGCTAAGATGAGAGAGATCGGGAGCGAAGAGAGGGAGGAGAGAGAAGAGAATCTAGCAGGCTATCTATAAGATGAGCGCGAATACGTCGCTCGTGCGAGAGCTCTCCTCTCTCTCTGCTCCTCTCTCTCTCCTCTCTCTCTCTCTCTCTCTCTCATATATCTCTATCTATCTATTCTACCTCTCTCTCTCTATCTCTCTCTCTCTCTATCTCTCTCTCTCTCTCTCTCTCTCCTCCTTTATTCTACTACTCGTAAGGCAAAGAGTGTCTCCTTGGTGCATAATTAAAAGACCATAGACAGAGGCGTCCAGAAGAAATTACATGTTTTACCTACAGAAGTGTTCATCACTGTCGAAGGTAGTCTGATTCTATTTGAGTATTCAGATCAGCGAGTCGGAATCAAAAAAAAACTAACCCAAATGTTTAGGCTAGAGAACTTAAACACATTTATTTATTAAATTAAAAATGAGGCGGATATATTACATTTAATAATAATAACAGCAAAAGAAAGAGGAAACGATTTGACTGGAATATTGAAGAGATATAAGAAAATCAAACATATCAGACAGCGAGACTATCTGAGGACAGGCCATCCATTTTCATATTCCACTCCTTTCAATTGAAGTTGATTGTTTATCTTGTCAATCTTTTTAGTGAGTTCCTTTTTTTCTTGAGAATCCCCTCTCATACTCTTCAATTTCTCTCTAACTTACATAAGTCTGCGCCATTTTCCAAACCGATACCCTCTTAATACAGTAATCCCACAGAACAGAACATCGAAAGGAATTGATGGTCCTTTTTCAATATCTATGCTTATAAATTTGAATAATTCATATTCCGAATTCATCCAGTGCAGTGTGTAAGTATCGATATGACTTTCTCGATACTAGCCTATTTCGAGAAATTATGGAGAAATTTCTCCGGAAAAATTTCTCGAAAATTCGCGAGAAAATTATCGATACTTTCTCGAGAAGTTTTGAGTGATTTCTCGATACTTTCTCGATACTTACGAGACGTTTCGATACTTTTCCCGGGAAGTTGTAATTTGTCAAAAGTGTTATTTTTCTTCAATGTGTTTTGAAACCGGACGTTTCGAAACCGGTCATTTCGCAACCGGTTATTTTGAAACTGGTAATTTCGCAACTGTAAAAGTGAATAGACAGCACAATTTTTAAAAACAATTCTCACTGTCAGTTTCTCTGTACCATTCCTCATTGTTGTCATTTCTGAATACGGGGGAGGACAGATAATCCTTGATTTCAGATTTTTTTTGATTGAAGATTCGACTGATTTGCGAACAAATTCGATCTCACATTTGGGTTTTTTGAAATAATCATAGCTTCTGAAATGAATTTAACAGGATAGCCATGAAATAGTTTCTAAAACTACCTGTCAGAATTGTGACTAGAAGACCCTCGGGTCCATTGTGAAGAAGATCAATAATGCAATCATAAGGGAACACAAATTTGACAATTTCTGGAGCAACAGCACCAAATCCATATCGGCTACTTGTAGAATCTTCAAGTGTCTTGTCTCCTAATCTTTCAACGTATCTTGCTGAAACTTGCTATTGTGAAAACGGGTTGAATGATTTTTACCAATCTTTCCCAACTTTTTTGTAGAGCGTTCCGGGACAAAGCCCGTAGAAACAAGAAGATTCCAAGTTGCAAGCAGCAAAACCGAAAAGCGATCGTTTCGCCTGAAACCAATTTTTCCAGCTGTTATGAAGAAATAGTCACCTACTGGCTGATCCGCTGAGACTGAGACAATGCTGGAGTTAAATTTTATAGTTCCAGTCACACCCGTCTTATTCTCCACATCCGAAAACAGTAATTTTACTACCGTGTTCCAGAAAAACGTGGACGGGTTTACTTTTCCCTCCGCTACACCAGCTAACACCATATTAGAAATTTTCTGCATGTCAGCCGTTGGCAAGTCTAACATCATCAACGTGACAGGCCAAATTTTCAATCTGTAACAGTGATGAATTGATATTGTTGGGGGTCCGACTACTAACTTAGTGTTACCATCCAAAGCAACCCCGTCAATGCTCAAAATCAGAGATAAGTTCAACTCGTTCTCACTTGTTTCCATTTGCCACAACTGTTTCAACATTTGGCTACTCAAGTTATGGAATTTGGCTTCGCCTACTCTCAGCTTTTTTCGAATATCTTTGATTTTGTCTTGATAATGTTGGACTAAAGATGTAATCTGCGCGAAAACATGAGTTCTGATGTATTTGATAATGTGTCCACAACTGAAATTATCAAGTTATCAGTACTGTTGAATTTCAAATTGCTTACCATTCTCTTGCGATTCGAAACGTTTTTCCACAGGAATCGCAAATGTAGATGATTGTCATTGGTTTTTTGTGTGTTTTCCAAATGTCCGTAGCATTCTCAGTTAATTCCCTATTGCTGTGAGATGATAAGTATCGTTTGAAGTCTGAAATTTCGTACTTCATCACATCAATTGTATTATTTGAAACCTGCATCAGTGCTTCTGGACATGCACGAAGCACCAATAAAGCACAACACACTATCTCGACATTTTCTTAGTTTCACATCTATTGTATCATCTGAAATTTTTTCCACCAAATTAGAACTTTCACTAATTGTACCGGATTCAGCAAACGTGTTCTCAGCACTTGAGCAATTTGTAGTCATAAGATATTCTTCATAATTCCGTTCACTAATATCCAGATTATCGTGGCTTATTATTAATTCTCTTGACCGTTTTGTAATAATTTGGCAATCATTATCAGCACCAGACCCTGAATAATATAATTACATACTTTTAGTTCGAGATATCTCGTTACTTTTATAATTCAGATTTCTGAATTTCTGCTTGATACTTCTTGGCATTGCTATTTCAGCTACTTGAAAAGCTATCTAAAAATGTAATATGTAATAAACAGAAACAAATATAAAAGAATGGGAAAAAAGAAAAAATTATATTATATTACTGAACAAAGTCCAGAGTCTTTTGAAATGCTTCATTAATGGGTATTTTATGGATGTTCAGATGGACCATATCTGCCGCATTTATGACCAATCACGAGTTCATCCATTTTTAACCCATTGGCGCGGATGGATGAGTGAATGTGTCAAATATGGGGCATCGATGGGCCATATTTCGCCCATATAGCACTTTAGCCATCGATGGCCCATTCATGACTCCCTGGCGTTTTACCTGTGGTGGTAGTGAGGGGGAGTCGTGGTAGGACGGGTATGGGTTCGATCCCCGGCCACGCTAAATTTTTTTGCATTTTTGGAATGAATTTTCAAGATGTTCTAATTGGGTCTGTATAGCGTTTTTTCGAGATTTGAGAAGTGTATTACTGCTTTTTATGAGAACATAAACAAATTGTGATCACAAAAACGAAACAAAATTTTTCGATGATTTCCTCACTTTTTGATCATCAAGTGATGGTCAACAAATTGATAATTTCGTCTGCCACATAACCATTCCAAGACTATTGCGGACTAGGGAAGTGTCAGCATTCAAAGAAATGGTAGTTCATTTTGTTAAGATAGTTTCATAACGAAAAGAAATACACAATTCAATTTAAAACAGTTTAAAAAGAAACATTCTTCAAATAAAGAAATGATAAAAATGCAATAACAAATACACAGTAACAACAAAAAACGTACAAGAATAGGAATACAAGTTATCAAATAGTAGCTCTTCCATCTCGATAAAATACTCCCAACTCATGAATCTTTCTTTCCAATTCCTGGATTTGATCTCTGTATCCTCTCCGTTTCGCAACATCTTTTATCTCCTCCAACTCCTTTTCCAATGTTCTCTTTTTTTCCAGCAGTACCAGGATCTCATAAACATTTTTGAACATTTCTTCATTTTCATCTCTGCGGCTATTCTTTTTGAATTTTTCCTCGATATTTCCATCTCTGTCAGCATTATCATAAGGTTTCCATGCAGACAGTACCGCAGCATTTAATTTATAGTGAATAAACAAGAGCTTGTAGGCTCGCGAAGTGGGCTTGGCAAGTCTGGAAATGTCCGGAAGTTAAATTAGAATAATTTTTTAAACTTACGTGAAGTATCCAATGTTAGGAGGATTCATGTCATGCTCCAACACAACCAATTCGTTGAATAGTCCTCCCAACTGAATAATTTCCATCGCTGTGACTGTCATCGATTTGAACATATCTCTTGGACAATTAATCCAACGGGAAATGAAGCGTCTCACATGATTCGAAGTGAGTTTAGTCTCGCCCAATGCCACATTTTCCACAGCTCTGATGTTCAGCATGTCACTCAAAGTGACCCATCGAGCATCAAAGTAACAAATGGTTCCAAATTTGAAAGCCTGGAATATATGTAAAGTACAGTGCAAGAAGATACAAACTTTGGACTTATTTGGTTGAAAATGCCCAACTTTGAAAGAGTGTTACGGTATTAATGATTGTCACACAAAGTAAATTTCTAATGGATCATACAGAACAAAGATAGAGCTTCATTTTTGTAGTTGACAACTTTTTTGTACGGACACTCTCTAGAGAGTTATGGTCACTTTAAGGAGACAACTCAAAAATCACTGTATTTCACTGAAATCGGACTATTTTTGGAGAGAAATTACTTTGCCAAAACGTAACTCTCTAGAGAGTGTCCGTACAAAAAACTGTCAACTACAAAAATGAAGATCCACTCTTTGTCTGTATGATTTATATATGAATTATTTTGTGGGACAATCAGTAGTACTCAACCAACTATCCTAAACTCACATTCTCATGTTTGAAATCCAGTGGCATGTCACAATCAAAAATATAAAACTCTTTACGACGATCCGCCATATTCAAAAAGAAGTTGACAATCTCTGAGTTCAATACAATTTCATGCAATGTAATTTTGAGCCAAGATGATTTGAAAGTGTCATTGGAGAATATATTTTTGAGACGTATCAAACTTGGAGTTACTTTGGTGAACAAAATTTCGAGACCGTCCATTTTAAAAACATCGGACATTTTGTTGATAGCTAGAGCTGTGTTTTCAATTAGTGTCCCTTTTTTGTAATGTAGCCTGAAACAAGATGTCTGGTTTTACACTTTTGAAACAATCAAACATTTTTCAGCAACTTACCAGTGATATCCTCCTAATCCCCTTTTATATCCTAGCGAGTAACAGCATATTTGAAAACCTGCCTCTCCCCGCAGTTGTATATACGAAGCTCTATTGCGAAACAATATTTGAGGACAATAACTTTGTTTTTTGATTAATTTCATTTCTATTTCCATGCGTTTCGAAGTGAGACTCAATGCGAATCTAAATCATATAATTAATTATACTAATTGAAGTACAAAAGTTCAAATTTACCGTTCAGCTGGATCCATTAGTTGTATTATTAACATTCTGACAATGATTGGTAGTTTTTTAAACTTGAATTCTTTTCTTATCAAGAATTCCGGATCAAACAGAATCTGATGGCAATACTTCAAAGCAAGTGTGCTAAGCATATTGAAATACGGAAAAGAAGAAAGAGCAAATCAATAATTGGAAGAGAGACGAGGAAGGATTGTTGAGGGTCTGTTTAATGAAAGGTCTCTCGTAATGAGGCAATACCATCTGTCTCCACGTCATCGAGGAAAGAAGGACTTAGGCAAACACGCAGAGAACGTCGGCCACGTAACCATTCAGAGACTATGGCTGACTAGGGAAGGGTACCCCGAGACACAATGGAATTATAACATTTGAATCGAAAAATGTAAGCATTCAAAAAAATGGTAGTTCCTTATGTTAAGATAGTTTCATTTTGGAAGAAAATGCACAATTTGATTCAAAACATTTCAAAAAGAAACATTCTTCAAATACATGCAATAACAAATGCATAATAACAGAAAAGCGACAGAGAAATGAAGAAACAAGAAAACAGATACAAGTTATTAAATAGTAGCTCTTCCATCTCGATAAACCACTCCCAACTCATGAATCTTTCTTTTCAATTCCTGGATTTGATTGCTGTATTCTCTCCGTTTCGTTGCATTTGTTGTCTCCTCGAATTCCTTTTCCAATGTTTTCTTATTCTCCAACAGTTCCAGGATCTCATAAACGTTTTTAAGCATTTCTTCTTCATTTCCATTTCTGCGTTCATCATAAGATTCCGACGCAGAGAGTATCACAGAATTTACTTCATGATAAATTTCCAACAGCTTGAAAACTCGTGAAGTTGATTTGGCAAGTCTGGAAACGTACGAAAATCAAATATAAATTATTTTCAAAACTTACGTGAAGTATACGATGTACGGAGGGTTAAAATGATGCTCCAACACAACCAATTCGTTGAATAGTCCTCCTTCCAGTTGAATAATTTCCATCGCTGTGATTCTCATCCATTCGAACATATCGTCTCGGCAATTAATCCAATGGGAAATGAAGTGTCTCACATTATTCGAAGTGAGTAGTCCTGTACAATGCCACATTTTCTACACCTCTGATTTTGAGCATGTCCCTCAAAGCAGACTTGCAAAATATCGACCCGGCCCGGCTCGGCCCGGAGTCAAAAAATGAGCACAATTTTTTCACAAAATTTTTCGAAATTTTTTGAAATTTTCATTAAAAATAGTCAAAAATCCTATGTACACTTGAGTTTTATCGATATGTAAAAACATAGTCGAAAATTCGACTTTTTTGCGAAAAAATCAAAAAAATTTCAAAAAAATTCAAATTTTCAAATTTTTGTACTGTGACCCGGGCCGACCGGGCCGGGCCGGGCCGGGCCAGGCCGGGCCGGGCCGGGCCGGGCCGGTGAAAATTCTCAAATCGGCCCGGCCCGGCCCGTTGCAAGTATGCCTCAAAGTGACCCATCGTGCATCACCGTAATCATTGGATCCAAATTTGAATGCCTAGAATATATGTATTATTTCCTAAATGAATTTGCAGCGAGGAGAAAATGGTGTGTCTCAGGTCCTTCCACTAGTGCTATCTGCTGCAAATTCTTTCAGGCCGCAGATCTATTTTTTTCAAAACGAATGATGTTTTTCACTGCCAACAAAGTGAATTATGTAGAAACCATACAGAACAAAGGTAAAACTTGTAGTCGACAACTTTTTTGTACGGGCACTCCCTAGAGAGTTACATTTCGATAAAGTAATTTCTCCATCAAATCGATCAATTTCAGTGCAAAATAGAGAGTTATCTTCAAATGACCATAACTCTCTAGAGAGTGTCCGTACAAAAAAGTTGTCAATTACAAAAATGAAGCTCTATCTTTGATCTGTGTGACCCATTAGGAATTTACTTTGTGCAACAATCATTAATACCGTAACACCCTCTCTCAGGCATTTTCAACTGATAACGACCAAATTGTACATCTTACTGTACCATACTGTATATGAGTTGATTTGGAAACAACTATTCTAAACTTACATTCTCATGCTTAAAATCCAATGGCATGTCACAATCAAAAATTTGAAGCTTTTTATGAAAATCCGCCATATTCAAAAAGAAATTGACGATCTCCGAATTCAATACAATTTCATGCACTGTGATTTTGTCCCAAGATGATTTGAACGCGTTGTTGGAAAATATATTTTTGAGACGTATCAAACTTGGAGTCACTTTGGTGAACAAAATTTCGAGACCGTCCATATTAAAAACATCGGACATTTTGTTGATAGCTAGAGCTGTGTGTCCAATTAGTGTCCCTTTTTTGTAATGTAGCCTGAAACAAGATGTCTGGTTTTACACTTTTGAAACAATCAAACATTTTTCAGCAACTTACCAGTGATATCCTCCTAATCCCCTTTTATATCCTAGCGAGTAACAGCATATTTGAAAACCTGTGACTCCCCGCAGTTGTATATACGAAGCTCTATTGCGAAAAATTATTTGAAAGTAATAACTTTGTTTTTTGATTAATTTCACTTCTATTTTCATGCGTTTCGAAGTGAGACTCAATGCGAATCTAAATCATATAATTAATTATACTAATTGAACACAACCAATTCGTTGAATAGTCCTTCCAACTGAATAATTTCCATCGCTGTGATTGTCATCCATTTGAACATATCATCTGGACAATTAATCCAACGGGAAATGAAGCGTCTCACATGATTCGAAGTGAGTCTAGTCCTGTACAATGACACATTTTCTACATCTCTGATTTTCAGAATGTCACTTATAGTGACCCATCGTGCATCAAAGTAACAAATGGTTCCAAATTTGAAAGCCTGGAATATATGTACAGTGCCGTACAAGAAGATACAAACTTTGGACTTATTTAGTTGAAAATGCCCAACTTTGAAAGGGTGTTACGGTTTTAATGATTGTCACACAAAGTAAATTTTTAATGGATCATACAGAACAAAGATAGAGCTTCATTTTTGTAGTTGACAACTTTTTTGTACGGACACTCTCTAGAGAGTTATGGTCACTTTAAGGAGACAACTCAAAAATCACTGTATTTCACTGAAATCGGACTATTTTTGGAGAGAAATTACTTTGCCAAAACGTAACTCTCTAGAGAGTGTCCGTACAAAAAACTGTCAACTACAAAAATGAAGATCCACTCTTTGTCTGTATGATTTATATATGAATTATTTTGTGGGACAATCAGTAGTACTCAACCAACTATCCTAAACTCACATTCTCATGTTTGAAATCCAGTGGCATGTCACAATCAAAAATATAAAACTCTTTACGACGATCCGCCATATTCAAAAAGAAGTTGACAATCTCTGAGTTCAATACAATTTCATGCAATGTAATTTTGAGCCAAGATGATTTGAAAGTGTCATTGGAGAATATATTTTTGAGACGTATCAAACTTGGAGTTACTTTCGTGAACACCATTTCGAGACCGTCCATTTTAAAAACATCGGACATTTTGTTGATAGCTAGAGCTGTGTTTTCAATTAGTGTCGCTTTATTGTAATGTAGCCTGAAACAAGATGTCTGGTTTTACACTTTTGAAACAATCAAACATTTTTCAGCAACTTACCGGTGATATCCTCCTTCTTCCCTCCTATATCCTCGCGAGTAACAGCATATTTGAAAACCTATGACTCCCCGCAGTTGTATATACGAAGCTCTATTGCGAAAAAATATTTGAGGATAATAATACTGTTTTTTCATTAATTTCATTTCGGTTTCCATTCGTTTCGAAGTGAGATTCAATGCGAATCTAAACCACGTAATTTGTTATACTAATTAAGTCAGTAATATTCAAATTTACCTTTCAGCTGGATCCATTAATTGCATTATCAACATTCTGACAATAATTGGTAGTTTTTTAAACTTGAATTCTTTTCTTATCAAGAATTTCGGATCGAACAGAATCTGATGGCAATACTTCAAAGCAAGTGTGCTAAGCATATTGAAATACGGAAAAGAAGAAAGAGCAAATCAATAATTGGAAGAGAGACGAGGAAGGATTGCTGAGGGTCTGTGTAATGAAAGGTCTCTCGTAATGAGGCAATACCATCTGTCCACCAAAATCGAGGACAGAAGAATTTATGCAAACACGTGTCTGCAGCATCAGGATTCAGCATCATATGTTGACAATGCCTGTAGGTCCAGTCGAAGACCAGGACACAATCATAACCCAGGGAGACTCCCTGTATGCGCCGTATGAGACCCGGTTCCGCAGAACCTTCGGATAAGCTATGCAATTGACAAAACAGTACGCAGTTTCTCAATGACCCGTTTATTAGGATAAAGATTAGGGACAAGAGAAGGGGAAAATCCATCGACAGGAATTGTGGAGCAAAATGTGTAGGAGTAAAACCCACACTTTTCGTTTTCTGAAACATGTCGGCAGATCATGTGCAGCAACTAGGATAAGACAATATGTTTGCAGCACTACCCGCTGTTATCCAGCAGCATCTACAATAATGTCCAAAGTTATATCACATTTTTCATGTTCAGTTGAAATCGCCCAATTTTGAGAGTGTGTTATAGTCAAACAATTTTACCCACAAAGTAAATTTTTTATGGATCAAACAGATCAAAAGTAGAGCTACATTTTTGTAGTTGACAACTGTTCCTAGGGACACTACCATAAAAGTTACAGATTCTCATGATGAATAGCTCCAAAATTTCGCTAATGTGCACTGACATTTGACAAGAAATGTCTTTGACTATCTGTAATTTCATGATAGTGTCCCTACAAAAAAGTAGTCAACTACAAAAATGATGTGTTATTTTTGCTTAGTCCGACCCATACAATAAAAATCGTCGGACAATCAGGTGACCCCCAACTAAACTATCAAAGTTGACTATTTTCCACTGAAAACGCTCAAAGTTGATTGCGTTTTGAAGGGTACTGTACTTCAGTTACTAAAACTCATAGCTTTATTCAGTTTTTTTTTTTTTAATGCTCATATTTATATTTATTTATTATTGGTTGTAGTTGTACCCAACGTTTGAAAACAAATTTAATTTAATAAAAAACCATCTTAGATGCAATAAAATATATCAAAGGAGGGAGCGGGCCAATTTCAGCATCGCCATAGCATCACAGAAGCAACATCAACATCACCATATTAGGCCAGCACTTTACCTGATGCGTCAATGCCGCGTAGAAAAGGCCATCCGTTTTCATATTCCACTCCTTTCAATTGAAGTTGATTGTTTGTCTCATCTATCTTTTTTATGAGTTCCCGTTTCTCTAAAGAATCCTCTTCCACTATCTTCAATTTCAAATTCAAAACTCTTCTCTGTTTCAGCAACTGTAGAACTTCGAACTCCGGAACATACGGTTTATCAAAGTGCATCAATGAATCATCATTACGATCCATTTGTTTGGGACGTTCATGAATAGACCAGGTACTCATGCCAATACGCGAATCTGTCCAAACTATACTCATTATTTGTCGATTTCGAGTCTTAGGTGAATTGACTGAGCTGAAACAAACCAGTTTGTTAAGTTGAACTGGTCACATCTCTAACTTACATTAGTCTGCGCCATTTTCCAAACCGATACCCTCTTAATACAGTAATCTCACGGAACAATCGAGAGGAATTGATGATCCTTTTTCAATATCTATGCTTATAAATTTGAATAATTCATATTCCGAATTCATCCAGTGATGAAGAAATGTGTTGATGTCAGGAATGGTTAAATTATTCTTTCCTAATGTAATTACACCGTTGTTCTTAATCGAAAGAAGATGTTCAAGACGGATCCAACGAGCATCACAATAATGAACATCCCTGTACTTGAAGAGCTGGAATTATGGACGTTTTTGGTTGGTCTGACAACAAAGAATTATTAGAAAACTAACATTTGGATGATAATAATCTTCTGGAATTTCACTTTTAAGAATGTGCAAATCTTGAATTTCTCTCTCAAATTCCATCACTTCGTCCAACTGTTCCTTCTTAAAATGTTCCCAATACAAGAACAAAGCTTCAAAGTTTCGAAACTCTGGAATTTCCAGATTTTCCTTGATATTTTCAGTGGACGAGTTTATCATCAATCTGTACGGGCCACATTGGAACAAATTGTAAATTCGAGTGAAAAGCTGACGTGTATTTTCGAGGGTTGTCGAAGTTTCGGAGAGCCTGAATTCAGATTTATATTTTTGAGAAAACGAAGAGCTAGACGGTATTTATTACAAAAGAGACATAATCAAAAAACTCACCAAGGTTTCAAATCCTCCTTTGTCAATTTTGGTGCACTGGGATGGTTGAAAGTCTTGGTACAACAGAAAAGTATCACTTTTGGGTGATGCAAGCCAACATACGTGTATTCCCCGTCAAGACTAACTATAGTCCCTCTACTCCGAATACAACAGAATTTCACAATGGACTCCATATATTTCGAGGTAATTGCAATTTTTATTCTGGAATAAAAAATAAGATATTTTCACGACAAACCAACAAAAATCTTACATTTCATCAATCTCCATGACTTTAATCACGTGTTTCAATGCGACAAACGGTAGTTTTCTCAACGGGAAAGTGCTGAGCATCGGTTGCATAGCTAGAATCACGTCCATGTTATGAATGAAGCAAAATCAATAAATGCCTCAGAGAGAGAAAGAGAGGGAGAACGGGATGGCAACGGGAGACGTGATCCCGGCCGAACACATATGGTCTCTCTCTCCTCCCTTTTTCTACTATTCGAGAAGCAAAGGGTGTCTCCTTGGTGCATAATTAAAAGACCCTAGACAGCGGTGTCCAGAAAAATGACATTTTTACCCACTGCTGTGTCCATTACTGTCGAAGTTAGTCTGATTCTATTAGTATTCAGATCAGCTGGTAGGTATCAAAAAAATGGACCCAAATGTTAGGCTAGAGAACTTAAAAACATTATTTATTGGATTAATAATAAGGTGAAAATGCTTCAATAAATAAATATATGGGCAAAAGAAAGAAGAAATCAATTAAATTGGTATTGCAGTACTCAAATTTTGAAAAAATCAAGTCAGACCCAACCAGAGCATCTTGGAAGTTTCTTGGCAAAATGGTGGATGGTGAAGAAGATGAACCCTTAACTACGGAATTCCAAATATTGAAGATGTTAGAACAGAGAAAAGCTTTTAAAAGGGGAGCTGACGACAGTGGAAGAGAATGGCCAGAGAAGAAACGAAATCTCAAAAGAGAGTGGCTTCGCCGTAGTTCTACATTCTCGAAACCCCATGGAATCACAGAGGTCAAAGGAAATGAATATTCGCGTGGCAACCGTAAAACCTAATCCACATCATGAAACTCAACCCTTTATAAGATTGAACTCATTGATAAAGTTTAGTTCTAAGTTTGCTTTTGGCAACGAATAAACGCTCTTTGACTTGTAAGTTTTAGTTGTGTTCTTAGTTCTCGAAGTCTGTTTCTGTCCTAAGCGATAGAAATAGATAACTTGGGGGCCGAACCAAACTAGTTGTAGTAGTAGAAGTCAGACGCTGGTGAAGGTGATAAGACCTGATCCGAGCTCCTTCGCTATTAGAACTATTTCTCAATTCGAATTCGTTTTGAGAGAAAAAAAAACGGTGAGACCGTGGTGAGATACTTTGGTGTGATATTGGTGAGACGGTGGTGAGAAACGGTGATGTCGTTCAGTACGGAGAGAACTAAAAAGAGAAGCTCGAGTGTTACTTCTTCCGAGAAGTCATGGGCTGTCCAAATGAACGAGGTGAGACTGAAGGAGAGACGCAAGTTGGTGAAGGGATTCACTGACTTTTTGGAGTCTTCGGGTCGTATGGAGAGTGATATGTATGAGGCACTCAAGGCGGCGTGCAAAGGCAATGAGAGACAGTCAGAAGTGCTTGTAGAGCCGGTGAAAAAGTACTGTCATGAGTTGCGAGAACGATTTGAAGAGCTTGGCGGAGAGAGATGGCCGCTAGAGATTATTGGAGTAATGAGGGAAAATGGAGTGGAAACGGTAGAAGAGTTGCGTGAACTCTGTGAGAACGGTGTAGAAATGGTGCCAGGTGGCATCGTGGAGAATGCCAAAAAGGCCCAGGATGAGTTGGCACTGTTACAAGATGCTTGGAATGAGGAGAGAGAGAGACGTTGTTTAGAGAATTGAACAAGCTGAAAGAGGAGAAGAGATTGGCTGAGGAGGCTGTCTCGAAGTACAAAAAGACGCTAAAGGAGGAGCGTGAGGCGAGTAGCGAGTTGAGAGGACTGCTCAGAAAGCAGGAAAGTGAGCCTAAGAAGGCTGGACAGGCCCGTGATACTAAGGAAATTCCGGTGCCCTCGAGGTTGGAGGTGGTCAGAAAGTGGTCCTCAAGGGATTCGGATGACGAATTCTCGATGCATGACAGGCGTGGAGAATTCTCGGATAGTGAAAGAAGTTGGGGTGAAGATTGGAAGAGTGTCAGAAGTTCCAGGTATAGCGCGGGGAACGAGGTTATGATGGGAATGGTGGCATCTATGGGGAGAATGATGAAGGCGTCGGCGTTGCCAGAGCCAAAAACGTTTGACGGTACTGGGGACTTCAAGGAGTTCAAGAGAGCGTTCTTGCTGAAGTACCAGCAGGTTACGGATGAGGATGATGAGCTAGTAGCCATATTGGAGGAGAAATACTTGAAGGGGGCAGCGAAGTCACTGTTCAAGTCACTGGAAGATAGGCATGAGCGGCCGATTGCTGAGTTGTTTGTGGAGTTTGAGAGAAAACTCCGGAAGAGACAGGGGGATGCGAAGGCTGAGGCCTTGCATGAGTTCGATCGCCTTCAGAGGGCTCCGGGACAGAAGTTGTGGGAGTACCTGGTGGAGGTAGAGAAGTGGTCGAAAAAAGCGTATCCCGAGGTCGAGAAAGCGACGTTGTCGCAGATGAGAACGACAAAGTTGATGAGAGCTACGGAGGATGATGACATGCTGCAGTCGGTGCTGGTAGCTAAACGGTTGGAGTTGCCACTGGCGGCGCAGTATGACCAGTTGAAGGATATTGTACTCCAGAGGGAGAATGAGGAACTGCGGAAGCAGAAAGAGAGAATGGGGAGATTGAGAGATCAGGGAAACAGTGATGGCCGTCGGTCGCCTGAAGGTAGTAACGATGGTGACCGGAAAACTGTAGGGGAGAGAAGAGATAGTGGAGCGAAAATGAAATGCTTCACTTGTGGAGGAATTGGACATGGTTCCTGGCAATGTGTATCGAAAAGAGTCGATAAAGTGCAGATCCAGGAGGGGACTGTCGAGAATGCTGGGGTGGAAACCGTGGAAATGGTAGAGATGTTGGGACAACGGAGACGGGTTGTCATTGATAGCGGGGCAGTCGTATCGGTGATATCGACTAGTGCTTATGAGAGGTTGAAGGCGGGGTGTCGTGACTGGGAAAAGGAAGTTGAAGTGTTCGGAAAGCCGACATTCACAGTTTTGAATGCGTCAAACTCTAAGATGAGAGTCAGGGGGCAGATCAAAATTCCCATGGTGGTCAGAGGGCGGAAAGTGAGAGTTGTTTTCCAGTTGGTTGACAATTGGGTGGAGAGGATACTGATAGGAACTAATGCTTTTGAGAGCATTGGCGTTGAGCTGAAATGGAAAGATCCATATGGTTTGGTGAATGCCGAAGAGAACTCGGCAGAAGTACAGTTCATTGGAGGTGAGAAGAAACTGGAGAGACCAGGAGAGAAACTTCGGAAGGTTCCGACGGAGGTATCAGAGATACAGTGCAAGAGCGTTGCCGTGCATGGAGCGAGGGGGAGAAGGGCAAGCACGGGTGACGTGGGAGAGGTGTTCAAGTCGGAGGGGGAGGAGAAGGAAAGAAAGAAGGTGAAGATTCGGGCGAGTGTGGCGGTCATCGGACCTAGATTGGAGGCGAGGGGGCCAGGTGTTCTCGAGTATCGTAATAAGACGATAACGGGGTGGACTCAGAAGTTCGATTGGGGAGAAGTGAAGGAGGCAGTGGTGCTTGTTGAGTACACTGATAAGGAGGATGAGAACAGCAAGAGAGTTGAGTTCGTAAAATCAGTTGCGAAGGAAGTGGAGAAAGTCTGGATGACGCCGAGAAGTCTACAATGTGAACTCGGGGACGTCGACAAGGTGGCCAAACAGTGGAAGGAATGGCTGAAGACATCAGCGAACGTGGAAGTTGTGGATCCGTTGATGCCCGTCGGAAATCACAAGACACCGTTGATCTTGGAGAAATGGCATCGGAAGTCGCTGGATGGTCTACAGAAGTACTTGCACAATGCGTTGCCGAGCCATTCAGTCAGATGTCAGTGGGAGAAGAACACAGACAGAAGACCACAATCTGGATTGAAGAAAGACCTCGGAAAAGGATGCCCGATCGCCGAGAGGAGGGGGAAGTGGCTTCGCCGTAGTTCTACATTCTCGAAACCCCATGGAATCACAGAGGTCAAAGGAAATGAATATTCGCGTGGCAACCGTAAAACCTAATCCACATCATGAAACTCAACCCTTTATAAGATTGAACTCATTGATAAAGTTTAGTTCTAAGTTTGCTTTTGGCAACGAATAAACGCTCTTTGACTTGTAAGTTTTAGTTGTGTTCTTAGTTCTCGAAGTCTGTTTCTGTCCTAAGCGATAGAAATAGATAACTAGAGATTCAAAAAATAACGGTGGAGCTCGATGAGCGAGGAGTAAGAAATGAACGTGGAACTCTTGTTTTTGGATAAACTCTTTTTGGATCCGTCTGGAACATCTGGTAAAAATCGCGTGTTGACATGAGTACCTGGACTAGTCATAAACGTCCCAAACAACTGAATCGTAATGATGATTCACTGATGCGTATTGATGAACCGTTTGCTCCAAAATTTTTAGTTCTACAATTGCTGAAACAAAAAAGAGTTTTAAAATCGAAACTGAAGAAAGTGGGAAAGGGTTCTCAAGAAAAAGAGGAACTCACTGAAAAGATTGACGAGATAAACTGCCAACTTCAACTGAAAGGAGTGGAATATGAAAACGGATGGCCCGTTCTCAGATAGTCTTACTGTATAAAATGTTTGATTTTCTTATTCCTCTCCAATTATCCAGCCTTCCTTCTCTTGCTCCTATTATTATTTACTGCAACATATCCATTTTATTATTTATTTAATAAATAATGTTTTTAAGTAATGTACACTTCTGCAGGCAAAACATGACATTTTAAGTCTGTTGCCAACTAATATTGTAGATGCATGTATTCTGTAGATGATCAATACAACAATTTCTCGCATTAAATATTAATTATGATACCCCGACCTGTTTCTTATATTTGTATTTGCCAATGACGCCCTCTCTCAGTATGTTGAAACAGATATAAGACGGAGATAGAGAATGTCAGCAGATAAAATCGTCATTCCCATTTCATATTTCTACATATTGATATCTCCCTCCAGAAACGTTCTTTGCAATGGAAACATTCCCTATGAGAAGACTACCACTTGTAAAATTAGATTTTGCTTCCTTTATAATGGAAGAGATTCTAGCCATCCAACCCAGCACTTTCCCGTTGAGAAAACTACCGTTTGTCGCATTGAAACACGTGATTCATGTCATGGAGATTGATGAAATGTTAGTTTTTTTTCTCTTTTTAAAAAATATTTAAAGTGTTTTTTTTTTCATTCCAGATTGAAAACAGCAGTTACTTCAAAATATATGGAATGCGTTGTAAAATCATCATGTATTCGAGTTGAGAAAGCAGTTCTTCATTTTGATGATATGCGTGCCGCGATATTTTTAAAAAATCCAAATTTGACGGTGCTTTGTAGTGCGTTTATTTCCGAATCATACAAGGGGGCAACTGTGAGAAAACAAGATTTGAAGCCTTGGTGAGTTAGTTAAAACAAATAATTTGAGTTTATGTTTTTTTCATTAAAAAGTTTGGTCTTTCTTCACTAACAGCTGAAATTTTTTGATACTTAGGCTATCCGAAACATCGACAGTCCTCGAAACAACACTTCAATTATTCCTCCGAATTCGCAATTTATTCCAATGCGGATCGTTCGATCTTTACATATCGTTGACAAAAAAAGATTCAAAGATGCAAGAAATAATGGAAATCCCTGAATTTCGAAACTATGAAAGATTGTCTTTGGTTGGTCGAAAGTTCGAGAAGGACGAGTTGGATTATGTGATGGAGTTTGGAAGAGAAGACCAAAAATTGAGGATAATCAAAGGACAAATTCCAGAGGACTATTATCATCCGAATGTAAGTTTTACAATTGTAAACAGTTTGATAGCAGCACGATGCACAAAATACTAGCTCGCGAAAAACGACAATGATTTTCAAAAGAATTCGCGGGCTGAAACGTACGTGCGGCAGGAAATTGTGGGCGGAGCTTGTGGCGCGGATGAAATTCCTGCTGATTCTTTAACGAACGACATTGAATTTTAAGATAAACTCGTGTTTTAATTGATTAAACATGAAAAATATTCAAATATACAGCAAAAACCGTTGAAAATGTTGACTAAAACAAGAATTTATATTGAACTCCAAAAAAGTCAAAGTATTCATGCTTTGCTTTTAAGTGCTCTTTCATAGTAACAATTTGACTTTTCTGTTGAGAGTTACGGTTGGCAATTTTTTGTTTTTTTTTCTGTTTGCGTATTCTACGTTCAGGGTACTGTACAACTGACTTAATTCCAGCTCTTCAAGTATACCGACGTCCATTATTGCGATTCGCGGTGGATTCGCCTTGAACATCTTCTTTCAATCAAAGATAATGGTATAATTAGACTGGAAAACAGCAAATTAACTCAACCTGAAATCAACACATTTCTGAGACATTGGGTGAATTCGGAGCATGATATGTTCAGACAGATGGAAATTGTCATAGAGAAAGGAGATCGAATCCATTTTAGTGTTATGTTTCGTGGTTTGGTTGCTTTGTTGGGACAGCGATTCGAGAGTGACTACGTTTTGATGTAAGTTAGCCGTAAGGGAAAGTTTCAGTAACTACAGTACCGGTCAAAAGGTTATCAACTTTGGTCGTTTTCAGTTTAAAATGTTCAAATTTGAGAGTGTGTCATGGTAACACTGATTGTTCCATCAAGTAGATTTTTAACGAATCATACAGATTAAAAGTAGATCTTCATTTTTGTAGTTGACAACTTTTTTGAACGAGCACTCTATAGCAAGTTACATATTGACAAAGTCATTTCTCTCTCAAATTGACCAATTTCAGTGTAAAATAGTGCGATTTTCGAGCGGTCCGTCAAAATGAACATAACTCTCTAGAAAGTGGCCGTACAAAAAGTTGTCAACTACAAAAATGGAGTTCTACCTCTGTTCTGAAAGATCCATAAATGATTGTACGGCTCTTTTCCAGTTTAGATGTTCTTTAAAAACTTGAACGTCCCAAAAAACACTTAGACGTCCCTTAAAACACTTAGACGTCCTTTGAAACAATTAAACGTCCTTTTGGATCCCAAATATGTTCAAAAATGTTCAAACGTCCCTTAAAACAATTAGACGTCCCAAAAAACGTTTAGAAGTCCCATCAAATATTGAGACGTCCCTTGAAGTCCGAAAATTTGGTTTTAAATAATTTAGACGTCCCAAAAAACATTTAGACGTCCCAAAGAACATTTATACGTCCCAAAAAATGTTTAGACGTCCCTTCAACACTAAAAGTCACTAAAAGTGTTTAAGGGACATCTAAACATTTTTTGGGACGTTTAAATGATTTTTGGGACGTCTAAATCTTTAGAACTGTATTTTGGGACTTCAAAGGACGTCTAAATGTTTTATGGGACGTTTATACGTTTTTTGGGACGTCTAAACTTTTGAAAGGACGTTTAAAAAAATTAGAGTGCGAAATGACGTTTTAGTGTTTTAAGGGACGTCTAAGTGTTTTAAGGGACGTTTGAGTTTTCAAAGGAAGTAGTGATGAATAAAAAAAAAGCCCCCCCCTCAGAAAAAAACCCCCCCCTCTCCCCCCCCAGGCGAGAGAGTGTGTAAAAATGAGAGACGCAGACAGTCAGACAGTCAGACACAGACGACCAGACAACACGGGCATTTTTCTCCAAAAAATGAGAAAATAGCCAAATGAGAATTCTCCCCCTCTTAACAGGAAAGAGAAAAAAACCCATCCTTAAAAAAATCACCCCTCATTTTCAGATTTTTAACCCGCAAGAAGAAAAGAACCCACCACATTCGACGAGAGCAGCGGTCCCCTGCGGAGACGCAGACAAAAAGCGAGAGAGTACTGAAGAGAGAGAGAAAAAAACGAGAGCAGTGGACACGCAATAGAGACGCAGAGAAACGATACAAAAAGTGAGAGAGAGCTAGGGTACGAGAGACGCAGAGAAAAAGCGAGAGCAGCGAGCACACAATAGAGACGCAGACAGTTAGACAGAGAAACCAAAACGCATTTGACAAAGGTTTTATTCACAAAATGAGACAATCTCCCCTCTTATTGAAAGGATCCAATTTTGACGATATAAAGACAGACAGTAATCACCAGGGGCAGGGGTAGGGGCACACACACCAGGGGCAGGGGTAGGGGCACACACACGGGGTAGGGGCACACACACACACACACACACACACACACACACACACACCCCTCTTTCTTAAACGCTCTCATTTTCAAATTGCCAAATGTTCCAAAATCGACGATACCATCTTGATCAATTACCCCAATATGCTCCTCTCTCAGTGCACCATGTGCACCAGTTTGATTAATTACCCCAAGAAGCTCCTCTCTCTCAGTGCACCGGACGCTTCTATTCTCATAGGAATGGCCCCATAAAAATGGATCTATAATGACATTGCGGGCGCCAGCTTGATTAATCACCCTTGTTCCCTAGCAGCTTTCTGCATCAATAACAAATATAGGCTTCATTTTTTTTAAATTTGTTTATTATTACACTTTTTAAAAACACTGATTAATTACAATCTCGAGACGCTATTCTCGGTTCAGACTTATACAATTTGCAAAAAAAAAAATTAGAAAGAACAGGACTGAAAAAGTGGGGTGGAGCTGTTAATGAGCAGTGGCGTCAAGTATAGGGTTACGCAGCGTGTCCAAACCCATCAAGGCATCAAACTCGGCAACAACAACACAATAAAGACCATTTTCTGGTGTTTTTTCTTTAAAGTCGAGACGAATACTGACATTGGTTTGCACAACCATTTCGAATAGAGAGTTATCCAGAGCAACAGGGCTCAACTCAAAACCATAGATTGTGAAACCCTTTTCCTTGAACATTTGAGTACTGATTGAATTGCAGGTAGAATTGTTACGCGAGTGTCCAATTGCTTCTTGCATTTGAATGAACGCCTCTATAAACTTGTTGTTTTCAAAATCCAATTCCAAAGGTCTTCCGGGTACTGTCTTTCCACAGTAATCAATATGAACATTTTTCAAACCATATGGTTTGAAATTGAACGGAGACGTTTTTTGAGAACCATTGTATGCTTCCGCAGATACCAATCCCAAAAATATACGCCTAGGCATTTTACTAGTAAAAAGTGTGTTTGCTGGTGCATCCAATCTGCTTGGGCCAATGTAAAATGAGCGGACCTGCGTGGAAATCATTGGATACTGAATCAGTTTGTGCTCAATGAGTGCGGATTCCAATTCATTTGACAGTCCATCAGTCAATTCGTATTCGTGAACAAGCGCATAAACGTCTCGAATGTTTAGTTTCAGTTTTTTCGTGCCGAGATTATGACCTTCAATCAGAAAATCACTAGTGTTTGGATACACTGTAAGTGTTGCCTTGCATGAATTTAACAACAATCGTGATTGATTCATCAAGTCAATAGAGATATTGGTAGCCACTTGTACCGGCTTGGGGTTGAATACCATTAAACATCTCTTTTGGTATCCCAAACTAGTAAATTCTTCGACTGCAGTGTCGTGATAAAAGCCAGCAGCGGAAAGTGTAGAGTCTTTAATGTCCTGACTATAGTTTAACAAGTTTTCAAAATAACTCTTGTACGCATGGTTTGTTGAATTTCCATAGACCAGTTGAGAATTAATGTGCAATGTGACAGTTTTGATGATAGAGCCAGCAATATTGTTAATAGGCGCATAAGACATGCTAGTTTCCAAGAGTTTAGAGTCCATTTGTACAAAATTTCCTGTAGTATCGGTGATATCAAAAGTGAAAACCAAATACGTTCTCTTCAAATCCAAATAATTACGAGAGTTATTAGTGAGGCTAAACTCCCATGGGCCTTCGGCTTGATATGCATTTCGTAACGGAACCTTTACAAACTTTGAACCTAGCACGGCCGTGTTTGTACCAGGCATTGTAGTAAAATCAATCTCGTCGATAATGACATCTTCAGACTTGATATCCATACGACTAATCATCCTAAGTCGTTTAGTTGATGAAAATGAATAAATTTGGATAGGACCGTGCTCCTTTTATAGGAAAATGGGCTGCCACCTAGAGAAAGTTTTTGCGGTGCGTCTTCTTTTTCACCAAATGTGGCTTCAAAACAAGAACAGACGACTTCTTTCCAGAGCCACCAATTTCTTTAATTTTTCTTTGAGCAACAGTTTTCAAACTATTTTTAAAGTCTTGTCCTTGAGCCAATTCCGAAACTAGTTGTTTTCCTGCATTGACCATGTGCTGTCCAGCAAAAGAGTTCAAAAACCGAGGAATTAAATGAGCAGCTGCAGTGAGAACACCACCAAGACCGTTTCCTCGTTGATTTCCACCTCTCTGATATCTCATTCCATGATAATATCCGTTTCCGGGGACATTGCGCCGAAGAAGGCGTTTGTAGTCAATTTTAGTCAAATCAATAGGTACAGGTACCATGATTTTTGTTATAAAAGAATGAAAATTTTGAGAAAACGCTTCACTATTTATAGAAAAAATGTTCTCTAGTGAAATTCACGGCATGCTCAATAGAGACAAGTACGCCAAAAAGACGTTTATTGGAGTATACAGCTGCAACGAATTAAAAACTATCAAGACTCGAAAGAAACTATATGGATTGGTTGTAAATACTGACAAAAGCTGGGAACCAGGCACTCATTGGCAATCAATTTTCGTCAAGAACAATAAATGTCACTTTTTTTGTTCACTAGGATTGAAACCAAACACGGATGTATTGCAATATCTTTCAAAATTTCCAAAATATTATTGTAATCGCCAAAAACAGCAGCGATTCAGTGAAAGGACTTGTGGAGCTTATGCAATTTTCATACAAGCAATGATGTCACGCGGCCATTCATTCAAATTTTTATGTGAATTTTTTGACAATCTTAAAAATGACGATGAGTTTATGCAAAACTACCTAAAGGAAACATTCAATTTTGCCATCAATCAATAAAATTACGTATAAAAGGAAACGTCAAACTGTCAGTTTATCAAAATGTCTGAAAAAATTTTGAAAAGCGAGATTGAAGCTTTGGAGAGACTTTTGCTAGAAAAGGAGCAACAAATTCTATTATTGCGTGAAGAGTCTATACGTCTTCTGGAAGGACTTGTCTTGTTGAATAGAGTATTTTTGAAAAGGACACCCAAATTGCTCAAATCAAAGATGCTGGAATGTACAACAAGTGGCACATGGAGCAAATTTTAATTGAATTAGAGTTGGAAAAGGGAAAAAAGGAAAGCTACAAGGTCAAATTGGCTATTGCTGAACTTGAAATCCGTATTCTAAAAAAGAAGATGGAAATAAACTAGTCTTGTTTAAAAAATGTTATTATTGGTTAAAATAAATTTTTTTTTAAACCGGGAAATTCAATTTTATAAATGAAAATCAATATAAAAATATAATTTTGTTCAATAAATTACAAATTTAGCAAGGCGTTTGCATCAATCCAACTGTTGTGGGAAGAATCATAGCCGTCCCATTTGACAAAGTGTTGTCTCCTTCCATTACGCATTTCAGTTCTCAGCACTGTCTCCACACGATATACTGCATCTGCAGCATATGTACATTTTGTCATCTCTCTAGTATAAAAAATTCCATCAATTGGTTCTCCATTAGTGTCCACTAGACGATAGGTTACTGGGTGTCCAGAAAAAACTTGTTTCACTACATAGACTTCGGTCGTCCATCCTTGCTCATAGCCCTTGTCAAAATGAGCCTTTTTAGCAGCAATCCGTACATGATCTCCGACACTAAATTTAATTTTCGCGCTGCTTCTCCTCGGAATCGGTATTGGAAAGTCTCCTTGCTCTACTTTGTTTGGAATTGCTCCAATACCTCTATTAAACGAGTTGTTGATAGCCTTTACAATTTTGGGTAATACATCAATATAACGATGATTGTACTTTTCAGTCATGTACTTTGCGAGCCTAGTCTTCAATGTGCGATTTGCCCTCTCAATAACTGCGCACTTGATTTCACTTTTTGGGGAAGCCAGCTTAATGTGTAGTTTATCGAATAGACGCTTCACATTTGCATTGTAAAATTCCTTTCCATCGTCAGAGTAGACTGTTAGGGGTGGTGTAGACATTTCGTTAAAAATTTCTTGAAATGCTTTTGCCACGCCAATTCCATGTTTAGATTGTAGCGGCTTAACAAAAAGACGACGACTGTAGATATCAATCACATTTAATAGAAAGGTCACTCCATCATTTTTACTTTTATATTTTGACATGTCTGCCAAATCCGCTTGAAGGTCACAATACATACCAATAGAACGCGTAGCCCTCCTTGGAAAACGAGATACATTTGGCCTGTGAAGAGTAAAAGATTCCAAATCTTGTAACGTTTTCTCAACTTGCTCCAATTTTAAACGCGGAAAACGGCGCTTCAAAAATTTGTAAACAGAATCAACACTAGTAAAAGCACAAGGATGTTTCTCATTGGTCCAAGCATCTTTGATTGCAGCCTCCATTTATAAAAATGACAAAAAAATAGTTTCTTTTTATAGAAACTTCCACAGACGACAATGAATTCTAGGACCAGAACCGTGAATTTCTTCTTTTTTTATAGGTTTCTCACTCTTGATTTCAAGTTTTGGCTCTCGTTTGATTTCATTCTTTAATTCAGTCTTGATTTCTTGCTTTGGTTCTCTCTTGGGTTTTGTATCCTCCTCCTCCTCTTCTGAGCTATCATTCAATTCTTTCTTTCTTTTTGCTTCATTTTCAAGTGTTTCTCTAGATTTGCGCTTTCTGTGCCTGAGCATTTTATACTCTTCCAATTTCCGGCCCATTTTGAAACGTTTCAAATCTCGTTTTCCCGGAACACGGTGTGGAACTTTGCGGTAATCTTTTCCTCTATATTGATGCAATGGCCCGACATTGTCAGTTTTAAAAACTGCCCCAGGCTCAATTTCATGAATTGGGATTGATGGTTTTTTCTTCAAGACGCGCATAACTAATTTTGGTCGTTTTGTTTTCCGTTTTCGTGGCAATTCATTTTTAACACTAGACGTTTCGTCATCAACACTTGCTAGATACCTTTTCTCAGTAGGCGGTCCACTTTCACTAGTCTTTCGCTTTCTTTGTACGACAGGAAAATCATCGACACTAGTATATTCTTCATCATCACTTTGGTCGACAATCTCCTCGGGTGTTTCACTATCATAATGTGGAAAAGGTGGCATTTCGGTTTCAAACTCGGATTTCACTTCTGGTTTAATTTCTGTCTTTGCAGTAATTGCATTTTTCTTCAAAATTGTCAAAATTTCTTGATTAACAATGGGTAATTCATTAAGGTGTTTGATGCGATACAAGACATCTTGATAAAATTTACACTTTTCTCCAGCATCCAAGTTTGGATCGTTTAAAATCTTTTCCAGAAACCGCTTTGCAGATTCGACAGCTGCTCCTTCGACATAGGGAATGACGTGATACTTTTTGACTTTCATCAAGCAAGATTGGTTGCTACAAGAGCGGGAATAATGAAAGATTTGAATTGCTCTTTCGAGAGCTTATATAGCATTTTTCTGGCTTGTTCAACGTTTCTTTCCCGTGATAATTGAACCAACAATTTGTGAATTGGTTTCAAAACTCGTTTTTCCCTTGAAGAAAGTGGAATATTTTTAGAGTTTAGCAAATTGTACACAATTTCAACGAGAATATTAATTTGTTTTGAATTGCAAGACAAGATTGTCTTGCGATTGCGTTGCATGACATTGTTTAAAAAGTCAAGATGAATACTAAGATGACTAGTCATTTTTTAAAGTATGGAGAGTTTATGAAAAATCAAAACACTTATATAGGGTCATAAGAGACTGGGTACTCATCCAAAATGTTGGTTAAAATACGCATGCGTGGATTAGAAGCAGGGTCGTTATTGATCATCATGCAACTGAATGGACGTGACATGCATTCCTTGTAAGCAGCAAAAGCGTTACGCCAGCTATCCCCAAATTGTTGCATGAGCAATTGCTTGGTTTGGGCAGCGTCTGATAAGCTCTTCATTAAAATTATATATGTGCTATTGTTTCTCGTGACTGGTGGTAGAGCAAATGCAGACTGAACAAGATTGAAGATTGCACAATTCAAATGATGGGCATAAACAGTGAATAGAGTGTTTAGAAGGTTTAGCGCTTCTTTAGATTTGCCAAATTCTGTCATCAAGTCATCACAAACTACAATGTTCCGTTGATTTCGGTACTCTTTTAGCAATTCTACATCTGGTAGGCCTTCATAAACTTGCAAGTTTGGTAAATGGGTCGGTATACTCGGTGTCTTGATTCCACAAAACCAAAAAATGTTGTCAATGGGCTCGTCAAAGTTGCCATTTTTCAAAATATTGCGCAATAGTGTAGTTTTACCACTTTGTGTGGCTCCAATAATTGTAGTCTGACTAGGGAAGCGGAAACTAAATCCAGGTTTCATTTTCGTAATCGATACAAAAATGGGCAAACGGCAAGAAAAATTGTGATTGTAATGACGATATTTATAGTAATTGCACGGCCGTCTAGCCAGTTAGTTTGGTCTTGGCTAGAAGTAGTAGACGGCCACATGACTCGATTATAGCAACAAGAATGGTGACTATCACAACTACAGCCACGTAATTTATACTATTTTCCTCACACGGGGGTGTCTTCATTCTAAAATCTTTGGTTGCAAAAATTGGAAGTCGACTATAAAGCGCTGGGTCAACACGTGCCAAGACTGTTCCATTGTGTGTAATCGTCCCGTTTGTATGTAAAATTGTCAAAACGCCATCAGCTACATTAAAATCTCGAAGGTCATCCACACAACAAGATGGAAGTGTTCTATTTGGCTGCAGTACAAAAATGTTTCGTTGACGATAGACGTAGGTTAGTCGTTGAACATGGTCATACGTGAATGCATCTGAAAATTGATCTAACAATTGCACACTGCGGTTCCGGATGCGCATCAAACGTCCACGGCAATGCATTAGTAAATCCTTGGGGGCAATGACATCAAAACTACAATCTGGATTGATTACATGTATGCTATTGTCGGAATCTACCAGCGTTTCTTCAAATTTTGTGAATGTTTTCATCATTGGGCGACCGCTAGTGTCATATCCTTGAAAATTGACATGTATATTTGTTTCAGATGGAATATTGAGTAGATTATATCTTGACGCAGGATTGGTTTTTGTCAGAATTGATAGTGCACGAGCACCAGCAAACAACAAGGACAAGATAAACATTATGAGTGATTTTCCTCAAATTTCTTTTGCTTTTATAGGGGCCACCTATAAAAGGAGCTCTGATTTTGTCATTTCATCCAAAAAATGACTAGTTTTTACGTCACTCTCCCAAGTAGTGTAGAAGATCCCGAAACTAGGAACACATCCTCTCAATATGTCACTCACCTTCCCCAAGTTTTAAATTTGGAAAGTGATAAATGGTCAGTTGCTCTGTCTGATATTATTTATCCATATAGTTATGTGAATGTTGGGCAACCTCTCAGTTTTTGGGTTCACTTCAAAGAGGCTCCACCTGTTCGCGTGACGTTTCCTTCTGCCCAATATTCAAAAATTGATGAAATAATTAATGTATTGAATGGAGAAATTGGTAGTCGTCGAAAGCGAAGTGCTGCAGAAGCTGGTATGTCTACAATGGAAAAAGTTATCAAGGTTCGAAAAGAAAAGCAAGAAGAGGAAAAGAAACTTGGCCAAGTGAACAAGGACGCAGTAACTGTTGCTGAAAAAAATTTGAAAAAACATGCCGACGTTCGAGAAGAGGCTGAAAAAGAAGAGGCTGAAAAACAAAAAGCTGCGCAGGCTAGGATTGATGCGGCGATAAAAGTGAGACAAGAGGCAAAACTCGAGAAACGAATCGAGAAAAATGAAACTATTCAAAACCAAGCAGAGCAAGACGCGGTGGCTGAATCGATTGCTGAAGTAGAGGCTCAAAAAAGAATTGATGCTGCAATGAGAGCAAAACAAGGATCTCAAGCCCCTGTCTCAGTCCCTGTCCCTGTCCCCCAAGGACCTGAGACCATTACAGGGTCTCAGCCTCTTCAAGGGCCTAAGAAAGGACCTCAAGGAACTCAAGCCCCAGCTCCAGCCCCAGCCCCAGCTACAGCCCCAGCCCCAGCCCCAGCCCCAGCCCCAGCCCCAGCCCCAGCCCCAGCCCCAGCCCCAGCCCCAGCCCCAGCCCCAGCCCCAGCCCCAGCCCCAGCCCCAGCCCCAGCCCCAGCCCCAGCTCCTGCTCCAGCTCCAGCTCCAGCCCCTGCTCCAGCCCCAGCTCCAGCAGCTGCTCCAGCAGCTGCTCCTGCGCCAGCTCCTGTCCACCAAGAACCTGAGACCCCAGTAGGGCCTAAGAAAGGACCTAAAGAGCTTAAGGAAGGGTCTAAGGAAGGGCCTAAAACACCTATAATTGTGCAAGTTACTCTAGCCGAACAGGAAAAGGATGGCCGCGGAGGAGCAACGACGGGGACACCTATAATGCCAAAAGATGATTTAATAGAAGAGGAAAAGAAGGCGCAGTCTATAATTGATGCCGCTAAAAAAGCAAGAGAAGATGCTGAAAAGGCGGCCCAGGCTAGAATTGACGCTGCGAAAAAAGTGAGAGAAGAGGAGGAAAAAAAGGCACAGGCTAGAATTGACGCTGCGAAAAAAGTGAGAGAAGAAGCAAACGATGACTTGGTGAACACGTTTGCGAATATTCGAGAGGCGAATAAACAAGACGCTGAAAATTGGCTTAATTACAACAATATCAAAATGCACGTTTTCAATAGATCAGAAAAGGATTCTGAATATCGAGAAGCAAAGGATAACCTAGCCAAATTCCGAAGTGCAAGTTTTGTCCAGTCTGAAAAAAGTGCTCGTGCCTTTGTGCATTTTAAAAAAGTAGATGACAGAAAAATACGTATCGATTTTACAAATGATGTATTATTTGTGGAGCTTGACAAGCCGTGTGCCTACTTTTTGGGATTTATCGATCACATTATAACAAGCTCTGGTAAAGCACAAAAGAATGTCGACTTTTATGGAAACGTTTCTGCCTTGTATCTCTATTGTGACTGTGTAGAGCCAAATTTTATTGGTAACGAGTTGGCGCCATTACTATCAATCATTCCATGTAGTGGTAAATATGGTGACATGATTAGACACACTATAACCCACCCTCGTTATTACCCCATAATGAGTTCTACTATTGATAGCATCAGAATCAGACTACTTTCTGAATTTGCAGAGCCTATTGATTTTAATTGGGGTACCACTATTGTTGTATTGCATTTTAAAAAGAATAATTAATTACCTATGTAATAAAAATTTAACAAT
The DNA here is from genome assembly GCF_010183535.1 of Caenorhabditis remanei. Taxonomy (NCBI): domain Eukaryota; kingdom Metazoa; phylum Nematoda; class Chromadorea; order Rhabditida; family Rhabditidae; genus Caenorhabditis; species Caenorhabditis remanei. The sequence goes on from NC_071329.1 coordinate 838,248, forward strand.
TTCCAAAAACAAAAATCTTTTTTCTCGTGGTCGCAAAAAGTTTTTTCTTTTTTATGAAATTGCAGCAAACTGGTCTTTTTTCGGAACGCTAATTAATCAAGCTAGCACCTTCGACGTCATTATAGACTCATCTACATGGGACCATTCTTATGAAAATAGAAGCGTCCGGTGCACTGAGAGAGAGGAGCTTCTTGGGGTAATTAATCAAACTGGTGCACATGGTGCACTGAGAGAGGAGCATATTGGGGTAATTGATCAAGATGGTATCGTCGATTTTGGAACATTTGGCAATTTGAAAATGAGAGCGTTTAAGAAAGAGGGGTGTGTGTGTGTGTGTGTGTGTGTGTGTGTGTGTGTGTGCCCCTACCCCGTGTGTGTGCCCCTACCCCTGCCCCTGGTGTGTGTGCCCCTACCCCTGCCCCTGGTGATTACTGTCTGTCTTTATATCGTCAAAATTGGATCCTTTCAATAAGAGGGGAGATTGTCTCATTTTGTGAATAAAACCTTTGTCAAATGCGTTTTGGTTTCTCTGTCTAACTGTCTGCGTCTCTATTGTGTGCTCGCTGCTCTCGCTTTTTCTCTGCGTCTCTCGTACCCTAGCTCTCTCTCACTTTTTGTATCGTTTCTCTGCGTCTCTATTGCGTGTCCACTGCTCTCGTTTTTTTCTCTCTCTCTTCAGTACTCTCTCGCTTTTTGTCTGCGTCTCCGCAGGGGACCGCTGCTCTCGTCGAATGTGGTGGGTTCTTTTCTTCTTGCGGGTTAAAAATCTGAAAATGAGGGGTGATTTTTTTAAGGATGGGTTTTTTTCTCTTTCCTGTTAAGAGGGGGAGAATTCTCATTTGGCTATTTTCTCATTTTTTGGAGAAAAATGCCCGTGTTGTCTGGTCGTCTGTGTCTGACTGTCTGACTGTCTGCGTCTCTCATTTTTACACACTCTCTCGCCTGGGGGGGGAGAGGGGGGGGGTTTTTTTCTGAGGGGGGGGCTTTTTTTTTATTCATCACTACTAAAGGACCTCTAAACTGGAATAGAGCCGATCGTACTTTGTGGGACTATCATTGATACCGTAACACCCTCTGAAAACGATCAAAGTCCGTATACTTTTGCACGACACTGTAGGTATTTATCATCAAATTTCAGCGCAGTCAAATCTCCGGAAACCCGAAAGCAACCGATACTGAGCATGAATTTTGAGGATAACTCCATCTCTATGTTCACATGGGCAATTAATGAACGAGTCGTAGAAGTTATAGGAAGCGACGATGAGCCGTATGCTCCAGAATTTGAAATTCTGAGAATGTTAGGACGAAAAAAAGAACTGAAAATGGAATTGAAGAAAGATCCGAAAAAGTTGGAGATTCGAAAAGAGATTGATGAAATTGAGAAGGAGCTATGCAGGAGGGGAATGACATTTCTAAATGGGTGGCCTACATTTTATAAAGCTGATATAGAATAGATTATTTCAATTTTTGAGATTATTGTTATTAACAAATTGTTAAAGCGAGAGATGCAAGAAGCATTTATGAAAAAAAAACAATAAAGCATTTGATTAATTTTTTGAATTCCTAACTCCTAATAGTAAATTGGAAAGATTTTTCAAAAAACATACACGTGGCACGATACTCGTTTTTCTCGTGCCAACCTTAGTCTACAAATATCAGTCAGTTTTCTGAAAAATAGTCATTTCAAAGTATTGAATCAAGATAATCTTCAAATTTCAAACAAAAAGAAGAAATTGACAAACCATGTGCCTACTTTTTGGGCTTCACTGATAATATTGTGAGACGCTCTGGGGAAGCACAAAAAAATGTCGACTTTTATGGAAACGTTTCTGCCTTGTATCTCTATTGTGACTGTGTAGAGCCAAATTTTATTGGTAACAAGTTGGCGCCATTACTATCAATCATTCCATGTAGTGGCAAATACGGAGGCATGATTAGACACACTATAACCCACCCTCGTTATTATCCCATAATGAGTTCTACTATTGATAGTATTAAAATCAGACTACTTTCTGAATTTGCAGAGCCTATTGATTTTAATTGGGGTATCACTATGTATTGTTGTATTGCATTTGTCATGGACGTAAGTCCTGACGTCAACCCCGTTTTCTAGAAGTTTCTCTGACCGAGAATACCACTGATAAGGAGTGTATAAAATGCTCCTTGTCAGAGTATTCGAGGTCGGTTTTTAATGATTCTTATCTCTATTTGATTTTTGTTTGATTTTAGTTCAGTGAATAAACATGTAGAAATAACGCAACGTGTTGAAGAGGTGTCTTATCGAGATATAACCGCTACACACACAGAGGAAGCCTACGATTCTCATCGAGAGATGAGAAGGTTATTCCGCTAATACTATGATAGTCCGGGTCTGTACAACCCCAACCATCAAGTATTATTACATGGAGGTTCCACTCTTCACAGAAGTATACTGCTTCCGTGGAACTCGATTCTCAGAATTCGAGAGTGTGAATTACTATTCCAGCCTCTAGAACTTTCAAAAGTGACTAGGCCTAGGAATATCCATTTTCTAGCACTAAAAGTTTTATTCAGTTTTATGAGGTGGCCACCTACTTTCCTGTAACACCTGTAAAAACCAGAATATTACTATCTGCACAAAATCTGCCGAGTTCGTTGAAATTTTCTTGTTCTCATTTAATCCGGATACGGAGATTTGCGAAAGGCAAATCTTCAGAAAGGTAGCAGTGATGTTTATTGCTCGGCAGGTTCGACTCGTCAACCTGAGGAAGAAGTCTCTTTAAGAGCCGATAGTCGTGACCTGATAAAGGTTCTGCTCAATAGTTGGTTAATAGCCATCGACTTCTTCTTACGGGTGACACCTCAACGGCTGGTAGCCAACTGATAATGTTGATCGTCGAATCACAGGGAAAGTGACGATAGAAATGACATATTATCAGGAGGATAGTCCTATTGATGACACTTATGCAGAATTTTGAGAACAGCCCGGCGGAGCCCGTGGTATCAATTAGTCATCATCATCGCGTAGACTCTCCGTACTATTCCCGGACTCTACCGTATGATTATTTTCTCACGTGACAATGGTCAAGGGCCCAAAAAGACCAAAGTCAAAAAGTGATCGATTTCCCAATTTTTTTTCGGAAAACGTAAAACTTGAATAATAAACGTGATAGTGCTAGAAAAGTAGTGACACCCTATCAAAGTGAAGTTGTAAAAGTCGAATTGACTAAAAGAACTTCAGCATGAGAAGGATCAAAAACTTGACCACACATGTTGGACACATATACAGTCTTAATCTTAATTTCTACATTCATTTGTCAAATGAAGCCTGAAAAAAAAATATTAGACGTGTTTCAACAAGAAATTTCATTCGGGAAAAGAAAGAAATTGTTCAGAACTGATTGCTCAAAACTCAAGCCAGAGCAGACACTGGGGAAATACATTCCCGTTGTCGAGTCTTACGACCCGACAACGGGAGCTGTCCAAAGTGATCCCTTTCCTGGCAAAGTAGGCTGAGACAGAGACTGAGCGTCGAAGCCGTCGGCAATAGAAGAAATACTCGGCTGGACTGTAAGGAAGAAAAACCAATTTCCAAAATCGGAAAAAAGGAAGATAAACTTACTACGCGTCCAGCAGGGTTAGGCGGCTTCTGAAGTTGAAACGAAGATGACGCGGAGCCACGAAAAAGGGTCCGAGAGTCGCCAGGATTTCATTCACTTCGGCCGTAGGGCGACGTTTCCACCCAGGAATTAAAACATCCAAGAAAGACCAGAGGTGTACGAAGACCATTGCCCTATACACAGTAAAAGATTATAGGAATATAATGTAAAACTGTAAATAGGAAAAGAAAATGGGAATCGGAAAAGGAAGCGTCTTTCATATTAATGAAGACAGCCATCAGTCTTACGTTGTACGACACCCCGAGATCGTAAAACGAAAGAATGTTGCCGAGCACCTGAATTAGGGAGGCAAACAAAGAGACGGGAAACCACGGGACCCTAAGAGATAAGGAATCCAGGCGGGACGGGAAAGTGACTATAAAAGCCAAACGCAATTGAGTCACAAGTCATAAGAAATTTTTTTTCAATTTGACATTTTTCATCCCCGGTTTTTCCTTTGATCTTTATAACTCCGTTGGAAAATCTCTCAGAGAACCATGCTTACAGATGACAGAGATGATGGATGAGGATACTCTTTTGGCCGAAGAGACGAAAGTCGAACCGGCACAGGAGACTCTCGAAAGTCAACTCGCGAAAATGCAAGCATCCATCGAACGTGCACTCCGGAAGGTCATCGAGACCCAAGGACAACTTCAATTGGAGGTTGCCGCCGTGAAAGCGTCACTCAAACGAGGAGCAAATGGAACACCATGTCCTGATGCGGAATCGAAGAGAAAAAGTGTTGATGCAAAGAGAGCACGGAGATCATGCGATGTATGCAAGGGAGAACATCCGGAGCACAAGTGCAAGAAGATCACTCCAGCTGAGCGGATTGGCCATGCAGCCAAGATTGGGTTGTGTTTGAACTGCAACGGCAAGCATGAAGGTCATTGTAGACGTCCTCCTGCTTGTCCGCAATGCAAAAAGCCCCATCTGGAGCTGTACCACATCTAATTGTTTAGATTATAAATTTATTTTATTTTCTAACAATAAACCTTGTTGATTGATCATGTTTCACCTTCTTACAAATTTGCAGAAATATTACAGATACCCGTTTTATGACTCTGATGTCAAAGCGGAGATTGTTATCAGTAATTTGCAGGAATGTGGTGACGCAAATGACATTACAACTTTTTGAGAATCTCCGTGAATGACGCAAATAGAGTAGTGACAGTGCGTTATCAGGAAAGCGGAGAAAACTCTGGAAAATTTGATGACGCAAATGAAGTTGACCGTGACTGATAAGAAACAGTATAAAAGAGGACTGTATACTTCAGTAGGTCACTACAACTCTAATGTTGAATCTTCGTAATCGTCAGGTTATTCGCCCAGCGCTAGGTGCGAGACCCCCCGGAGCTCGAGTCGAGCAACCGGCAGGTCGAGCAAGAGCGCAGGCCGCTGAACCAGTAGCCCCAAGGATGACCTTTAAGGACATCAAGGCAGCTACGGAAGCTATGCTCACCTCTCTCCCGAAGTTCACCGGAGAGAGAGATGAAGAAACATTCGCACTATGGATACAAAAGTATGCCATAGAGGCGAACACACTCCGTCTCGGAAGGCAGCTAACTGCGGGAATCTTTCCGCGGATGCTGACCGGCTCCGCCCGCCTTAAATATGACGGGTTAACGGACGCCGAGAAAGCGGACTTTACCTTGGCTACTCAAGCTCTAGCCGTGAAATTAAGAAATCACGGAGGGCGAAACAGGGCCATGAGCGAAATGTCCAAGGCAACTAAAAAGTCATCGGAATCGATGATAAAGTTTGCCAAGCGAGTAGAGTCTCTCGTAAATGCCTCATTCCCGGCGGGGACAGATGAGCAACGAGCTGAACTCACTATCAATCGTTTTATTGAAGGGCTTCCAACGCGAATCCGGACCAAAGTTAAGGTCGAGGACGCTCCGGAAGATCTAGATGAAGCAATTGAACTCGCAGAGAAGATGGAGGAAATCATGCGCGAGGAGGACCAAGAAACTATCAATCTGATTGATAATGTAACCAGGTCCGGCCGCGCTGAGGTGGAGGATATTCTGAGAGATCAAGTGAGACAACTCACCATCGAGAACAAGAAACAACAACGCTTGCTCGAACAGAGATCACGGAATAACTACCAACAGCCTCCGAACCCCCGAGGACGAAACCCTAATAATGGGTACGATCAAAATCAGGGCCAACGAGTGCGATTCTCCGATCAGCAGAACCGTGGAAATTTCCAGCGTTCAAGAAGCTCGTCTAATTTTGGACGATCTTCACGTAACGGAAACAATTTTCGCCCGAGAGGAGGTTGGCAAACAAACCGAGCCCCACTACAATCAGGAATACATTTTTTGATGATAGTGGCGTGCGTCACGCTTTGTCTCCCTTTGGTGACAGCCGACTTCCAGATTTGTCCGAATGTCCGAAGTGGAGAATATTTTTCACCACCACCTCAAATGACATGCGAACTTAACCCTATGGAAACGGTAGTAAAAGCCACGGTTGACATTTATACAGAGTTTGGAGGATCTATAAAGGCAAAAGCTCATAGATGTGCCCAAACGGAATATCAAGCTTGTGAAGGAAAAGGCTTCTGGATCTTTCAGGAAAATGACAATATAGTCAATATCACTGTAAAACCGATGAGTCACGACGATTGCCTCCAAGCCATTGATCAACACCAAGTGAAAAACCAAACACTGGTTTCGATGGGGAATGGAATTTTTCATTCAAAACCTCACGTGGTGAACAAAACAAAACTTCCAAATGGAACCAACTGTAATGCAGGTGTGGTATACATGTTGGAAGTTGGTGAAATTGCAACTCCAGACGGAGATCGAGTGATAACCTCATTAGGTGACACAGCGAATTGCAAAGCAGCGACCGGTGAATGTGAAATTTATGATGCTCGAATTGTTTGGAGCTCAGAGAAAATCACAAAGTTCTGCAAATATTCCAAGGTAGAAACCACGGAAGCATTTGTGACGAAAACCAAAATCGCGATTCCGTCCCTCCAAATGGCTCTGGAAATTAAACAAGACCAAAACGAGACACACACGGAAAATTGTGGCCTCCGCATGGCGGTGACGACAAATAACGGGTTTGTGATTTCTATCACAAATCATAAACAATCACTTTCTGAACTGATTGACTCAGTCGAAAACAAAAAGGCCAGAAGAAAGAGATCATTGCAATTGAAAAACAGACCAACGGATTTGCTAATCCAACGTCTGTATGGACCAAACGCAACTCTCTCAAATTACCCTATGTTCTCCTATGACCCCATTACTGATCCACGAATTCTGCACGAGATCAGAAGATATGACATCGCTTTGAGTCACATTCGCTATCAATGGGAAAATTTTGATCTCCCCGATAAGCAAATTGCGGTGCTCAGGGCAATCAGGGAGGGGGAATACAGGAAGCAACTCATTCGAGAGCTCAGAGAAGATGTTGGAAACCTCAAGAATGCTGTGACTATAAAGCAACTTGAACAACCATCACACCACTTCGATGGGTATCTGAATGAAGAATTCGGAGCTGCCAGAGCACTAGTAGGAAGTGAGAAAAGGGAGTGGAGTGTACATACACCACCCACCGCCCCAATCACCACCCGAACGCCCATGAGCAGAGAAGCTGCTGGCATCGAGTACATTAGACAAATGTCTGATATACATCGGAAAGCAACTGAAAACCGAGACAACTCCCAACTCAACGGGAGACTCCAGTTCGTTGCCGACAGGATCATTGAAGCAAACCACCAGGAGTTCGATAACATTTATCACAAACTTTGTGAGATGCAAAACTCACATATTGAGATATCGAAAACCCTGTTAGCCATTGACCCCACACTCGGAATGCGTGCCTTGTTGAAAAGACAAGATGTAGTCGCAAAAAGAGCAGGAATGGTGTACCTAGTATCACAATGCAGTCAAGTAACAGTTGACAAAGTGTACTATGACCATAACGTTAATGGAACTTGCTACGTCGATACACCAGTCAGGTTACAGAACCAAACATGGTTCATTGCCCCAGGCATGGAAAAAGACTTAGTGAAAGAAAGTGCAGAGATCCCATGTGATGAAGTCACATTAGGAATCTACAAGGATGAAGACGGAAACTGGAAGAGCCGAAATGGTCCTTCAGTGGTCCGCAATATCCCGATCACTTTCATGAAAAAGGTTGAAAAAATCAACCTTACGTTATCAGCTCCACCAGTATTCAACAAACTGGAAAATATTGATAACCCGTTGGTGTATTTAGCAACCTGGACAGTTAGTATGATGAGATTGAAAGAGACACAGATTGAACTAATGCGGAATTTACGCAGTAAGGGTCTATCGTCATCTCCAATCGAACATATTTTGGGTGATGGTGCAGGAAAACTTCTGGGCATTGTTGGAGAAATCCACAACAGCATCGAAGAAAAGACTGGTTTTATTAGAACGCACATTATATCAGTTATAAAAAGCGTCGTAATACCAATCCTAATCATTCTGGTGTTAGCAGCAGCTGCAGTTATAGCTTTGAAAATTTATTTGTTCAAAAAAGCAGCCGGCACAGCTATCTCAGAACTGGTGAACCTCACGCGAAGTGCTCCACTATCAATTCAAAAAGTGATAAGACGGTGGAAACCCGAAGTCCATAACATCATGTTACAGGACGAGGAAGGCACTGAGCTTGACGTTTTTAGCATTGAAAGAAGTGATTCAGTAGTTACTATACCTCAAATACATACTATCTTAACCTATGAAGGTATGTATACGGTACCGAGACTACCGATCCAAGTCAACCAAGAAAATGCTATCGCCATAATTGACACCGGAGCGTCCAATTCTCTTATCACGGACATGATGATAAAGAGACTGGGAGCTGAGAAGAAAATTCAAAAATGCTCTCCAGCATACGCTACCGCGGCAAACGGCGAGTTGATACATTTTCAAGGAATGGTGACGGAAATTGTGTCTGTAGGGACCTACCACGTTCTCATGAAACTATTTATAGTTGAGGAGAAAGGAGCCCCAGAACAATGTGTGCTTGGAATGGATTTCATTCAGCAACTGAACCAACAAAATCTTAAATTTTCCTTCAATCCAATGGGTAGAAATATCACCATAGGAGACACGGAAATGAAAATCTTGAATCAAGAGGATTGCCATAAGATTTGCAAAAATCAACCGGAAATCCCTCTTGATGAAGAAGAGATGGGTTGGACAAAAGAAAAACTTGAAAAACTTCAAGAAATGAGCACTTCTATTCTGGAAATACGAGACCTGTTCCTATGCGGGAAAGCTACTCGCAGAATGAAGAAGCGATACCGACTCATTAACAACGTGGTATATAGAATTCCACGAAATGAACGTCGACCACCTCTGATTTTTCTCGAATCAAGTGAATACTCCAAACAATACCTAAGAGACTGTCACCATGGTAATCACCAACTGAATTCTACAGAATTACTGGAAGAAGTCACTAAAATGGTTGTTTGGAGAGGAATGAGGAAGGACATCCGAGAGGTCATGAGAGACTGCAAGAAGTGCAAATCTCAAAAGCTAAACAGAAAAATGCACTCTGTAAGCTCTATTATGACCATCGGAGGAAGAACTCATTTACCGTTTGCCCCTATTCATCTCGACGGAGTACCAATTGTGGCTCTCCTCGATTCAGGAGCATCGGTATCTCTCATCCCGGAACGAGTTGTTAATAAACTGAATCTGCAAGATAAAGTGAAACCAACGTACTGTTCAGCAAAAGTGGCAAATGGATCAGAATTGAAATTTCTGGGACAAGTCAGCGTGATTGTCAGTATCGGGAAAACAAATGTCTCCCATGAACTACTGATAACGAAAAATGAAGGAGCACCAGCTGCTTGTTTACTTGGAATTGATTTCGTCAATGCACTAAACAAGAAAGGACAGCTGTTGACCTTCAATATGATGGAGAAAATGGTGAAAGTAGGGAAAACTAATGTTAAACTACTAGAGCCACATCAATACGGCCACCACAAAGCGATGACTATCTCTGTGATGTGTGCTAATGATGAAGTTATTCCTCCCAGGTGCCAAGCCATCATCGCTGGAGAACTACCAGGAGTGAATATGGAGAACAGAGAATTTATCATCTCCGACACGGATAGAGTTACCGAAGACATCTATTCGGTGAGCTCCACACTCTCCACAATGGACAGCGAAGGGAAAGTAGTGGTGAAAATCACAAATCCCAGTAATGCAGAAATGGTATTAAGAAAAGGTACCAGAATTGCAGAAGCTGAAGTTTGGAAAGAAAACAGAGAACCCAGGCGGAAAGTATACACAGTATGCGCAAACGCGGAATCGGTTCTTTCAAAAATCGACTTGGAAAAATCGGCACTGTCGGAAGACGGGAAAAGGAGGGTAAAAACTCTTATCACGAAATTCCAAGACGCTTTTGTAGGAATGGATGGAAGAATCGGAAGGTTCAAGGGAACTACAACCCACTATATTGAACTCAACGATAACCATAGAATTCCACAGTCGAGACCTTATCGGCTAAGTCCGGAACAAAGGCAGAAACTGGAAAAAGAAATAAAGTTTATGAAGGAAAATGGGTTGATTGAAGAATCAACATCACCATACACTTCACCTTTGTTAATGATCCCCAAGGCAAATGGAGATATTCGAATTGTGATAGATTACAGAAGACTGAATCTTATCACGAGAAGTCGAACTTATATCATGCCTAATACCTTGGATATTACCGAAGAAGCCTCAAGAGGAAAAATCTTTTCGGTATTCGACATAGCCCAAGGATTTCATACCATCCGTATGCACGAAGCGCATAAGGAACGAACCGCTTTCTGCAGCCACATGGGAGTATTTCAGTATAGATACATGCCCATGGGATTGAAAGGAGCTCCGGATACGTTTCAGAGGGCAATGTCGGAGGTTGAAAAACAATTCTCGGGAACAATGATCCTCTATGTGGACGATTTAATTGTCGTCTCTAAAACAGAGGAACAACATATCCGAGATTTGGAAGAGTTTTTCAAACTTATGATAAAAATGGGTTTGAAACTCAAAGCAGAGAAATCTCAAATCGGGAGAACTCGTATCAGTTTTCTAGGATTCATCATTGAAAATAATACGATCCAACCGAATGGAGAGAAAACCGAAGCCATTCGAAAATTTCCCACACCCAGAACATTGACGGAAGTTAAATCGTTCTTGGGCATGGCGGGATACTTTCGAAGATTCATAAAGAATTATGCAATCATGGCAAAACCTCTTACCACGCTCACCCAGAAGGATGTTGAATTCAAATGGGAAGAGAAGGAGGAGAAGGCTTTCGAGGAAATCAAGAATGCTTTGATGTCTCCACCAGTACTCACCACTCCAAGAATGGACGGTGACTTTGAGATGCATACAGATGCATCAAAAGTTGGTATTGCCGCAGTCCTATTACAGGAGCAGGATGGAGATCTGAAGGTTGTAGCCTACGCAAGCCGACCAACTACGGCGGTGGAACAAAGATATGTAGCGATAGAATCCGAAGCTCTCGCTATAACTTGGGGACTACAACACTACCGCCCGTACATCTTCGGGAAAAAGGTCAAGGTGGTAACAGACCACCAGCCTTTGAAGTCCCTCCTTCACCGAAAGGAGAAGGAAATGAGCGGGAGACTTCTCCGACATCAGGCCATCATTCAGATGTATGACGTCGAAATAGTCTACCGTCCGGGGAAAGAAAACCCACTGGCGGATGCACTATCGCGACAACGGAGTGATACAGACGAGCAGGTAACCGCTATCTGTCACCCGGAAGCGGAACAGGAGTCCAGGGATCTGAAAGAAATTCAGAACAACAGCAAGTTGGTCCAAAACATCCGTAAGAAACTTCTCGAGGATTCAGACGATACCGAAACACGAAAATTGCGTAGCAAATTTATGTTGATTGACGGTATTGTTTACCTCATTCCGAGAAGAGAAGGACAAACTCCGCCAATATTTATTGAAGGAGGAAACCCAGAGACTAGAAACCTTATCAGGAAAATTCATAAGGCAAACAGTCATATTGGGCCAGCCAAGATGATTTTCAAAATGGAAAACATTGCTACCTGGAATGGCATGAGAAAAGAAGTAGAGGAGGTTATCAGGGCATGTGAAAACTGCCAACTGAGAAAGAACCCACCAGCTTACACTCATGTGTTACCATTAGGAAACTGGGAGATTCCTAGAAGACCATTTCAACGAATTCACGTTGATGTGATGGGACCATTACCAGAAACCTATCAAGGTAACCGACTGATCATTGTGGCAACTGATGCTTTTTCAAAATTTGCAATTGCAAAAGCAATTCCAAATCAGACATCAGAAACCACAATAAAATTCTTCATTGAAAATATCGTGTCAATACACGGTATTCCAGAAGAAGTAGTTTCAGATAGAGGACGTAACTTCACTTCCGAAATTTTTGGAGAGGTTTGCAAAATTCTCGAAATGAAACACTCACTATCAACATCATATCACCACGAAACAAACGGAGCAGTTGAACGACTGAACCGTACTCTCGAGGAGATGTTGACACTTTCTACCGAAAACCCAAAAAACTATTCCAATTGGGACGAGAAATTACCTTTGGTTATACACGCGTATAATGCGGCGTATCATTCCACCGTAAAATTTCCCCCGGAATATATCGTTTTTGGGAGGGTGACCGTATCACCGGCTGATATCATGTTGAAAACTCTTCGACCTTGCTATCAGAACGATGATGATCTGGTAGAAAATTTAACCGAATCCATCCGTCAATGTCATGAGCTCGTGTCGAGAACACTGGAAAATTCTCGAAACGAGACTAAAAAGACGCATGACGCAAGGAGGAAGGTCGCCGAACCTGACTTCCAAATTGGAGACAAGGTAGTAATAAAAGACCACACAGCGGGAAAACTGATGTATCAGTTTGCAAGACCGGTCATTATCACTGCTACTACCGCGTCCACGATCACAGTGAAGACTGAGAGAGGAAAACTCGAAACAGTTCACAAGAATCGCGTGAAGAAGTTCATCGAGGAGGACCAGGACGAGACTACAAGAACAAGCCGCAACAGTGCCACGGATGCTGAGGAGGAGGAATGCTCGCCAACGCCAGGAGACAAGAGAGGTCGTCAACCAAGGACTAGGAGAACCAACAGTGCGGGAAGTATATAGGATCATCCCACTCAACAACAACGACGACGTTTCACTGTACATGGGGAGCCGCATCAAATGCCAGAACAAGCAGAAGGATCCTTGGAGCAGTCGACACCCACCTCACTGGACAATGCATTGCGACGCAGTCGACGTATCCAGCAGTTGCCGGCAGAACATACATCTTTCTAATAATTCTTTTATTTATTTATATTTTTCTTTTTTAACGCCCGGGACGAGCTAGTCCTAAGGGTGGGGGATGTCATGGACGTAAGTCCTGACGTCAACCCCCGTTTTCTAGAAGTTTCTCTGACCGAGAATACCACTGATAAGGAGTGTATAAAATGCTCCTTGTCAGAGTATTCGAGGTCGGTTTTTAATGATTCTTATCTCTATTTGATTTTTGTTTGATTTTAGTTCAGTGAATAAACATGTAGAAATAACGCAACGTGTTGAAGAGGTGTCTTATCGAGATATAACCGCTACACACACAGAGGAAGCCTACGATTCTCATCGAGAGATGAGAAGGTTATTCCGCTAATACTATGATAGTCCGGGTCTGTACAACCCCAACCATCAAGTATTATTACACATTTCAAAAGGAGACGTTAACTCAGCCACTTTATACAGGCTCAAAACTTTCATTTGTGATTCCAAACGCCGTGGTGATTGGTCGTATGCCTTCTACTCTTGACATTTTTCCAAAACAAATGGAGAAACGATTGTGTGAGCTCGCTTACCATGCTCAACTGTTTCGTGAATGGGCTTTGAAGACTCAACGTGATGAAGGAAGTAATTTGTCAAAGATGACAAAAATTGCTCATGTGTTGAAAAGTATAGAGTTTGGTTGTCTGGTCTTTCAAAAGGAGGAACGTTTAAACGCTGCAGCCGTATCTCAACGCTTTGAAAATTATCTGATGAATATGCAATTTTGCACATTCGTGCTGGAGCCGTTTTGAAGGATTGTGGAATATTATTCAAACGCCCCTCTGAAATTCCGTGCGAAGATGGTTACACTAGTTTTTTGCAACACTATACATCCAGATGGCGTACGTTTGTCGATGATGAACAGTCTGTAGTAATCGAAGACAAGGGAGAAACGATCCCCCTCGATGAAGTTTTTATCGTGAATGCTACAAAGTAGGTTGAACCATTTTAATTTTGACAACATGCAGGAGCTGATTGATTGTCTAAATTTGTTGCATTTGTCTTGATTAACTATTTTCAATAAACGATATTTTTTTTAACGGTTGTGCCCATAAAGGAAAGGTTTTTCCCTTTAGGAGCACAAGCCAAGCAGGGTAGACAGGAAGAGTGATAGATAACGGAGAGGAAGTGAAGGAAACAAAGAGACGACGGAGATAGTAAGGAGAGACGGTGACGAGAGGACTAAGAGATTGTGTGATTAGAAGAAAGAGAGGAGAGACTAACTAGTAAGTCAACGGAAGTCGACGGTTTACAGCAGAAGGCAAGTTTGAGCAGTCATATTTCAGCGTAAAGTCAATGCAACAAGTCAAACCAATTGTGAGAGAATTGTTAATGCCCACATTCATAGTCCTTCATGAGTTGTCATAAGTTCTAAACTGGTCTAGTCTTAAACATCAGCCTCTCCAAGTGTTTCTAGTTCTAACAAGTTTCTCTCAAAGCGTTTCGGTAAATCTCACTTCGTGGTAAAGACAGAAGCATGAAAATCAGCAACGTTCGGATGAAGAAATGCAAGCACCGGTTTTGTTTTGTTTAGATTCGCACCACAAATTCGCAAGAAGGAACAAGTCGGACATCACCACAAAGGACAGACAGTCATTAAAATCTTGTAGTTTTATCAACATCAAGTACTAATCAAAAGTTTTACCCAATAATTAATCATAGGTTTCAAGCTTATTAATAATCAGCTGTACTTCATGACAATGTACCAAACAGTTTGCTAGTCTTGCTGCACACTCGTATTCTATTCAAGAAGTCAGATTCTTTCAACACAGTTCACTACCAAAGAATTCAACAAGTTCGACGAGTGAAGTCAAGATAGACAAAAAGGTCCCAACCTTCAGGATCAAACTCCCGCCATGGTACCAAGATAATGTACAACACCCGGCAGTAGTTTACAACTCAGCTGTACTAATTATTCAGTATTTCAGTCAAACTTATAACTCAGTACAAAGTACAAATACTAACCCGTTTTAATACACAACAGGTGAAGAAAGATGTCAGATGGCAAATTTTCGCAGCGAAGACTCGTTATGTCAGATTCCGTAAGTCACAAGCCAACAATGAGCAAGAAGTCTACATTCTTGTCAGATGTCTGGAATAGCTGTAAAACAATCTCAAAACAAAGGGAATCAGTCGAAAGACGTTCATGGAGACGTTCAACGTAATTTGCAGATTAGGTCAGAGCACAGAAGAACACGATCGAGAAGATCAGAAGTTTTTCGGTCCCTTACAAGTGTCACGGGGCAAAGATCTAACCACACGTTCCCCATGATGCACTCACCAACTGTCATTAACTCAGACACAAAACACCCCACATCCTCATCTCCCCTCTATCTCAGTTTAGCTTCCACCAAGCGGTCGTGGTCGGTTGGCTCCGGCCGACCCTCCATTATACCGCCACAACAATAAAGATTGATCAATCTATCATGGATATTCCTCACAACAGAACACAGTTCACTCGTTAACACGGTTTAATAGAACGCACTTAAGCCCGCGTTACATGGAAGTCCCACTTCGAGTAGAAATTTCAAGTTCTGCGTTCAAACGAACTTGACTTTTCGAGAACCGTGAGTCAAAGGATACAGAAGATCCTGAGTGCTATATTTCCTACACCTCACTACACCATGGAAACCATCACCCGCTACCACCTATATTTCTTCTATTCCTACGATCTATACTATTCAAATGTTTTTTGGAAGCTGATTCAACTACGATTGACTGGACACGACTGAGCAGCACCATCCGAGTGTAGCCGGATTCTACGACAAATTGCGCGGTACTTCGTTTTCGAGCCCTAATACTGAAAGTTTTCCCCATTGAAAGTGAAAGTTGTTTGTAAGTATTTGATGTCTCTTGAAAAAAAAACTACCAATATTGAATTGAAAGCTCAAAAGAAGCTATAAATTGGAGTTATTGAAAGCCAAAAGTGCTATTGAGGGAATGGAAAAATCATTCCGTTGAGACAATTGTATTTGAAGTTCAAAAAAAAAAATTGAACTCATAATTTCAAAACAACTAGAGAAAGAATTTTGGAAAAAAAATTGTTGAAAAAGAATAGGCTCCTGTAATTTTTTTTGTTAAGTCATGAATCCCGTCCTCATTTATTGTCTGATTGTAAAAAGATTACCGCGGAAGTTGACCCCTAGACCTTAACCGGAGAGAGGGCAATAGTATAAGTCAATACGTTTCTTTCAGGTATAAATATCAATTTGTATGTTATGATGCTTTGTTTTTTTTTGTTCGAATTTCTGGTTTTTATCTATGACACCAAATTGTTAAGAGACTCGACAGTTGTTCCGTTTCTGAGCTATCTCTCAATTTCATCAACACCATTAATTAAAGAGAAGCTCCGGGACGAAGCAGCTGCCGTGGACAGGGAGAGCACAGTTGTTTTGTTCATCTTTCTACCTGATGGAGAATGTTTCAACCCCAGGCGTCTGAAACATCTCATGGCGCTTCGGGGACGAAGCATCTTTCCAAAAGGGGAAGGATGTCACGGGGCAAAGATCTAACCACACGTTCCCCATGATGCACTCACCAACTGTCATTAACTCAGACACAAAACACCCCACGTCCTCATCTCCCCTCTATCTCAGTTTAGCTTCCACCAAGCGGTCGTGGTCGGTTGGCTCTGGCCGACCCTCCATTATACCGCCACAACAATAAAGATTGATCAATCTATCATGGATATTCCTCACAACAGAACACAGTTCTCTCGTTAACGAAGGTTAAGAGAACGCCTTAACTTATTTTCGTTACACAAGATGCTAGAAAGTCAGTATTTATGCAGGCTTAATAGTAGAATGTAGACACGTCTGGTTTCACCGTTCAGAAGTCAGAAGGCCTTTATCAAGGACAAAGTCAAACTGATATGATGTTGCAGCAACAAATTCAAGTCAGAAGACACTTGATTCGTACTCCAAAGAACGACGCAAAGAAGAAGCATTCAACAGTCGATGGTCCCGTTTAGCGGTAAAGAAAGTCTTGATGAACAGTCAACGAGTATTGTGAACACACAGTGCTGTAACAGTTCAATAATATTCCAGCGACCACGGTCAGTTACTCTTGTGACATAGTTCTCTGTTTCAGCAGGTAGATTCACTCGAACGTATTCGGTTTCGAAAACGTTTCATTCAACTAAAACTAGTTAGAGTGCATCAACTTGTGAAGAGATCAACGACCAAGATCCACCGTCATGCAAACCCGAAGAAACAAGGTTTAGACAACACAGTCGGAAGAGCAAGAAGTTCAGAAGACAACATAAAACTGGAAAGAAATGCACTTTGATGGAAAGAATCTAGGCAAGAATGAGAATACAATGGAATGATGGTTTTGAATTTCGATCCTACTTTCATGCCTCTATCAATAAGGAACGAGTGGATTCTGATCGGCGGCATCCTTCGCCATTCGATCGACACGATCGTTCAACCAGTCTCCAGAGTGAGCGACGACGTACTCGAACCTGACACTTCCTCCTATCTGTTGCATATCCGCTATTTCATTATATTAGGTTGGCAAGAAAGTTTTTGTGCATGATTCAAGTTATTTTTACTCAAACAGGAAGCATACCAAATACCAAACATAGTAACCATCTTAGTCCACAACTGTCTCCAATTTACTGGATATGTTCCCGATACCGTCCTGGCAGAGCTCCGGTTGTTTCGAGGCAAAATAGACTTCCACCCATTTTTCGACTTGACTTCAAGTATCGAAGTCCTGTTCAGCGGCAGAGCGCTGAATTACCCCGAACTTATAGTAATTCGTTAGAAGAAGGTCCGAGCTCTAATTTGCTTGATTAAAAACTATTTTCCAATATTAGGTGAGAAAATATTTTGTCGGGTATGCAACTAGCGGATATGCAACATTATGGAGGTGGCAGACTTTTTGACCGTGTGGAGCTGAAGACTCACGTATAGTTTTGATTTTTTGCACACAAAAAGAACAGAAGTAGAAGATTATTGTTTCACATTTTCCAATCATATACGTTGTTTTGGGTCCTCCACATTAGGGTCATTATTTTCTTTGAGTATGATTCCCTTTTGATGATGTCTACCAGCGTTTGATCAACGCCAAGTCGGTGGGTTTCCCTGGGGTAGTTTGTGTGCAATACCCACTCTCTATCAGTGATACCCAATTGGTTAGATCGATTGAAGTTTGAAAGAGGAGATAGAATTCGAAGCCGCAGGTCTACCCTTCACTGAACGCGGATCTAGGCCAAAATATGACTTTTCAATGTTTCTTTTTTTATTCTTGCCGACACATTTCAAAAAGTTTCCGATTGTGTTATAAGTAGTAGTGATTATCATAGATAATTCACAGGAAGATTGAGATAAAAACTCTCCTTCTACAGCTCACAACATGTACAAATCCTATTCATATGCACTTTTAGTACGTGGTACTTCGACCACAGAAAAACCGCATTTCTCAAAGTTGGAAACTTCATTACTCATAGTGTGCCAAAAGAAGAATTCATCCTTGTAAACTTTTCCTGTTGGTTGCACAAATTTAGAAATTTTGGTATTAGATGGAAAGCGGAAATAAAAATATTGCTGTAAGAGTTGTCGGTCAAGAATAAAGATAGGCATGACTCTTGCAGAAGAGAAGTGTCGGAAGTAATTTCTGACTGCTATCAGAATCACAGAGAGTTTATCTAACAAATGGTATGCGTAGTTGGTTTTGATTCTTGTAATTTATCTGACAGCATTCAAAACAAAACATGCACAAAAACTTTCTTGCCAACCTAATAGATAGTTTCAACGAGTTCTCCATTTGCGACCGGTGTTCCATTGCTTGTTCTCCAACCGTTCTGGATTCAATTATTTCTCCACATAGTGATCGAATTGATGGCATAGTGAGAATCAGTTACAATCGTAACATTGTAAGCGGGCCCGTCACGAAAAACAATTTTCAGAGCTTATTCCATTGCTTTCAGCTCATAATGATTGTTCTTTGTGGGCCGGACACTAAGAATCCTGTAGCATTAAAGAGCCTATCATTTTGGAAGACAACTCGGTACAACTATCTTAATCAGAGAAGTCAGAACCTGACAAGGGAACTCCTTTCAGAAACTGTTTGAGAATTTGCTGAAAATTGGTTCATATGTAGTTTCGACCATTCTGAATACGATGACAACAAAAGCTAGTGCCCCTTCCTGCTCCGGAGCTCAAAAAACGAGCTCGAAACTTGCTCCGCCCGATTTCGCACTCTTGTCACTCCCTTCCGGGCAGTATTTTCCTGTGGCTTCGGCTGTGGTAGTGGGCGGTGCGGCAGTAGGAGAGTCCGGGGTTCGACTCTCTCCCCCGATAATGTTTTTTTGTTTTTTGTATTTTTCGATTTTGGAAGACGGGGGTCAAAACTGTGTGTCTGAAATAGGTTTCTTGAGCTTTTCCAGTCCATACAGACGTTCTACAACATTTTGAGAAAAAAAATATTTTCAAGAAAAGTAACTTTTCTGTGTCCTAGTTGCTTCAAGCAGAGTATCAACCGATTTCTACGGACTCAATTTCCAAAAAAACATTTCTCTATATCGGTATAACGCATTTCATAGATTCTACGCTATTTCGAATCAGTTTTTCAAACAAAAATTCTGACTGCCATCTCACCATCGAAGTGGACACAGAAAAGTTACTTTTCTTGAAAATTTTGTTTTCTCAAAATGTTGTAGAAGGTTTGTATGGACTGGAAAAGCTCAAGAAACCTATTTCAGACAAACAGTTTTGACCCCCCGTCTTCCGGAGCAGGAAGGGGCACTAGCTTTTGTTGTCATCGTATTCAGAATGGTCGAAACTACCTATGAACCAATTTTCAGCAAATTCTCAAACAGTTTCTGAAAGGAGTTCCCTTGTGAGGAGAAAGTAGTCAAGAATGCGTAAGACAGTGATCGAAGTCTTGATGATCAACGATCAATCGTAAGTTCACAGTTAGTAAATCGGTTTTGTCTCACTCGACGAAGAAAAGTTTAGAAAATTGAAAAATACACCTAAAAAGGACAGTCATTCAGTCCCAAAAATTTAATTTTCAGCAGTTTTCTCCCGTTTAATATTGTTCGGGTTTTCAAGCACTTGGCAAATGCTCTTGGTTCATAAATTGATGTTTCGAGTACGGGCGTTTGAAAGGCGCAGCAAGAAAATTTTTAATCGAGTCTCGCAACGAAAGACGGATCACTTTCATAATTTAAAGGAGCATAGGATATCACCATTGTCGATTCTTGCAACGAACAACTACGGTCACAGTCGTTTCCCGTGTGGAAACTTCTCGAACTGGATTTTTAGGATTTCTGAGGATTATACGACGATTCTTATCGATTTTTCACCGGGTTTCAGCGTAAATTCCAAGTTTTTGAACAAAAATTTATTGTGAAAGAAATCAAAACTTTACTATTTTGCACAAGAACAAAACAATTCGTGCAAATCTCAGCTTTTCTCGCTAATGCTCATCTCTTGAAGTGGCATCAACTCGTCATTGTTACAGAAAATCTAAAAGTATGTCATGCAACAGCAACGAAGCCAAAGAAGACTCCCTGGGTACCTCCTGCCCAGCGGTGCCCGCGCCTCGGCGTTTGCCTCCACGGGAGAGCACTCATGGGAGTGGGCTCCCCTCATCCGCCCCTGTTCCTGTTGCACCTTCTAGTACAGAAGAAATTGATTGGAATAACAGAGATTGGGATAATAGTCCACCAGCACCTAAGTCTCCGGACTCTGTCAATGAAGAAAATGTTGCTAGCTTTGAAGAGATCACTCTGGAAATGCTTGCGTTGCAGAATCACGATCCGATTCAAATTTACTACGACGTGGTATCAGGAGCAGACTTTTCTAGACTTGTTCGAGAGTTCAAAGAACGTATCAAGTATTTGAGCAGACTACGTGATTTGTGACAGGTGGTTCATGAAGTACAAGGCTATCTTAGACCTGTGCAGACGACATGAGAATGAGTCTCTTGGAAACATTTTCACCAGTGTCGATTGTGTCGTAAGACGTTTCACACTTTAGAGTGAGGAGACCTAGGACACTTTGTGACGACACTACTCATTTTATGCTGCATACGAACTTCCAGCACACGTACCATTGTTTACAAACTGGACGGTATGACGAACTCCGTTGGAACCAAACTCGCGACGACATACTGGGAGAAACCGATTTTGACGGAGTCGTTGATTCAGAAGCTTCTGAAGAAGGAGAATCTCCGTTGTTTGGTCGTACTGGAAAGAGTTTGAACAACTTGACCAGAGCTCAATTAGTTGCTACTAATGTGAACAATGATTTCAAGTTTTCAGCTTACAAGGAAGCAACAACCAAAGTCATTCGATGACTCGTCTCATTCCTGTGCCGATCAAACATGAAGGAAGTAGGAAAAGACAAGCCATTGGACAAAGTACCAGAATGGATGGAAGTTGTAGACGAACTCATGCTAGACGACGACATAGAAGAAGTCATTGATTGCTACCCTACCCCGCTACTATTCTATATTCTCTATTCTATATTCTTATCTGTGATCTATCAACTCTGGCTGTTGAATACGTTAGCTAATATGTCGAAACGGAAGCATACGGATACCTTGCCGGACGATCCGCCGCAATTTGTTGCCTACTCTGATTACTTGCAATTTTTCAACCATGTTTCGAAGCTCACTGCCATCATCAACGAATTGAGGTCTGGGATCATCGAATCTGGATCTAAAACACTAGGTGAGAAAATTTCGTCGACTTGCGAGCCTCTTCCAGTCCTTGCACCAATCGGACCTCCCGTATTGCCACCTCCAATTTTTGATGAAGTATTCTCACAAGCGATTGTTCCCACGTCCTATGCTTCTGCTACCTCTCAGAAATCCAACCCCAATGCCGTCCCAAAGGTCTCCTCTTTCACGCCGAATCACTTGGATAAATTGGAAATCGCGCGGGAGGCCGCTAAATTGATCAATAAAGCTACACGGGCTGTCATCGAACGCTTCCCTGGTGATCGCAACGACAAGGAACCGGATTCCAAGCAACTCCGCATCCTCCAGAATCTTGCATCCTCTAACAACCTTCCAGTTCCAGTCAAGATTCATCGTCACGATTGCAAGTCAATGTACCGCCCTTTGAAAGTTCAATTTGAATCCAGCTCCGACCGTGACTCGTTCCTACACGGATTCCACATTGCTCATCGTACCAACCCTGATATCCTTGCCATGCCGTCGAAGCCACGTGCTCGAAGAGATCTGACTCGTCCTGAATGGGAAACTCTCCGTGCTTCTCGTCTACGACGAGAACAAGAAAGCTGGGAAGACTATCTTCATCATGTTTGATATCAATTACCGTGTCAACAAGAATCCGCTTCCTTTTCTCTAGACTCCCGATTTGCCGCCTCCTCATTTTCTCCCTCTCCAACTTCTTGCCCCGTTGCTCATTTGACCTTCCCCAATTCTAGACCTACCCACTCGTTTTTAGACCTCTCATACGTTTCATCTCATTCCTCACCTCCTGTCTCTTCTCCAGCTCCTGATACTTCCACTTCTAAAGTACCTGACATGGGTCTCAAACTTCTGCTTGCCAATATAAAAAGCATTTCCACGCTCGCTAAAATTTCACTATTGATTGATCTCTTCCTCTTCTCTGGGTACCATCTTCTAGCTCTTACCGAAACATTTCTCGACGAAATTCCCTCTTCTCTTTTCTCCTTGCATGACTTATCCATCCTCAGGTTCGACCGTTCTAATACTGTTCACCGTAAAAATAGTGGTGGAGGAGTTGCTTTTATTTATAAGAACTCTCTCTCCCTTTCCATCCTTGATATCAACATGACCCACCATTACCCGCTTCACCAATCTGAACTGAAATTTTAGCTTGTCTTATCTTTCCTTCAGTTCATTCTTCCACTCTTTTTACGCCCTTTAATTTCTTCTTAGTCTACCGTCCACCAGACGCTTCCTCAGCTCAATCACTAGCCCTAATTGATCATCTTGATAAATATCTCCCTCTAAAATCTTGCATCCTCGCAGCAGATTTTAATTACCCATCTCTTACCTGGAATCCTCCATCCTCTAATCATCCATTCTCCTTATTCCTCCAGTCTAAAGGTCTCTACCAGAACGTCACCTTTCCCACTCGTACTTCTGCCACATCTTCCAACATTCTCGACCTTGTTCTTTCCTCTCCTGATATTGCTATTCTCCACATCTCTAAGGAGCCACCTTTACTCAATTCAGATCATTTCAGTGTTGATTTCTCCCTAATTACTACTGTTAGTAACCACTCTTCAGCCTCCTTGCCAACTTCTCCTACATTTCGTAATAAACATCGCTTGAATTACAAGAAGTGTGATTTCAAATCCCTCAACGCTGATATCGCTAACGTAGACTGGGATTTAGTCCTCAGTTCTATTTCTTCCCCCACTGACAAGTTTGCACTCTTTTCTAAAATGTTGTCTGAATTTATCATCTCCCATACTCCTTTATCCACGCCTCCTAAACCTCATCGGACTTCCTTCTCTATCCGTCAACTCAAACGTGCTCGTCAAAGATACTCAAAACTTTTAGAACTTCCCAATCCTCCGGCGGACCAAATCTGCCGACTTCGTACCCTCATTGCTTCTACTTCCAAAAGAATCAAGTCCAACATGGTTAGTGAGGAGCGAAAAATTTTATCGGCACCCAACTCCCGCTCCGCCCGACTACTTATCAAGAAGCGTACTAGAACCTGCCCCAAAATACCTCCTCTTTACGTCAATAATCAACAGATATCCTCCAACGCAACTAAATCATCCATATTCTCATCTGTATTTTTTTAGCAACTACAACCTTTCCCCTTCCAGCTCGCTTAACCCAGTGTCGAACAATTCTAGCAATAATATGTCCGGTTTCTACCGGTTTTTATCTCTAAAAAGTCTGTAAAGTCACTCCAAGTCTAGACTTGCCTTCATAACTCGCGGGTTCAATGCAATTGCGCGCTAGCGCATTGTATCTATTCTCCGGCGCGAACATGTTAAAGTGAAGGGAAAAGGAGAATTGTAATCATTCTTGAGCTTGGGGTCACCTAGATATTGGTGGTTTTTACCCGTTTCAGTCAAGTTTCACCCGTTTCTGTTTTTGGGTGCTTTTTATCACCTTTTTGTTTCTATCGTTTTAATTGTCTAGTAGGAATTAGTCTTTAGTCAATTCCCAGTCTTTTTTGTATAGCAATTGTCGTGTGACAAGTGCATAAATTGAGATCAATAAAATAGTAGTTGACTCAAAAACTTGTGTTTATTGATTTTATTGTCTTTTCGCTCATTGTCTGTTTACCAGAAGCTAGCGTGACACCGTTGTCACGTCTAACTTTCTGACTTGGGGGCCGAACGCCGTTGTTTGACCTCTCGTTTCCGAAATCTTCTTCGGAAGAGAGAATTGTGTAGTTGTTAGTTCTTTCTTAAACGTGAGCCGGAAAGAAAGACTAGCATTCGAAATCTGTTCTGCTTAAACGTGATCCGGAAAGCAAGCAGTTTTTCGCTGCCTCTAGTTTCAAATTGTGTATTGCTTAAACGTGATCCGGAAAGCAAAACGCAGTTTCTCTGCCTCGAAAGTTGTGTGTTGCTTAAACGTGATCCGGAAAGCACATTCAATTTTTCGCTGTGCGAATTTCTGCAAAGTCAGCACATAATTTCCACGAAAAAGTGATTTTTGTGGCAAATTATTGAATTTTTCATTGGAAAAAACTATTTTCGGTGAAATTTTCGTGTTGATTTTGTAGTTTTTGACAGAATTTATCGAGAAAATTACTAATTTTCGATAAATTTACGTTAATTCTGTTGGAAAACAAATTTCCGTTAGAGTTTTCGTGTCAAAACACAGGAAATTGACAAAATTGCTGTCAAATTTTTCGAAAAGGCTAATATTTGAATCAGAATTTCGCAAAAACATTGCAAATTCCTAAAATTCAAGTATTTTCTTGTCGGAAAATTCAAATTGTTCGCAGAGAATAGCTGTGTGTGAATTCTTCGGAGAAGCTGTTTCATTTCTTCGAAATAATCGTCATTTCATCGTGAATTTACTTCTTTTATAGCCTTACGGAATTGGATAATCAAGTATAATTTTCCAGGGTAAAACTCTATCATTGCGAGAAGATGGCGGACATCGACGAAGACGAAGCGACGAGAAGGGCCGAAGAAGAAGCGAATCGATTGGCTGAGGAAGAAAGAATTCGACTGGAAAACGAATTGTTGGAAGAAGAAGAGCCAATGGAGGAAGGATACGAGGAGAAACAATCCCAGGAGGTGAGATTAGCAGAAATTGAAAAAGTTATCAATGAAACCTGCACTGACATCAAAAACCAGACAAAATTCAGCACAAAACAGTGTAGAGTATTGTTGTCCCCACTCATTGGGAAAGTTCTAGAAGTAGAAGAACAATTCCGTGGGAAAAAGAAAGAAAGTGAATTCTGGGAAAAGATGAATGTCAAGCTGAATAGTACCGTTTTGTTGTTGCAGAACGAATTGGAGAGAAAAAGCCAACAGCAACCGCCGACGTCACTCGAAGAGCCAACAGCAACAAGTGTGTTGTCCGGGCAATCGATACCAGAAAATGAAGAAAAAACAAAGCTGGTGAGTTTGCTAGAAGCAAATGAGATTCATACCGAAGAGGAATTGAACAAGTTGTTTGAGAAATACGAGCAACTAGAGTATGAATTGAGCGTCAAAGTGGAATATTTGCAGCGCTCTCAACGTCAAACGGACTCGTTTCGTTCGGAACTATGTCGATTGAAGGTCAAGGGCGATCAACAACAACAGAAGCTTCTCGCCGAAGAGGAAAAAGTTGAGAAGATGTCGGAAGAGTTGAAAGAGAAGTATTCTAATCTTCGTGCAAATTCGGCGACTCGTTTCGGTGAGTGTAACCAGCAAATGGGGGAGCGAAAAGAAAGTACGCGTTACTATAATGCAGACACATCCGAAATCATTGATATGATTCCTCTGCAAGAATCGCTTGATTCTGAGAGAAATTGGAATCAAAGGATCGTTGAACAAAATGCTCAAAGAAACATTATTGTTCATAATGAACATGAAATGTCAAACATGAATGCTCAATGGAGAATGGCACAAGCTCTGCCAGACCCTCCAGTATTCTCTGCAGGAAAAAATTCTGTTAATGCTGAAACTTTTGAGAGGGCATTCTACATGAAGTACAGATTCTTTGATATTGAGGCTCAGAAAAACTTTCTTGAAACGAGATTCCTGTCTGGAAACGCGTTGACAGTGTATAAAGGGTTACCGGAGTCGGATAAAAATTCGGTTTCGCGTATTCTCGATGCTATCAAACGTCGTTTGAGTCAGTCGGAACCAGAAGAGTCGCGTCGGGCGAAAAGCAAATTTCAAGCTTTGAAATTGCACAAAGAGCAAACTGTTCAAGACTTTTGTCTCAATATGGACGAAGTTGTTCGCATTGGTTACAAAGGAGTGCCGGAATACCAAATTTCGTCAATGAAAACAACAAAGTTGCTTGATGAAATGAGGGAGCACACTGTCTTTGAAGTTTTGCTTCAAATTCTGGGTTCACAGCTGAGAAACTGTCCTGTTGAGGAGCAATATGAGTTGTGCCGAGTAGAAGCAACAATGTTTGATGAAGAATGGAGAAGTGGGAAAAGGAAAGAAGCGAAAAATGAGATGAGAATGAACCGAGGGCAGTCGGATCAATATTCTAATAACGTGCAGCGCACAGGTTTTACACAGAACAATGCATCCGTCCCACAACAGTCCTCCAAATTCAACAGATACACTCCGAACAGACAAACGAATAGTTATCAAACACATTCGCGATCTGATTCCAATAGCAATCAAGGCACATCAACTACTGGTCAACAACAAAATTTCAGTACAAGCAATGATTTGAATAATCAATGTGCTCCGAAAGGTTACATGTACAATGAGAAAAGTCCGGAATGTTGGAAGAATTTAGTCCACAGTTCAGATTCTGCTAATAACGCGTCGAGTAGTGCGTTGGGGTTTCACAAATGTAGTGAGTGCAATCTGACTGGTTGTCATGCACCTACTTGTTCAAGAGCGCCTGGGTCAAATACATCAAAAGTGAAAATTAATTCAACAATTGTTTGTTTCAGATGCGATCAGCAAGGACATATCGCTTCGAAGTGTCCGATACGGAATGCTTCGATACAAGAAGTTCGAGTAGCTCCGGAAATTCAGTCGACAGTGGAAAATCAGAAGTTCAAAATGAAGTCTGATACAAAATGTTCAAGTGATAAGGAATCAGAAAGGGAACTGATTGATCACGAAATGGAAACGAAAGATCTGTGTGAAGGGCAGAGTGTTGCTGCTAGTGTTTTCAAGAAAGATATGGTTATTGATGTGGACAGAGTGCCAATTAAAAGCATCAATTCCATAGAATTTTCTGTTATGAGTTCCGATGAGATGTTGCGTAGTGGGGATACAAAGGATGATGGACTTCAGGCCTCCTGCACAAAACACGCACATACAAAGGACAATAATGTTGGTGTGAACAGGGAGTTCACAGAAGCCAATAATCAGAAAAACGGAAATTGTGATGAAGAGCAGAAATCTGAAAGGGATCAGAGAGTATGTAGTATTTCATTGACGAAAACTAAGAAGCAAAGTGTCCAACAGAAGAAAGTTTCTGATGTGATTTCAAGTTTTGGAGATCTGAAGAGAGATCAGAATGAACAAAGTGTTCAGAAAAGCATTGTGAAGTGTGATTCGATACAGTTGTCCATGTCTTCAGAAGATGGAGATGGAAAGAAAAAGAGGAATACAGTGGACCAGAAAGCTGTCGACAATGTTATGTGTCAAGGTCCCCCACTGAATTCCATAGAAGATTCTTCAAGTCTCAATCAATATGATAATATGGATGCAAGCGAAGAAACGGATATTGTGAAGATAACCACATCAAAATCAAAGTTTCTCAACCAAAAGTGCACCAAAAAGCCTGGACTACAAAAAACGGGAGATGACACCTGCGGTGTTGATTTTCCAAAGAAGACCAAACGGCGTAACAAGGAGGAACCCCGTCCGAGAACGGATCCACCAGTAATACTTCGTTTCGATTCGGATTTATGCTTGGATGATGCCTCACCGGGATCATTGGATTCTGATAATGACAATCAACTCGATTCTTATCAAAAATGGAAGAAATCTGTTCCAAAGATGTTCAAATCTCAAGTGGTGCCTCGTCCTCTGAAGGATCCACCAGCATCAATAAATCAATCGACTTGGAGTGACACCAAGCTCGAACCTGTTAAGGAGTCACCGCGTCCACTCAAAGATCCACCAGATTCATGGAAAAAAGATGTCAATTGGAGACGCATGCAGGAGGAGTATCGACCTCGCAAGGATCCACCGAGTCCATATTGTCAACATGGCCATAGGAACCTACTCGGATGTCTTCAGTATACGCAGTTCTTGCCGACTCCGATGTCTACGGTCAGCAGCTAGATTCTCGTTACCACCGGAGTTCACTAATAATAATCTTTTTATCTTATTTTATAGTTACTTGTAGTCTTAAATTCTATCCCCCCCTTCCACCGACGATTAACCCCCTGTCCTTATCTTTATCTAGAAGTCTTTAACTTCTTCTTTTGCTTTTCTAAATAGCTAGTCTTGTTAAATCAAACCCAAAAAGCTCCATCTTTTGTATCTCCTAGTATCTTCACGAGTGTTCCGTGTCATTCATTAGAGCCACGGGAGAAGGGACTCGAAAAGACCCTGAGATGTCCGGTTTCTACCGGTTTTTATCTCTAAAAAGTCTGTAAAGTCACTCCAAGTCTAGACTTGCCTTCATAACTCGCGGGTTCAATGCAATTGCGCGCTAGCGCATTGTATCTATTCTCCGGCGCGAACATGTTAAAGTGAAGGGAAAAGGAGAATTGTAATCATTCTTGAGCTTGGGGTCACCTAGATATTGGTGATTTTTACCCGTTTTGTCAAGTTTCACCCGTTTATACTTTTTGGGTGGTTTTTGTCACCTTTTTTCTATTGTTTTAATTAGCTTTTGTTTGTCTTTCTAGCTTAGGGTAGCTGTTCGACTCATTATTACTTTCTCGCTCTTTTGTAATCGATTATCGAGAAGATAATCGATTGATTGTTACTAGAATAAATTCGTAACTATCTAGACAATTGTGTTTATTGATTTTCTCGTCTTTCCGCTTATTGTCTGTTTACCAGTTATTGACGTGACACCGTTGTCACGGCCAGTTTCTGACTAATATCTCAACTTCTGAGCTTTTTCTCTCTGGATCATCGAGAACACGCTTCGTAAAGTCCCTCATCGTTGCGGTTTTACAACTCATCATGCCAACTTCTATATCGTTTGTAACTGCGCTACCACCCTCGCTATTCCGTTGTCAATAATCTACTCTGACTCTTTTCTTAAGTCACACGTCCCTGCTTCTTGGAAACACGCTATCATCATCCCAATTCCCAAAAAAGGATTCTTGACCTCTCCTGAAAACTACCGCCCGATATCGCTCACAGACCCTTTTTCTCGTGTCTGTGAGCGTGTCTTGTGCAATTATATTAAGATTAATCTTTTCCGCAATATAAGCAGATTTCAACACGGGTTTCTGTCTAAACGAACTTTCTCTAGCTCACTTGTCCACTCTATCTCTGAATACAGATTATTACTCTCCAGCCACAAATCTCTTGACGTGGTCTATTTCGACTTCCGCAAGGCATTCGATCAAGTGGACCACCAATTTCTTATTTCGAAACTTGTCAGCTTCGGAATCCCTAGTAATATCATTTCCTGGCTTACTGATTTTCTGTCTGATCGAACATTCTCTGTCAAGATTGACGACTTCGTTGGCACTCCCTCTGCTTCTATCCCCTCCGGTGTCCCACAGGGCTCCGTCTCTGGCCCTCTCCTGTTTTTAGTCTTTATAAATGATCTCCTGCTCAAACTTGCTGGCATTTCACGTATTGTAGCTTTCGCTGACGATATTAAGCTGTACTCTCATGATCCTCTAGCACTTCAAATGGGAATAGACTTGGTAGAGTCTTGGGCTTTTGATAACTCCTTACCTCTGGCCCACTTTAAGACTGCCCTTCTTCGTCTCGGACCTCGAAACTCATCTCACCCGTACACTATTGGAGGTTCCCTCATTGGTTCCGTCGATTCTGTCAGGGATTTAGGTTTATTAATAGAACCTAATCTCAAGTTCACTAGACACATTAATCGGGCTGTTGTTCTCGCCTTACTCCGTTCAAAACAACTACTGAAATCTTTCAAATCCAACTCTCCCCAAATTTATATCTTCCTATTCAAAACTTACGTTCTCCCTCTAGTTGAATACTGCTCCGTCGTTTATTCACCTCCCCCATCATCTAAACTAGCGCACAAGCTCGAAACTCCTCTCAGATTCTTTTCGCGAAAAATTCTTCAACGCTGTAACACACCTTATCGATCCTACTCTGATCGCCTCTCCCAACTTGACCTCTTTTCTATGCGCCACCGTAGGCTCAAAGCGCAACTACTTCTCTTATACAATCTTATAATCGGCGCCTCATATTTTCCTAGTCTTGAGACCCATGTCAGGTTAAGTTCCTCCTCCCGTCGCCCAATGTCTCTTATCTGTATAAATCCTAATTGCTCTAATTTTTTCTCAACTGTAATACCTATTTGGAATGCCTTAACTAT
Source organism: Caenorhabditis remanei (assembly GCF_010183535.1). Taxonomy (NCBI): domain Eukaryota; kingdom Metazoa; phylum Nematoda; class Chromadorea; order Rhabditida; family Rhabditidae; genus Caenorhabditis; species Caenorhabditis remanei. The sequence goes on from NC_071329.1 coordinate 868,837, forward strand.
TAATGTCCCTCATTTCCTTTGCCCATCGGAATTCAACTCTCTTCTTGTGAATAACATTGCACGATTCTGATTTTTTTTTTCTAATTCTCCTTCCCCTTGCCCAACACATATTTTATAATTCTCCTTATTTCCCGGTTTCCTTTTCTCCGGTTTAGTCTCGTGAGGGACTTTACCTGACCTCCAGTGACATTTATTGTATATCGGATGATTCACAAGAAGTCGAATCGGATGATTCACAAGAAGTCGAATCGGATGATTCACAAGAAGTCAACAATCAACAAGTGAACTCGGAACATCAGAATCCAGTACAAGGAGACGTTGTGGAGCTTCTGGATACAACAACTCCAAGTCAGCCAGGATCCCCGTAGTTTGTTTTCTTAAGCATTTCCCAGACCCTTATGCATCTGATAATTTTCGTAACTGTTTCTATGTTAGGCCACGTCCTGCACGTCTTTGTTTTACTGACCCAAAGCATGTTTCGTTTTACTTACCCACACACAGTCCCTATCTAAGGAAGATTTTCTTGAGCATCCCACCTATTTTTGAATCGACCTTGTAAGTCTTATACCTGTTTACACTATAAGTGTTCTTGTTAACTCACCCACTGTTTCCCGACCCAATTACCCGTATCACATGTGAGAGAGGGCTAAAAGTAGAGTCAGCAGAAGAAGGAAGAAGAAGATGGAAGAACAAGGAAGGAGGAATGGGTTGGAATGGAGAGGATGGAATGAAAGGATATCACGGAGACATCAAAAAGGAGTTATACAGTCATCAAGTCGGCCAGTATTAACAGAGAGTCTACTCCAGTCATTCATGTCACCAAGGAGGAAAATTCGTCAAAAATGCTCACACGCACACATTTGACTTTTCGAGGACGACAATTCTTGAGATGATGGGGGGAGGTGTAACGGATCAAGTTGATCCGTTACACCTCCGTTGAAGGACGGCAAGTCCTTCTCCTTGCTATACCGGGATAATAAAGGATTGCAATCTACACCGAATGTACCTAAAACAAACTGAAATATAAAAGTCCAGAACAGGTGTCTTATTCCATCAGGGAGGAGCTGCAACGTATTCCTGCTTGTTTTGCAAAAAGAAGCTAAGCTACTCATCAAAAACTACAAAAGAGGTGAAGATATCGAGCTTAGAACTGAAGAATCGTATGTAGAAAGCAGTTGGAAGGGAACTTCAAAAAAAACCGGTTTATAACGTCAAAGCAGGCTCCGAACCTTTGTTCAAGTCAGTGATATCATCAAATTTCATTCCAGGCAGCCTTCACATTATCTCTGGATTAGCACAAAGAATTGGCTTTGATTATCTATTGACTTGGGCCGCGCAGATGGATTGCAAAAAGAAAGTTCATAGAAATGATATCAAAAAGAAGCGAATTTCTGGAAATCCTACATTATACTACTCATCTCTATATTCCTTCACACTCTTCTCTTGTTTCACTATGAAAATTTCTTTCGAGACAACATCACCCTCAATTGAAACGATTTCTTGAATGTGAGGAAGAGGATCGACAACTCCATTAGCTTTGAACTCTCTTTTCATCAACTTATACCGGTGACGAGTAATTCTGGTTCAGTGATAAAGACGAAATGCCTCTTTATCAGTTAGTTTTAGCTTCAGAACTATTTTTCTCTCCATTTAAAAACTATATCCTTGTAGAAATGTTTTGAATTAGTACCTAAACAATATTTTTCAGATATTCGCCTTATTGTAAACCAAATTAACCTCCCAGATACTGTAGATAGGAAAAAGCTTTTTCTATTCTGTTATATTGTCCTTTTCTACTGGCGAGTCCGTCATATGGAGGGATGACACGAGAAAGACAAGTTTTGTATCGATTCCTTTTCCTTTCCTCTTTTTTCATCTTAAAAATCACACTTATTCTCTGTTCTTTTAAAACCATCTCGTTGTTTTTCAGCTGTTTTAAATGTGTTTTATCCAATCTTTCCTTCACTTGATCTTTCTCAACTTTCATCAACTCATTCTTATTTTTCTTCTCTTTCCCTTCTCGGATAGCAATATTCTTCAAGTGATGGGCGGTTGCAACACGCTCGGATAATACTTCACTCTTCCCCTTTTCATATTCTAATGAATCACGTAGAAAATCGTTGTTATCCATTTCTTTCTAAATTTTTATTCATTTTTTTGTACACTTCCTTTTTTCACCTTAATTATGCTTTCCAGAATTTCATTTCTTTTCTCCATCTCTACAACTCTCATTTCAACCGATTCCTTCTCCCCTTTCATCATTTCTATTTCCTTTTTAAGATTTTCATTGTGCTCAATAAGTGGTGTAAATCTTCCATTGAGAGTTGTCAGTTCTCTTTGTAGTTTCTCCACTAACTTATCGTGCGTTATTATCGAAATAAAAAAGTTCCGACATTTTTTACCGACGCGTGTTTGCGGACTCAATGCAAAATTTAATAATTTAGCACTATGTCCGCAAACACGCGTCGGTAAAAAATGTCGGAACTTTTTTGTCGCGACAATATCTCGGTTTTCGGACTTGTTTCGGTCATGGTTTGAGCTAAAACTGATAGAATTTCTCATCAGCTCCTCGAAACTTTAAAAAGATTTATAAAGGAGCAACGTTTCCTTTATTATTCAATACAATTGTTTTCATTTAATCAATTATTTATCTTCAGAATCAATTAGTCCATTCTCCAGCAACAGCGACACACAACACAACTACGTTTTCGTCAACAAACAACTGCAACAATCATACCAAACTTTTTTTCAGGTCTATTTCTTCTTTTTGTATTTTTTCCGTACTTTCAATATCCCGTAGTGTAGTAGTCCTTTCAGAGTAAACTCCTTCGAATTTCGTCTCTTCCTGCTGTGCTCTCCCGGTTAATTCCCGGTTAATTCCCGAGAAATTTCCCGGGAAATTTCTAGTTCCGGGAAGTAAACTTCCCGGGAAATTCCCGGGAAATTTCATTTATGTACAAATCTAACAACCAGGGTTCGACTCCCACTAGTGGCAAAACTTTTTTGTTTTCTGTTTTTGACTTTTTGGTGTCAATCTGACAACCACACAGGGTCAAATTTTGTCCATATGAATTCAAAAAATTTTCCCGCGAAACCGGAAGCTCAGTGAAGCGCGTTTGCACACGACTTGGCAGGCTGCCAAGCGAGTTGCCGATCAGCAAAATGCCGCCCGCATGCGGGACCTTTTAACGTGGACACAGTAAGACGAACGATAGGGAGTGAAATTTTTCGAATGAAGCTGACTTTTCTTCCATTTTTCTCGCTATTTTCGAGAAAACTTCGCACAAAAAATATCGAATTCACTAAAAAAGAGAAAAATACAAATTTTTAAAACACAAAAAACATTTTTTTGGATAAATTTTTTTGAATTTCGCGCTAATTTTACGCTAATTTGTTTGGAGCGCAGTTGCTTCATATGGACATTCTATGACCCTGTGAACCAGGGTTCGATCCCTACCGTTACCTTTTATTTTGATTGTTGTTTTCGTCTTTCAGTGGCGAAATGCCTACAAAAAACTTGGTATGTCTTCCATAACTTATCATTCCTGAACCGAAGCATGTTCTAGATTACAAGTGCCTCTTTTCAGAACTGTTCCTTTTCGAAACGACTCAGAATCAAAATGTGCGTGTCAAATGTAGACAGATTTCGCATTACATTCATTCAATTTCTATGTAAAAAATGAATTCTGATGATAAAAATTAAGGAAAAAGGCAGTTGGGGTCGAACCCTGGTTGTCAGACTGGTACCCGAAATTTTGCAAGTCATATAGTAATTCTCAGTAATTTCCCGGAAAAAATCCCGGATTTCCCGAACTTCCCGGAATTTTACCGGGAAATTTTCGGTAAAAATTTCCCGGTAATTTCCCGGGAAATTTCCCGAAACAGCATTTCCCGGGGGACTCACACTGAAGCTTCGTGACAAAACGAGTCGTTTCCGACATGTTTTTCTTAATTTTTACTGGAAAAATGCAACAATACATAAGCATTGCATTAAAATTCATTAAAATATAATGATTAAAAACTTCATTTTTTTCGTTTTTATCCCATTCAATTCAAATCGCCGCCATTCGTTGTGTCTGCGTCTCTCCAGTCAAAGGCGCACGCTATTTCCTTCTCGGGTCTCGCCACGTCGCACACCTGTCAACGACTGTGACCGTAATTGACCGACACCTTCGCTTGGCCTAAAGCCATTAATAAAAAATTCTTTTAGAAAATCAAAATATATCGATTTTTGTGTTGCTTTTGTCGAATTCAGCTTGAAAACTGAATAATACATTGCCGCTCGTCCCTGTCCCACACCGACCCGCCATTTCTATTCGACGCGCCATTTCGCGTTTTTATGCTTCAATTTAACCATAAAACTGAATTTCTCATTTCTTTTTTATAAAAAATCCTATATTTTTTGGATTTTACAGCTTTTTTTTGAACGAAAACGCAAAAAACCTGTTCAAAATTGGCGCAAAAGCTCAGTTTTGACAAAAAAATTCTAAATTTTAGCAGTTTTACAAGCACAAATCACGTAAATTAGTGTTCAAATAGGTTGTTAGCTCTGAAATTATTGAAAATAGCTTATATTGACCCATAAACTGAATTTCTCATTTCGTTTTTATTAAAAATCCTATATTTTTGAATTTTTTCAGTTTTTTTTTCGAACGAAAATCCAAATTTACAGTTCAAAATTGGCGCAAAAGCTCAGTTTTGACAAAAAAATCTAAATATAATTTATTCTAATTCAAATCTCCCGCTAAATTATTCTAAACTCAGCAAATGCGCTCCAATCGACCCAACGCCTCTTATTTTCACATGCTCTCACGCCGACACGTATGCCGTCGCTTGCGAGCGGTCGCGTCGCGTGTCGGCGACGACTTATTGCTCATGTCCTACTTTTTAGGCAAGAGTATTCTGTTCTTTCGCTCCGGACAGTCTTCCCTTGTCCGTTACGCTGAGAATGTAGTTGAAATGGCCAGATGTTTGCACTATATCTTTTCCGTGCCACCTGAGGCAAGTCGTGAGTGTAGGATATCAGTGAATTATCCAATGTTCTTCCGGTTTTTGGAAATTCAGTCTCTTTTTCCCGCCGCGTTCATAGTCCTGCTTCCGTCGACTCTCACACTTTCCGTTGCCCTCTCAACAATATATTTTCTTTTAATTTGCCTCAATTCTTCTGTAATAACTGTTTTCGTATCACGCTTTCTTTTTTTCAGAACATGGGTGTAACTGTTGAAAAAGCGCAATTGAAGCATGAAAGCAAACTTTCCATTGAAATATCTCTACTCAATGACGATATGGAAGATAGAAGTAAGCTTTTGGAAAAAAAACTACTAGGAAAACGAATGGAGAAAAATCCTCCGATTTCCTAGTTTAAAAAAAACTCTAATTATCATTTATTTTCACATATTTTGCAGAATTGATGTGGGATCTCATGCTTGTCGGCTCACGGACGTCCGGAGATTTTGAAGAAATTCTCGAATCGGCAGTCGTTGGACCAATTAAACAAGGGAGACACAGATTCATCTTTGATGGGAATCATCCCAAACTATCCGAGAGAACACTCAACGCCGACAGATGCACATTGAAACTTCTAGGTTTCTATGGGCAACAAAAGTTCGTGGAAATCCTCTGCCCCATTCCAAACACATCCTATTCGGCAGAGTCGAGAAGCGAAGAATCTGGCGGAAAAGGAGGAAAATCCACTGATGTAAGAAACCCCCCCCCCCCCCCCCCCCCCCCCCCAATAAATATCAGAAATTAATATTTTGTGCTCGAATCGGGTCTGTTCAGTTCAAAAATCCTTATGATGTCTCAAAAAAAGGCTATAATTCTTATATTTATATAAGATAGAAATCTCTATTTTCCCCTAATTAAACTCCCTCATAATCCGCATTTTCTCGTATTTCAGCTGTCTCGTAAAGTGGAAACAGACGATTTGCGTGTAACCACTTTCCCGATTTGTTGGACTGTCGAGGATCCGATTCAGGAGCCACCAGCTTGTGAGGAGGATCGAGTTGTCGCCGAGGAGGATTCGCTTCCGTTGAACTATGAATATGAGGAAGAAGATGATGACGATGTAAGTGAGCTTCTGAAATTATGGGCGGAGTTTTGGGGTAGCTCTCGTATAACATGTGTTCTCAAAATTTAAACTGCATTTTTCCATAATTTTGCAAAAAACCCTTCAATCTTATTTGTTTCCAGCACGCGCTCTTGTTCAATCGACCAGTCGACGATGAATCAGCTCCACAATTCGAAGAAGTCGCTCGTCGACTTCAATTTGCTCGTGCAGCCTTGCGTCAGATCCCTCACTACCCAATAACACCACCGGAATCGGACGATGACGCATAGAATTTGTATTCTATCTCGATTTTTCTTTTTTTCTTTTTAAAATGACATGTTGAGTTGTATCTCATCCCCATTTGTTTGTTGTCACTCTCTCTTCCCCATCGTCACAGCCAGTTCTCAGGATTTCGTTTTAAATAAACGCCAAAATTCATTCTTCTGTATTGAAACAATGTTTTGAGCATATACGCACTACCACAACTACGAAAAAATGAAGAAAAATCATCTAAAACGAAGAAAAGTTGACAAAATTTGATTTTAATACACAAAATTCCTTGAAATCGATATTTTGATGGAGTATAACATCATTTACCGACTTTTCGTACAGAAATGACGTTTTTGTATTGAATTTGCATGTTTGTTGCAAACGCGCTCCACCGAAATCCTCTAGAAACAGCTTTCATCTCTGCGTCTCTCCATTTCCCCCGCTCTTCCCGTCGTTCTCATTGGAGCGCGATTGCACGAAAGTCTATTTTCTCTACCCTCCCACCCTCATCCGATCTGAAAACCCACAAAGATTCACTCCAGGCACTCGCCTTTATTCACTGAAAACTCATAAAAAAATTAATTAATGATAATTATAAAACCAGAGAAACGGGGAAAAGGGCGCACAGTAACAAGTAATGAGATGGGAAAGAGAGAAGAAAAATACACATGACGACCGGAATATACACACAAGTGGGGGGAATTTAGGCTCTTGGGGTGACGGCGAGCTCCAAGTTCTTGTGCACCATCTGCTCCTTCAAGATAAGATGGGACACTTTGTTGAGTGTGTCCGTCAACTTCTGCACGTTGCTCGCCCACACATCCAACTGCTCCACGTTTGCCTATTAAATCGATAATTAAGAAACTTTCTAGCGAAAGATATTAGCAGCCAACCCCTCTTACAACCGCGCTCCATCGCCAACTCGACGAGAGACGCAAAGTTTTTGACCTATTTTCGCAGTTTCTTGTAAATTATTCTGAAAAATGGGTCAAAATCCATGTCGGCGCGAGAAAAAACTCTGCGTCTCTCGCTGATACTCTCTCGTTTCCGATAGGGCGCAGTTGTAATAGGGGTGGGCTGCTAATAAGTGAACTTACATGCTCTCCGACACGAAGATCCATCTCTTCTCTCCTTCAGTCGATTTATCGAAGATTCCCGTGTCCGGAGAGGCAGTCGTGCCACGTCTCAACAATTTCTCGTATTTCGCCACAATGGTTCCTTTGAATGAGATGAGTTCTTGGTTGATGAAGAGATCCAGGATGATTTTATAATCGGGCACTGTCTCCAACTCTCTCTGTGAATCGCGATTCGATTCAGAAGATCCCATTGCTCGTTGGTGTGTGGAGCCAGAAGACAGTAGACGACGGCGGAGCGAAGGTGAGAGGTGGCCTTCACCGAATCCTCCTTGATCTTCTTGGTCTCATAGATCTCACGATGGTGGCGACACACATCCAGATAGTTTCCGTCGTGAAGACCGATGCGAATCATCAATTCGTAATATTTCAGCTTCAAATCTTGAACATCTTCAGCGTCAGATTTGTTGAAAAACTTGATATTAATCTTCTTTGAGATGATTGTGGCACGGACGTAGTCATTGCGGACGAGAGAGTATCTCATCTGCTCCAAAAGGTACAACACCTTCTCCTTCATCTCCATCGATCCATATGTCTCGACTTGGAGCTCCAAGAGCATCGTCGCAGCCTCATCGAGCTTTCCCTCAGCTTCCAGCTTCTTCACGACCATCGATGTGAGTCGAGCGCGCTCTACTTCCACATAAATCTTTCCGGCTGTGACCGTTCTCAAAGTTTCGATCAATTTCATCTTCAACTCCTCGGTCGGCATCTTCTCGATCATCGCGACAGCGTCACGAACCATTTTTGCGATTGCCATCTTGATGAGAAGACGCTTTTTGGAGAGCGTCATGATTGTTTCCATGAGAAGGTCCCACTTTTGGCCTTCGAAGCAGAGTTTTGCCTGGAAAAAATGAAAATTTATTTGAAAAATCGCGAAAAAAAATCCTACCATGTATTGCACCACTCGGGTGTTGCTCTTCATATCCGCGCCGAGCCGTGTGAGCTTCTCAATATTATTGAGGCTCTCCACAGCGGCCACCACGTCCTTCTGAGCGAGATCTCTCGCTTTGAGAAGCGCCTCGTCGACTTGCTTCGTGTAGTCTTGCTCCATCTTGAAGAGACGTCCATCTCCGCCCTAAAAAATCAATATTTTAGTTGAAAAATGAGCAAAAAACTTACATGAGCCGCCAAATGTGCCAAATTATCGAGCTCAGTGGTGTCGCCGACGTCGACGGGGTCCACCTTGATCGGTTCGCGCTTATCGGCCATATCTGCAATGAAAAATCGATTAGAATTGATTTTTTTGATTAATTTTACAAAAAAAATCAAAAAATTCGGCGAAAAATGAGCAATTTGAGTTAAAAATAACGAAAAGGTGACAAAAACAACAAAAAATAAATTTGAATGACAATTCGCACAGCTGAAACGAGTGTTACCGTACCCCGCGGTCGTGGCGAGACCTTGGCGGGAAGCGGCCGTTTTTGAAAATGTTTTTTTCTCTTTTTTCGCGCATTTTGAGTGAAATTTGAATTTTCAACCGTTTTGAATGCATTTTTTTGGTTTTTTCGCTTAAAAATAATGAAAAATACTCAAAAATTCATTGAAAAACCCGAAATTTCGCATATTTTAGATGTTCTATGCACAATTTGTGCTTGCCAAAAAAGGACCGCTCGCGAAAATTTGGTTGGCCGCTCATTGGGAGAAAAAACTGACAAAAGCACAAATCTACGAGACCGATGTACCACAAGCGATCGAAGAAGTGATTCGCCCGAAGGTTTTTATCGATTTTTCGAGAATTTTATTTAAAAAAATTGGATTTTCAGGTCAAAATGGCTCTCAGAACAGTTGGACACTTTCTACTTGGCATCGTGAGGATTTACTCAAAGAAGACTCGATATCTACTGGCTGATACTAATGAAGCTTATCTGAAAGTAGGTTTTAACGACGAAAATGGCCGGAAATTGGCTGAAAATCCGTGATTTTTAGACTATGCGCGAGAAATAACGCGTCTGAGGTGCGCCAGACACGAAATTTACAGATTTTGACACAAATTTGACTGAAAATCCTGAATTTTTTCCAGATGAAAGTGAATTTCCGCGATGGATTCTCGTTTGAAGCCGATCTTCCGTTGAATGCAGATATCGATGAAGATTTTGCGAATCTACACGATGATTTCAACATCACGGTGCCGGAATTCCATGATGCCGACTACAATGAGAAGCTCATATTGGTAGGTAGCGATTCAGAGCGATTGGATTCCGATTTATAGCAGGAGAATGAATAAAATGGTCTGAAAATGCTATAAATACTACAGTTTGTGCTGAAAATTTGCGATTTTTCTGCGAATTCTTCTGAAAAACGTCAAATTTTTGCGTTTTCAGGCTGAAAATCGCTGAAATTTGGCGATTTTTTACTGAAAATTCATGAGTTTAAAATTATAAATAACGCCTCTGAGGTGCGCCAGAGGAAAATTCATGATTTTCGCTTAAAAATGAGGATTTTTATCTAAAAACCGCGATTTTCAGCAGTAATACTGTAAAACTTATGTGTTTTGACCCCAAAACTCGAAGTTTTTTCCCTTGTCCGTTACGCTGAGAATTTAGTTGAAATGGCCAGATGTTTGCACTATATCTTTTCCGTGCCACCTGAGGCAAGTCGTGAGTGTAGGATATCAGTAAATTATCCAATGTTCTTCCGGTTTTTGGAAATTCAGTCTCTTTTTCCCGCCGCGTTCATAGTCCTGCTTCCGTCGACTCTCACACTTTCCGTTGCCCTCTCAACAATATATTTTCTTTTAATTTGCCTCAATTCTTCTGTAATAACTGTTTTCGTATCACGCTTTCTTTTTTTCAGAACATGGGTGTAACTGTTGAAAAAGCGCAATTGAAGCATGAAAGCAAACTTTCCATTGAAATATCTCTACTCAATGACGATATGGAAGATAGAAGTAAGCTTTTGGAAAAAAAACTACTAGGAAAACGAATGGAGAAAAATCCTCCGATTTCCTAGTTTAAAAAAACTCTAATTATCATTTATTTTCACATATTTTGCAGAATTGGTGTGGGATCTCATGCTTGTCGGCTCACGGACGTCCGGAGATTTTGAAGAAATTCTCGAATCGGCAGTCGTTGGACCAATTAAACAAGGGAGACACAGATTCATCTTTGATGGGAATCATCCCAAACTATCCGAGAGAACACTCAACGCCGACAGATGCACATTGAAACTTCTAGGTTTCTATGGGCAACAAAAGTTCGTGGAAATCATCTGCCCCATTCCAAACACATCCTATTCGGCAGAGTCGAGAAGCGAAGAATCTGGCGGAAAAGGAGGAAAATCCACTGATGTAAGAAACCCCCCCCCCCCCCCCCCCCCCCCAATAAATATCAGAAATTAATATTTTGTGCTCGAATCGGGTCTGTTCAGTTCAAAAATCCTTATGATGTCTCAAAAAAAGGCTATAATTCTTATATTTATATAAGATAGAAATCTCTATTTTCCCCTAATTAAACTCCCTCATAATCCGCATTTTCTCGTATTTCAGCTGTCTCGTAAAGTGGAAACAGACGATTTGCGTGTAACCACTTTCCCGATTTGTTGGACTGTCGAGGATCCGATTCAGGAGCCACCAGCTTGTGAGGAGGATCGAGTTGTCGCCGAGGAGGATTCGCTTCCGTTGAACTATGAATATGAGGAAGAAGATGATGACGATGTAAGTGAGCTTCTGAAATTATGGGCGGAGTTTTGGGGTAGCTCTCGTATAACATGTGTTCTCAAAATTTAAACTGCATTTTTCCATAATTTTGCAAAAAACCCTTCAATCTTATTTGTTTCCAGCACGCGCTCTTGTTCAATCGACCAGTCGACGATGAATCAGCTCCACAATTCGAAGAAGTCGCTCGTCGACTTCAATTTGCTCGTGCAGCCTTGCGTCAGATCCCTCACTACCCAATAACACCACCGGAATCGGACGATGACGCATAGAATTTGTATTCTATCTCGATTTTTCTTTTTTTCTTTTTAAAATGACATGTTGAGTTGTATCTCATCCCCATTTGTTTGTTGTCACTCTCTCTTCCCCATCGTCACAGCCAGTTCTCAGGATTTCGTTTTAAATAAACGCCAAAATTCATTCTTCTGTATTGAAACAATGTTTTGAGCATATACGCACTACCACAACTACGAAAAAATGAAGAAAAATCATCTAAAACGAAGAAAAGTTGACAAAATTTGATTTTAATACACAAAATTCCTTGAAATCGATATTTTGATGGAGTATAACATCATTTACCGACTTTTCGTACAGAAATGACGTTTTTGTATTGAATTTGCATGTTTGTTGCAAACGCGCTCCACCGAAATCCTCTAGAAACAGCTTTCATCTCTGCGTCTCTCCATTTCCCCCGCTCTTCCCGTCGTTCTCATTGGAGCGCGATTGCACGAAAGTCTATTTTCTCTACCCTCCCACCCTCATCCGATCTGAAAACCCACAAAGATTCACTCCAGGCACTCGCCTTTATTCACTGAAAACTCATAAAAAAATTAATTAATGATAATTATAAAACCAGAGAAACGGGGAAAAGGGCGCACAGTAACAAGTAATGAGATGGGAAAGAGAGAAGAAAAATACACATGACGACCGGAATATACACACAAGTGGGGGGAATTTAGGCTCTTGGGGTGACGGCGAGCTCCAAATTCTTGTGCACCATCTGCTCCTTCAAGATAAGATGGGACACTTTGTTGAGTGTGTCCGTCAACTTCTGCACGTTGCTCGCCCACACATCCAACTGCTCCACGTTCGCCTTTTTGAGACGCAGGTAGACGATTCGCGACGGGCGATGGAGTTTGGCACCCGTGATGTGTCCACTCACGATCAAATTGCACACGAACGATTCCATCTCGTCGACCGGGAAGTCGAGGAGTTCCGCCAGTCGTTCGAATGTGATTTGTGTGTAGTACTTTGCTATCATCCTCATATTCTGAAAATCGATAATTAAGAAACTTTCTAGCTAAAGGAATTAGCAGCCTACCCCTCTTACAACCGCGCTCCATAGCAAACGAGAGAGAGTATCGGAGAGAGACGCAGAATTTTTCTCGCGCCGACACAGATTTTCAGTTTTTGTAAATTATTCTGAAAAACAGATCAAAATCCTTGTCGGCGCGAGAAAAAACTCTGCATCTCTCGCCGATACTCTCTCGTTTCCGATACGGCGCAGTTGTAATAGGGGGTGGGCTGCTAATAAGTGAACTTACATGCTCTCCGACACGAAGATGCAAATCGGACCATCTCTTCTCTCCTTCAGTCGATTTATCGAAGATTCCCGTGTCCGGAGAGGCAGTCGTTCCACGTCTCAACAATTTCTCGTATTTCGCCACAATGGTTCCTTTGAATGAGATGAGTTCTTGGTTGATGAAGAGATCCAGGATGATTTTATAATCGGGCACCGTCTCCAACTCTCTCTGAATCGCGATTCGATTCAGAAGATCCCATTGCTCGTTGGTGTGTGGAGCCAGAAGACAGTAGACGACGGCGGAGCGAAGGTGTGAGGTGGCCTTCACCGAATCCTCCTTGATCTTCTTGGTCTCATAGATCTCACGATGGTGGCGACACACATCCAAATAGTTTCCGTCGTGAAGACCGATGCGAATCATCAATTCGTAATATTTCAGCTTCAAATCTTGAACATCTTCAGCGTCGGATTTGTTGAAAAACTTGATATTAATCTTCTTCGAGATGATTGTGGCACGGACGTAGTCATTGCGGACGAGAGAGTATCTCATCTGCTCCAAAAGGTACAACACCTTCTCCTTCATCTCCATCGATCCATATGTCTCGACTTGGAGCTCCAAAAGCATCGTCGCAGCCTCATCGAGCTTTCCCTCAGCTTCCAGCTTCTTCACGACCATCGATGTGAGTCGAGCGCGCTCGACTTCCACATAAATCTTTCCGGCTGTGACCGTTCTCAATGTTTCGATCAATTTCATCTTCAACTCCTCGGTCGGCATCTTCTCGATCATCGCGACAGCGTCACGAACCATTTTTGCGATTGCCATCTTGATGAGAAGACGTTTTTTGGAGAGCGTCATGATTGTTTCCATGAGAAGGTCCCACTTTTGGCCTTCGAAGCAGAGTTTTGCCTGGAAAAATTGAAAATTTATTTGAAAAATCGCGAAAAAAATCCTACCATGTATTGCACCACTCGGGTGTTGCTCTTCATATCCGCACCGAGCCGTGTGAGCTTCTCAATATTATTGAGGCTCTCCACAGCGGCCACCACGTCCTTCTGAGCGAGATCCCTCGCTTTGAGAAGCGCCTCGTCGACTTGCTTCGTGTAGTCTTGCTCCATCTTGAAGAGACGTCCATCTCCGCCCTAAAAAATCAATATTTCAGTTGAAAAATGAGCAAAAAACTTACATGAGCCGCCAAATGTGCCAAATTGTCGAGCTCAGTGGTGTCGCCGACGTCGACGGGGTCCACCTTGATCGGTTCGCGCTTATCGGCCATATCTGCAATGAAAAATCGATTAGAATTGAATTTTTTGATTAATTTTACAAAAAAATTCGAAAAATTCGGCGAAAAATGAGCAATTTCAGTTAAAAATAACGAAAAGGTGACAAAAACAACAAAAAATAAATTTGAATGACAATTCGCACAGCTGAAACGAGTGTTACCGTACCCCGCGGTCGTGGCGAGACCTTGGCGGGAAGCGGCCGTTTTTGAAAATGTTTTTTTCTCTTTTTTCGCGCATTTTGAGTGAAATTTGAATTTTCAATCGTTTTGAATGAAATTTTTTGCTTTTTTCGCTTAAAACTAATGAAAAATACTCAAAAATTCATTGAAAAACCCGAAATTACGCATATTTCAGATGTTCTATGCACAATTTGTGCTTGCCAAAAAAGGACCGCTCGCCAAAATTTGGTTGGCCGCTCATTGGGAGAAAAAACTCACAAAAGCACAAATCTACGAGACCGATGTACCACAAGCGATCGAAGAAGTGATTCGCCCGAAGGTTTTTATCGATTTTTCGAGAATTTTATTTAAAAAAATTGGATTTTCAGGTCAAAATGGCTCTCAGAACAGTTGGACACTTTCTACTTGGCATCGTGAGGATTTACTCAAAGAAGACTCGATATCTACTGGCTGATACTAATGAAGCTTATCTGAAAGTAGGTTTTAACGACGAAAATGGCCGGAAATTGGCTGAAAATCCGTGATTTTTAGACTATGCGCGAGAAATAACGCGTCTGAGGTGCGCCAGACACGAAATTTACAGATTTTGACACAAATTTGACTGAAAATCCTGAATTTTTTCCAGATGAAAGTGAATTTCCGCGATGGATTCTCGTTTGAAGCCGATCTTCCGTTGAATGCAGATATCGATGAAGATTTTGCGAATCTACACGATGATTTCAACATCACGGTGCCGGAATTCCATGATGCCGACTACAATGAGAAGCTCATATTGGTAGGTAGCGATTCAGAGCGATTGGATTCCGATTTATAGCAGGAGAATGAATAAAATGGTCTGAAAATGCTATAAATACTACAGTTTGTGCTGAAAATTTGCGATTTTTCTGCGAATTCTTCTGAAAAACGTCAAATTTTTGCGTTTTCAGGCTGAAAATCGCTGAAATTTGGCGATTTTTTACTGAAAATTCATGAGTTTAAAATTATAAATAACGCCTCTGAGGTGCGCCAGAGGAAAATTCATGATTTTCGCTTAAAAATGAGGATTTTTATCTAAAAACCGCGATTTTCAGCAGTAATACTGTAAAACTTATGTGTTTTGACCCCAAAACTCGAAGTTTTTTCCCTTGTCCGTTACGCTGAGAATTTAGTTGAAATGGCCAGATGTTTGCACTATATCTTTTCCGTGCCACCTGAGGCAAGTCGTGAGTGTAGGATATCAGTAAATTATCCAATGTTCTTCCGGTTTTTGGAAATTCAGTCTCTTTTTCCCGCCGCGTTCATAGTCCTGCTTCCGTCGACTCTCACACTTTCCGTTGCCCTCTCAACAATATATTTTCTTTTAATTTGCCTCAATTCTTCTGTAATAACTGTTTTCGTATCACGCTTTCTTTTTTTCAGAACATGGGTGTAACTGTTGAAAAAGCGCAATTGAAGCATGAAAGCAAACTTTCCATTGAAATATCTCTACTCAATGACGATATGGAAGATAGAAGTAAGCTTTTGGAAAAAAAACTACTAGGAAAACGAATGGAGAAAAATCCTCCGATTTCCTAGTTTAAAAAAACTCTAATTATCATTTATTTTCACATATTTTGCAGAATTGGTGTGGGATCTCATGCTTGTCGGCTCACGGACGTCCGGAGATTTTGAAGAAATTCTCGAATCGGCAGTCGTTGGACCAATTAAACAAGGGAGACACAGATTCATCTTTGATGGGAATCATCCCAAACTATCCGAGAGAACACTCAACGCCGACAGATGCACATTGAAACTTCTAGGTTTCTATGGGCAACAAAAGTTCGTGGAAATCATCTGCCCCATTCCAAACACATCCTATTCGGCAGAGTCGAGAAGCGAAGAATCTGGCGGAAAAGGAGGAAAATCCACTGATGTAAGAAACCCCCCCCCCCAATAAATATCAGAAATTAATATTTTGTGCTCGAATCGGGTCTGTTCAGTTCAAAAATCCTTATGATGTCTCAAAAAAAGGCTATAATTCTTATATTTATATAAGATAGAAATCTCTATTTTCCCCTAATTAAACTCCCTCATAATCCGCATTTTCTCGTATTTCAGCTGTCTCGTAAAGTGGAAACAGACGATTTGCGTGTAACCACTTTCCCGATTTGTTGGACTGTCGAGGATCCGATTCAGGAGCCACCAGCTTGTGAGGAGGATCGAGTTGTCGCCGAGGAGGATTCGCTTCCGTTGAACTATGAATATGAGGAAGAAGATGATGACGATGTAAGTGAGCTTCTGAAATTATGGGCGGAGTTTTGGGGTAGCTCTCGTATAACATGTGTTCTCAAAATTTAAACTGCATTTTTCCATAATTTTGCAAAAAACCCTTCAATCTTATTTGTTTCCAGCACGCGCTCTTGTTCAATCGACCAGTCGACGATGAATCAGCTCCACAATTCGAAGAAGTCGCTCGTCGACTTCAATTTGCTCGTGCAGCCTTGCGTCAGATCCCTCACTACCCAATAACACCACCGGAATCGGACGATGACGCATAGAATTTGTATTCTATCTCGATTTTTCTTTTTTTCTTTTTAAAATGACATGTTGAGTTGTATCTCATCCCCATTTGTTTGTTGTCACTCTCTCTTCCCCATCGTCACAGCCAGTTCTCAGGATTTCGTTTTAAATAAACGCCAAAATTCATTCTTCTGTATTGAAACAATGTTTTGAGCATATACGCACTACCACAACTACGAAAAAATGAAGAAAAATCATCTAAAACGAAGAAAAGTTGACAAAATTTGATTTTAATACACAAAATTCCTTGAAATCGATATTTTGATGGAGTATAACATCATTTACCGACTTTTCGTACAGAAATGACGTTTTTGTATTGAATTTGCATGTTTGTTGCAAACGCGCTCCACCGAAATCCTCTAGAAACAGCTTTCATCTCTGCGTCTCTCCATTTCCCCCGCTCTTCCCGTCGTTCTCATTGGAGCGCGATTGCACGAAAGTCTATTTTCTCTACCCTCCCACCCTCATCCGATCTGAAAACCCACAAAGATTCACTCCAGGCACTCGCCTTTATTCACTGAAAACTCATAAAAAAATTAAATTAATGATAATTATAAAACCAGAGAAACGGGGAAAAGGGCGCACAGTAAAAAGTAATGAGATGGGAAAGAGAGAAGAAAAATACACATGACGACCGGAATATACACACAAGTGGGGGGAATTTAGGCTCTTGGGGTGACGGCGAGCTCCAAATTCTTGTGCACCATCTGCTCCTTCAAGATAAGATGGGACACTTTGTTGAGTGTGTCCGTCAACTTCTGCACGTTGCTCGCCCACACATCCAACTGCTCCACGTTCGCCTTTTTGAGACGCAGGTAGACGATTCGCGACGGGCGATGGAGTTTGGCACCCGTGATGTGTCCACTCACGATCAAATTGCACACGAACGATTCCATCTCGTCGACCGGGAAGTCGAGGAGTTCCGCCAGTCGTTCGAATGTGATTTGTGTGTAGTACTTTGCTATCATCCTCATATTCTGAAAATCGATAATTAAGAAACTTTCTAGCTAAAGGAATTAGCAGCCTACCCCTCTTACAACCGCGCTCCATAGCAAACGAGAGAGAGTATCGGAGAGAGACGCAGAATTTTTCTCGCGCCGACACAGATTTTCAGTTTTTGTAAATTATTCTGAAAAACAGATCAAAATCCTTGTCGGCGCGAGAAAAAACTCTGCATCTCTCGCCGATACTCTCTCGTTTCCGATACGGCGCAGTTGTAATAGGGGGTGGGCTGCTAATAAGTGAACTTACATGCTCTCCGACACGAAGATGCAAATCGGACCATCTCTTCTCTCCTTCAGTCGATTTATCGAAGATTCCCGTGTCCGGAGAGGCAGTCGTTCCACGTCTCAACAATTTCTCGTATTTCGCCACAATGGTTCCTTTGAATGAGATGAGTTCTTGGTTGATGAAGAGATCCAGGATGATTTTATAATCGGGCACCGTCTCCAACTCTCTCTGAATCGCGATTCGATTCAGAAGATCCCATTGCTCGTTGGTGTGTGGAGCCAGAAGACAGTAGACGACGGCGGAGCGAAGGTGTGAGGTGGCCTTCACCGAATCCTCCTTGATCTTCTTGGTCTCATAGATCTCACGATGGTGGCGACACACATCCAAATAGTTTCCGTCGTGAAGACCGATGCGAATCATCAATTCGTAATATTTCAGCTTCAAATCTTGAACATCTTCAGCGTCGGATTTGTTGAAAAACTTGATATTAATCTTCTTCGAGATGATTGTGGCACGGACGTAGTCATTGCGGACGAGAGAGTATCTCATCTGCTCCAAAAGGTACAACACCTTCTCCTTCATCTCCATCGATCCATATGTCTCGACTTGGAGCTCCAAAAGCATCGTCGCAGCCTCATCGAGCTTTCCCTCAGCTTCCAGCTTCTTCACGACCATCGATGTGAGTCGAGCGCGCTCGACTTCCACATAAATCTTTCCGGCTGTGACCGTTCTCAATGTTTCGATCAATTTCATCTTCAACTCCTCGGTCGGCATCTTCTCGATCATCGCGACAGCGTCACGAACCATTTTTGCGATTGCCATCTTGATGAGAAGACGTTTTTTGGAGAGCGTCATGATTGTTTCCATGAGAAGGTCCCACTTTTGGCCTTCGAAGCAGAGTTTTGCCTGGAAAAATTGAAAATTTATTTGAAAAATCGCGAAAAAAATCCTACCATGTATTGCACCACTCGGGTGTTGCTCTTCATATCCGCACCGAGCCGTGTGAGCTTCTCAATATTATTGAGGCTCTCCACAGCGGCCACCACGTCCTTCTGAGCGAGATCCCTCGCTTTGAGAAGCGCCTCGTCGACTTGCTTCGTGTAGTCTTGCTCCATCTTGAAGAGACGTCCATCTCCGCCCTAAAAAATCAATATTTCAGTTGAAAAATGAGCAAAAAACTTACATGAGCCGCCAAATGTGCCAAATTGTCGAGCTCAGTGGTGTCGCCGACGTCGACGGGGTCCACCTTGATCGGTTCGCGCTTATCGGCCATATCTGCAATGAAAAATCGATTAGAATTGAATTTTTTGATTAATTTTACAAAAAAATTCGAAAAATTCGGCGAAAAATGAGCAATTTCAGTTAAAAATAACGAAAAGGTGACAAAAACAACAAAAAATAAATTTGAATGACAATTCGCACAGCTGAAACGAGTGTTACCGTACCCCGCGGTCGTGGCGAGACCTTGGCGGGAAGCGGCCGTTTTTGAAAATGTTTTTTTCTCTTTTTTCGCGCATTTTGAGTGAAATTTGAATTTTCAATCGTTTTGAATGAAATTTTTTGCTTTTTTCGCTTAAAACTAATGAAAAATACTCAAAAATTCATTGAAAAACCCGAAATTACGCATATTTCAGATGTTCTATGCACAATTTGTGCTTGCCAAAAAAGGACCGCTCGCCAAAATTTGGTTGGCCGCTCATTGGGAGAAAAAACTCACAAAAGCACAAATCTACGAGACCGATGTACCACAAGCGATCGAAGAAGTGATTCGCCCGAAGGTTTTAATCGATTTTTCGAGAATTTTATTTAAAAAAATTGGATTTTCAGGTCAAAATGGCTCTCCGTACAGTTGGGCACCTTCTACTTGGCATCGTGAGGATTTACTCAAAGAAGACTCGATATCTACTAGCTGACACTAATGAAGCTTACCTGAAAGTAAGTTTTAACGAAGAAAATCCTGAAATTTTGGCTGAAAATCCATGATTTTTAGACTATGCGCGAGAAATAACGCGTCTGAGGTGCGCCAGACACGAAATTTACAGATTTTGGCACGAATTTGACTGAAAATCCTACATTTTTTCAGATGAAAGTGAACTTCCGCGATGGATTCTCGTTTGAAGCCGATCTTCCGTTGAATGCCGATATCGATGAAGATTTCGGGAATCTACACGACGATTTCAACATCACTGTGCCGGAATTCCATGATGCCGACTACAATGAGAAGCTCATTTTGGTAGGTAGCGATTCAGAGCGATTGGATTCCGATTTATAGCAGGAGAATGAGTAAAATGGTCTGAAAATGCTATAAATACGACAGTTTGTGCTGAAAATTTGCGATTTTTCTGCGAATTCTTCTCAAAAAGTCAAATTTTCGCTTTTTCAGGCTGAAAATCGCTGAAATTTGACGATTTTTTACTGAAAATTCATGATTTTTTAACGCGTCTGAGGTGCGCCAGATACGATACGATATTCACAGTTTTTGGCACGAATTTGGCTGAAAATTCATGATTTTCGCTTATAAAATGAGGATTTTTATCTAAAAACCGCGAGTTTCAGCAGTAATACTGTAAAAGTAGTGAGTTTTGTCCCAAAAACGCGAAGTTTTCGAGCCAAAATTTCACTTTTCATTTGAAAACAACATTTTTGAGCTATTTTCAGAGTCTAAACTCGATTTTCAGCGATTTTTGCCCTGGTTTTTGGATTTATTTTGCGTCCCGCTTGGAATTGACACCTGAAAACTAGTTTTTCGGCTGAAAAAATACAGCAAAATGTCACTTTTCGACCTATCCAAGCTGAAAATCACGATTTTTCATTCAAAAGTCACCATTTTTCCATGTTTTTGACCTAAAAAGGCTGAAAACATGCGAATTTTTGCGAATTTTCTCTCAAAAACTCCCCGAAAAACTTCAAATTTTTGCATTTCCAGGCAAACGTGAGTCGACTCGAGGACATCACACTTCGAGACGATGTAAACTACAATGCAATGTTCCAAATCAACGTTGACGATGACGGATTCGGTGATGAGGAGGATTACGCAGAGCTGGAGAAGATGTACGGTGTCGGACAGCCATCAAGTGTCAGGGAGACGCCTCAACGAGAGATGATCGAAGCTGTCAGAGAGCAGGCATCTGGATTAGATTTGTCTGAAAATAGAAAGAATAATACGAGTTTGTTCGATGCGCCGCCGATTGCAATGGATTTTGATGTGGATTTTGGAGGGGAGAAGCAAGAAAATCAGCAGTTTGAGGTTCAGAGAGATGGTGAGATGTTCAATTCGATGGTGCACGACATACAGTACGACCAGGCTGCTCCAGATGACAATTTCGGTTTTGAGCCAGAAGCTGTGGAGTCAGAAGACGTCGCCGTCCCTCCAAGACCGCACAGTCCGGAATCCTTTGCTCTCGAGCCATTAGATATTGAAAATATGGAAGGAGGACGGAAAAAGAGGCAAAGAAAGCCGAGAAAGCTGCTAGTGGACGCTGAAACTATGATAACTAACGATGCGTTTACTGGTCAGCAGAGAGATTTCACGGATACTGTAAGAGCATCGAGTGATTTGGCTCCGTACTCAAGGAAAATGCTCAATTTCTGTGTCAGCGGGGACTTGCCACATCTCATGAGCCGTCCTGGAATCGGAATTCAGAATATGGAACTGCTCAACGAATATCGGAAATGTCTGGTTACGCGGCCATTCGATCCGAATTTCACGATCCATGAGCTCAGCGACACGACACCTTCGTCAATGGATAGAGAGGAGGCACCGTGGGAACAGTTGGGATTGAATGAAGATATTCCGGGAGCCGCTGGAGTACTTCCGGAAGCTGATGATCACTTCTTTGATGACGTTGATTATGAGATGGAGAACTTCCCGATGATGGCTGAAAGGAATCGAACGATTGATCACGGAGAGGAGGATAGGATGGATGTGGAGGAGATGGCGCCCGTTGGATACGCAGATGAGGTAAAAATGGCTGAAAATCCGGAAATTTTGGCTGAAAGTTGGCGATTTTTCACTGAAAATCAGGGAATTTTGGCTGAAAATCGCTGAAAATCGCCGAGAATGAGTTAAAATTGTTGAAAATCGCTGAAAATCGCCAAGAATAGCTGAAAATTTGACTATACGCGATAAATAACGCGCTTGAGGTGCGCCAGATATGAAATTTACATATTTTGACACAAATTTGGCTGAAAATTCATGGTTTTGGCTGAAAATCGCCGAGAATGAGTTAAAATTGTTGAAAATCGCTGAAAATCGCCAAGAATAGCTGAAAATTTGACTATACACGGTCTCCCAGACTCCGAGGAAGAACTGCAAGGAAATTTTTGATCTACCCTCATGAAACGAAAAATTTGAGAAATTAGCAGGTCTACAAATTTATTTCTTTGATTTTTGGCTGAAATCTCAAAGTCAGGAAAGAGAAAATTTAAGTTTTAGAATTATTCAGAAAGCATTATTTACCCATTCAATCCAAAAAGTCCTGGTTTTAGATATTATTTCAGTTCGAAATGGCAATTTTCAATTTTATTTCGGAAAAATTTACGGGATTTGTTCATTTTTCAATACTATCCAACGAATGATAGCTCAAAACGTGCTCCGGAGATTTTTACACATTTCTGTAGGACGGTTTTTCAATTTGCTCATTAGTTTTTGAGAAATCGATCAAATTCTGAATTTCTTTCAATTTTTTGTTATTTTCTCGAAAACTAATGAGCAAATTGAAAAACCGTCCTACAGAAATGTGCAAAAATCTCCGGAGCACGATTTGAGCTATCATTCGTTGGATAGTATTGAAAAATAAACAAATCCCGTAAATTTTTCCGAAATCAAAATGAAAAATTGCCTTTTCGACTTGAAAAAGTATCTGAAACGAGGATTTTTTGGATTGAATGGGTGGATAATGTTCTCAGAATAATTCTAAAACTGAAATTTTCTTACTTCTGACCTTGAGCTTTACGCTAAAAATTAAAGTAATAACGTTTTAGACCTGCTAATTTCTCAAATTTTTCGTTTCATGAGGGTAGATCAAAAATTTCCTTGCAGTTCTTACTCGGAGTCTGGGAGACTGTGCTATACGCGATAAATAACGCGCCTGAGGTGCGCCAGATACGAAATTCACAGATTTCAACACGAATTTGGCTGAAAATTCATATGTTTTGCTTGAAAATGAAGATTTTGATCCAAAAACCGCGATTTTCAGCACTAAAACTGTAAAAATAGTGATTTTTGACCCAAAAATTCGATGTTTTCGAGTCGAAAATTGAGATTTTCCAAGATTTTCAGGGCAATTTAGGAATTTTCCGGTTGAATACAACATTTTGGAGCCGTTTTCAGTGTCTGAACTCGATTTTCAGCTATTTTTTCGGATTTATTGCCATTGTTTCGACCTAAAAAGCCGAAAATCTTTACTTTTCAATCAAAACGTCCCATTTTTCCAAGTTATCGACTTAATCAAGCTGAAAATCATGATTTTTCAGTCAAAATCCCCTATTTTTCCGAGTTTTCTAACGATTTTCCAGTTCCAGAACAAGGAGAACAATCCAGAAGAGGAGGGATCGGATCCGTTTGGTGGCTCTTCAATGTCATACACGAATAAGAGAGGTTGTCTGGAATCGTATGGATTCGGAGCCCAAAAACCGTGTGAGGAGGATGAAGGAAAATGGACGAAACGAGCGAATCATATTCTCAAGAAAGTGTCATCTGAAATTGAAGCATCTGGAAGTGCCGTGTTCTCCACGATCACTGAAAGTGCAAAGACGAGAAAACAGGCCGCTGAACAGTTCTATTCGTTGCTCTCACTCGCAAAATCCCAAGCGATTACTGTAGAGCAGGCGGAGCCATATGGAGAAATTGTGATTAGAGCTGGAAATCAATTCCACGTGGCGCTGACGTCGTCTGGATCTTCTGGAGCGATTGGAGAAGAAACGATGCCAAGAACACCGATGAGGCCGATGGAAATCGTCTAGAAATCGATTATTCTGCATTTCCCTCTATTATTTTGACACTTATTATCCCTTTTCTTTGTAAAATCTGCTGAAAATAGGGGAAAATTCGGAAATTTTGTCTTAAAATCTTGTAATTTTGGCTGAAAATCACTGAAAATAGGCTATTTTTCACTGAAATCCATGATAATATGACTGTAAATAACGCGTCTGGGGTGCGCCAGATGCGAAATTTTCTGATTTTGACACGAATTTAGCTGAAAATTCATGATTTTTGCACTAAAACTGTGAAAGTAGTGATTTTTGACATGAAAGTAGCAAAAATTCGGTGTTTTCGAGCCTAAATTGCACTTTTCAATGAGATTTTTGTTCATTTTCCCTAATTTTCCCCTATTTCCCCTATTTTGATATGTTTTACCCCGTTTACATTGTAAAATTTCATTTATACGGTTAACTGTTCATAATTCTCGATAACTCACTTTTGCATAAAAAAATGCAATTTCTATCGATTTTTACTATTTTTCTTCTTGAAACCACTGTTTTTTGGCAGTTTTTATACCTTTTTCTCTGTATTTTTCCAGAATTTCTTACTAATTTCCAATTTCAGCTTGCTCACCGACTAATCAACATGGCGTCTCGCGTGAACATCGTCCGGGTCGATATGCTCGACAATCCGGCGATGTTCAAGGATAAGTTCAAGCTGGAGATCACTTTTGAGGTCTTCGAGCATCTCCCACACGGTAAGATATCGAAAAAATGGAGGAAAACGAGTGGAAATCGGAGGAATTTCGCTCAAAAACTGGCAATTTCGAGAAAAATCACGCAAATCGACAACGAAATACCTGTGAAACTGCGATTTTCAGCGATATTTCCAGTTAGAAATCTGAATTTTATCCTGAAAATCTCATTTCTAACTTTTTCAAGCCAAAAATTTGTTGGTTTCACAATTTTCTGCCAATTCTAGTCAATTTCGAACCAAAAATCTCACTTTCCCGCCCGAAAACTTCGTATTTCGGTGTTTTTCCGGTCGAAAAACCTCCAATTTCCTCGTTTTTCACTTCAAAAATCTCAAAATTTCACTCATTTACACCCATATTGCAGACCTGGAATGGGAGCTCGTATACGTCGGCTCCGGGACCTCTCGAGACTATGATCAGGTGCTCGACTCGGCACTCGTCGGACCGATTCCGGAGGGACGACACAAGTTCGTCTTCGATGCGGATCACCCGGACATATCGAAGATTCCAGTCGACGATATCGTCGGTGTGAGTGTCCTTCTGCTCCGTTGTAAATACAACGAGCAGGAGTTCATCAATATGGGATGGTTCGTGGCGAACGAGTACACTGATGAGGAGTTGAAGGAGAATCCACCGGCTCAGCCGATTGTGGAGAAGGTAAATTTGATGAAATTGACACAAAAACCCAACAGAATCCTCTTAAAATACCACGGAAAGCCTCCGGAAAAGAGCCTAAATGGGGTGTTTTAGAGCTGAAACATCTCTAAAACCTGCTTGAAACCGTCAGATCTTGGAGCTCGAATCCACTGTCCGAGGGATTCTGAAGGCCCTCGAAGATTCTGACAGCAGAATTGGGGGGTTTTTGAGTTTCTGAAGTCTCGAAACTTTGATTTTCTGATAGAATGCGACCAGGAGGAGATTAGAGAG
Organism: Caenorhabditis remanei; assembly: GCF_010183535.1. Taxonomy (NCBI): domain Eukaryota; kingdom Metazoa; phylum Nematoda; class Chromadorea; order Rhabditida; family Rhabditidae; genus Caenorhabditis; species Caenorhabditis remanei. The sequence goes on from NC_071329.1 coordinate 894,295, forward strand.
AAATTCGAAGGTTTCGGAACTTCTAAATCTTCTCCACGTCAATTTCCCGAGGAAAGATGACCAGGAGAACGATTGGACGGAATTATAGGGTTCTCTGGAACATCTGGACGATATTCTGAAGTTTTCTGGTTAATCCAACGCTTCTGAATCCTGTAGGCGCCGATTATCTGAAAATCACAACGCTGAGAGCATCTGGACGAATTTCTGAAGTTTTTCTTGGTATTTTGGAATCTTTGAATCCATTTGACGCCGATTCTCAGAAGGAGAACCCGGAAAACAACTGGATATTCTGAAAAATGACGGTTTGGACAGCGTTTGACGCCAGAAGTTGGAGCTCGGAGCCACTTCGGTTTTCTGAAGCCAAAAATGGTTCGATTCGTTGAAAAATCCAGTTTTCAGCACAAATTTGCATGTCGAATGACTTTAGAATGATGTAGAATAAGTGATTGGGGCTTTTAGAGCTAAAAATCACTTAAAACATCTCATTCTGAAGCATGAAGTCGTCCAGAAGCCTATTGAAGTTGAAACCAGCGAAAAAATTGAGAAAATATGTTGAAAACTGATTGAAATTCCGATTTTCGAACGGAAAAAGCTCAAGAAAAAGCTTTTTCAGCCTGGAAGTGACGATATCGAACTGATTTTCGAGTCAGTTAGGCTTTTTCTTAGTTTCTAGTTGAAAAATCTAGTTTTCAGCTTATATTTGCATGTAGAATGGCTCAAAACTAGAGAAAAATATCATTTATTGATTGAAAATTCGCATTTTTCACAACAAAAAGTTCACCAAACAAATCAATCTCTCACAATAGTCCATCCCTCCTTCTCCTCGTCGCCGATTCCGATGAACGCTTCGATTTTGGTGCCGACGTAGACGATGGCTCCGGCGAGCATGAAACTCGAGTAGATGATCCCTCCGATTGCCTTGTCGATGATTGTGGAGAGTCCGAAGAATCCGAAGGCGGTGGAAGCCATTACGCAGTGTTCACGGGGTTGTTTTATCACTGAAAATTCAAGAAAATCAATGATTTCTAGAGGAAATTGGGGAGAAATTGATGAGAAATGCGCGAAAATCTATATACACGCTCAGAAGACGTCGTTCTATTTGAATGCTCTCATTTTCGCGCACTCTGTGGAGCAGATGGTGTGTCGCTGGAGCGCGATTGCTGTAGGGGTACGGTAGATAGGTGACGTCACGTTGTTTGGTGTGGAGAGAGAAGAGGGATTGTTTGCTGAGATGACCATGGAGATAAAGAATATTTTGGAGCGTTATAAGGAGTTCTGAAGGCCCTCGAAGATTCTGACAGCAGAATTGGGCGGTTCTTTGCTTCTGAAGTCTCGAAACTTTGATTTTCCGATAAAATCTAACCAAGAGGATATCTGAGAGAAATTCGAAAGTTACGACGCTTCTGAATCCTCTCCACCTCGATAAAGAATCTTTCGGAGCGTTATGAAGTCGAGATTCTGAAGAAAACGGGATTCTGACAGCTGAATTGTGCGGTTTTTGAGCTTCTGAATCCTCTCCACGTCGATTTCCCGAGAAAAGAGGACCAGGAGAACGAATTGTAGGGCTTTCTGAAGTTTTAGAAGATTCTGAAGTCTCGAATCATCTTTTCTTTGAAGAATGACAGTTGGAAGAGAGTTCTACGATGGATTTTTAGAATTCGGGAGCTTCTGAATCTGTTTCGCGTCGAGTTTTATATCAAACAGAGTTGGAAAAACATCTGGACAGTGTTTTGGAATTTTCTGGTTAATCGGACGCTTCTGAATCCTCTAGGCGCCGATTTTCTGAAAATCACAACGCTGAGAGCATCCGGAAGAATTTCTGAAGTTTTTTCTCGGAATTTTGGAATCTTTGAATTCATTTCTCGCCGATTCTCTGAAGGAGAACCCGGAAAACATCTGGACGGCTTGTCAGGGTTTTCTGGATATTCTGAACACCGTGTGACTCCAGAATTCTGATCTTCTGGAGCTCCAGAAGTCAGTGTTAGCAAAGGAAGACAACTGAAAGAACATCTGGCTTCCGATGATTCTGAATCCTTCGTCACGTCGGAATTCTGCTTCTGAATCCACAGAAGATCATATTTTTCAGCTGGACCCATCAAACTGTTCGACTTGAAGAATTTTCATTGAAAAATAGATAAATCGAGCATTTTGAACAAAATGTAGACCATTTAGAGCCAAAATTGGAGCATTTTGAGCCAGAATAGGTGCATTTGAAGTGATTGGTGTGATAGGAGTAGCTTACTCATCAAACTGCCCGATTTGAAGGGTTTTCACTGAAAAACCTATAAATCGTAGTGTCGTTTTTGCTGATTCCCGAAATTCAAGCAAAAATGCTCAAAAAAATTGGTTTCCCCCCCATTTTTCCCTAATTAAATCCGCATTTTCTCGAATTTCAGCTGTCACGTAAAGTCGAGACAGACGATTTGCGTGTCACCACGTTCCCGATTCGCTGGACTGACGAGGATCCTATTCCGGAGCCACCAGCATGTGAAGAGGATCAAGTTTTCGCCGAGGAGGACTTGCTGCCGTTGAACGACGAAGAAGGACAGGAAGAGGAGGAAGACGATGAGGTAAGCAACATTTTCAGCGTTTTTCGGTCGAAATTCATGGAAAAATGGGGGTTTTTGACTGAAAAATCGTGATTTTCAGCTTTTTTAACTCGAAATTCATAGAAAATTGGAAATTTTTGACTGAAAAACCTTCAAAATTCTCTAAATTTCCAGGAAGACGACGAGATGGAGCCGACTGGTGGTGAGGAGATCGATCTCAACGAGAGCTTCAATGAGCGCATTGCTAACGCTCTGGACAGTGGAGATCAGCAGATGGAAGAGGCGACTGCTTCGACTCACGGAATCGATGGCAACGATGTCGAAATGGGAGGTGAGTAGGTGGCCTAGGTTTCCCCATTTTCAGCAGAAACTCGGCCACTATGGCCTAGAATTCGCCAAAACTCGGTCATGATCTCCTCCCGGATTTCGGCCTAGCTTAACCACGGCCACCATTCCCCTATGGCCTAGTTTTCTCTTCAAGACTAGTCCATCACTGTCCTAGGTGGTTTACAGATGATGATGGCCTTGGATTCTAGTGGCCTAACTTTCCGATTTTCCCCGAAAACTCAGCGAAATGGTGGCCTAGATTTCTCCAAAACTCGGCCATGGCGTCCTACCCAATGGCGGCCTAGATTTCCCACTATGGCCTAGGATTCTCATTTTCTGCGAATAAATGTTCTTGGTGGCCTAACTTTCCGATTTCCCCCAAAAACTCAACGAAATGGTGGCCTAGATTTCCCCATCTCCAACAGAAACTCGGCCATCGAAACCCCCTAGGTGGTGGCCTAGTCGCCCGAACCGCGCTGGACTAGGTTTCCCCATCTCCTGCAAAAACTCGATCACCAAAACTTTCTCATGAACACATTATAATGATGGCCTAGATTTCCCACTATGGCCTAAGATTCTCATTTTCTGCGAATAAATGTTCTTGGTGGCCTAACTATCCGATTTTCCCCAAAAACTCAGCGAAATGGTGGCCTAGATTCCTTCCAGTCCATCTCGCATAAATCCCAAAGAATGGCCTAGCTTTTCCTAGTCCCTCTCCAAACAACACATTCCTCTATTATAGAATCCGATGGAGTTCAGATCAACAATGAGCATCATGACAACGACAGCGTCAAGACTTCAGAATCGATGATCGCCGAGCCACTGAGCGACAAGACCAACAACGAGATGGCTCATTAATTGACTCCTTTTTCCCCAATCGTTTTCACTTGTTTTTTCTGAAATTTCCCTAAAATCTCCCTGAATCTCTCATTAGCCTCTGCGACTCCGCCCCCTATTCTTCATCTCTTTTTTTTACAAAAATCTAAGCTCCGCCCCTCACTTCACTCATTCATATTTTTTGAAAATGTTTCTGTTTGCTCTCCTGCAAGCTCCACCCCCTTTTGTCCCTCACTCAAAGTGCCAAAATGTGGCTGATATTTATTTTTACTATTTCATCGCTATTCCCTCCTATAAATTGTACCATTTAATCCCGCCCACTCTATTTTCAGAACAATCCGATGTGATTTTCACTGGAATGACCGAATTTCTTCCAATTTTCAGTGAGAATATTGTCAACTTCGAAATGGAGCGCGCTTTCTCTCTTTTCTAAATCTTCGAAAAAATCATCGAGTTGTCAACTGTAGAGCTCAATCGATTATTTGTCTTCGCTCTGGAAGTTTTGATGGAGGCCTAGGAGTTTTCTAGGCCATATTGTTCGATAGAGCAGGTTTGAAGCTTCATTTTCACAGTTGACAACTTTTGTACCGCCTGGAGACTTTGACCTACCGTATCTCTCAAGGGGCCGGCCGTACAAAAAAGTTGTCAACATAAAAAATACAGCTAAAGACATGATCTACACAATGATATAAGTATTGAACCATTTTCAGCAACATGACTACTTTATGAAATTTACCTGTTTTCAGCAAATGTCTGAAAATTGAACAACTTTGATGTCATGTAATTATGTGAGTTCTTGACCAACATTGCCCATTTTAGATTTATTGTGTAGTGCAAGTCTAGAGCTTTATTTTTTATGTTGACAACTTTTTGGTACGGGCGGTCCCTAGGGAGATACTGCAGCGAGAAGTAACGACTGCGTTGAGATACTTGAGACGGTCCGCCACTTACTACCGCTACCGTATCTTTCTAGGGACCGCCCGTACAAAGAAATTGTCAACTATGAAAATAGAGCTCTATACATGTTCTATACAATGATATAAGTTTTGAGACAATTTGGTCATAACCAGCGTTGTGGCCGCCTTCCCTAATAAGGGAATTTTCAGTGAATATGAAAAAAACGTCAGCTTTGATGACATGTCGTTGGGTTCGTTCTTGTCCAATAATGTTAAATTTGTATTGATTGTGTAGATCATGTCTAGAGCTTTATTTTCACAGTTGACAATTTTTTGATACGGGCGGTCCCTAGGGAGATACTGTAACGAGAAGTAACGAATGCGTTGAGATACTTCAGACCGTCCGCCACTTCTCGCTACCGTATCTCCCTAGGGACCGTCCGTATCAAAAAGTTGTCAACTAGGGAAATGAAGTTCTATCTATGCTCTATGCAATCAATCTAAAATTGACAATTTTGGCCAAGAACTCACTTAATTACATGACATCAAAGTTGACGTTTTCTTGAAATAAGTTATTCAGGGTTTTGTGAGTTCCAACAGGGAAAACTTTGAAGTCACGTAAATTGTCCAAAAGACGAATATAATCGGATTGAGTTGAACCACAGCATTTCTCAAACGTCAGGGAATATTTTCAGCCGTTTTTGGACAAAAACATTTTCGCGAAAAAAATGTTCAAAAAAAAATTTTCGAATTTTTAAAATTGTTTTCGCTAAAATGTCAAATTTTCGACTATTATTCAGAAGGGCCGAGCCGCGCCTTGACAAGTATGAAAAAACGAGAAATTGAGCAAAAAATCTTGTCCGAGAGGACTACACGGAACCTCTTCCACCAAAGCTTCCTTTCGAGTCAGGAGAACGGGAATTGTGGCGTTTAGAGCGATTTTAAGGCATATCCGTCAATAATAAAAGTTTTTTAGAATTGTACCGGAATCTGAAATAGAAAATATGAAAAAAAAAACGTTAATTAAAATTTATATTGCTATAAAAGAAGATTACATATTTGGCATAGTTCAACTGCGCTCCACCGGAATGCCCTTGAAAAATGTCTCTTTTTCTCTAAGTCTCTCAATTTCGCTCACAATTTTCTTCGGTTTCGGTAGAGCGTGGTTGTAAAAAGCGTACCGTGCTAATAAAGAGGTGCAGGGGAAAAAGAAATAACAAAAGGGTAAAAAAGTACGAGGGGGTCGGGAGGGAGCGATGCCAGCCGATTCTTTACAATATTTTGAACATTTGATTAAAAGACAGACGTGGCCTAGAATCCGACAATTCGGCCATCGTGATATCTCGCCACAAAAATGACGGCACAGGTGGAAACGAGTGCTACCGTAATATTTTGGGAGAGCTGAAGTACCGGTCGAAATGTTGTAAACTTTGGCAGTTTTCAGTTGAAATATTTCAACTTTGAGAGGGTGTTACGGTAATACTGATTGGGCCATCAAGTAGATTTTTATATAATTATACAGATCAAAGGTAGAGCTTCATTTTTGTAGTTGCCAACTTTTTTGTACGGACATTCCCTAGAGAGTTACATATCAACAAAGTAATTTCTTCCTCAAATCGACCAATTTCAGTGCAAAGTAGTGTTAGATCTTAAAATGACCATAACTCTCTAGGAAGTGTCCGTACAAAAAAGTTTTCAACTACAAAAATGGAGCTCTATGTTTAATCTATGAAATTCACTAAAAATCTACTTGATGACCCAATCAGTATTACCGTAACACCCTCTCAAAGTTGGGCAATTTCAACTGAAAACGGCCAAGGTTTACAACCTTTTGACCGGTACTGTATTTGGGTTTTATTGAGTTTTTTAACTTTTCAAGCTAATTTTATAATTAATTGTCCACGATGATTAATTTTGTTCCCTGAATCAAAAATAGTCAGTAAATTTCAAAATTGGCCCGCAAAATATTAGGGTAGTACTCGTTTCCATCTGTGTCATCGTTTTCGTGAGGAAATTTCACGATGGCCGAGTTGACGGATGCTAGGCCAGGATATTGGTTTAGTTTGTGCAACAATAATTATCGAGAGAGAATTGGCCATCCGTTTCTAAATGTTACTCCTTTCAAGGTAATTCCAGTTGTTATCTGATCGATCGCTACATTTAGTTCTTGTTTTCTTATCTCATCCTCTCCCACTGTCTTCAATTCCATCTTCAAAGCTCTTCTCCGTTCTAACATTTTCAGAATTTCGAATTCTGGAGCATACGGTTCATCATCTTGTCCTATTACTTGAACTCTTTCATTGATATCCCAGGTACTCATGTAAATACGCTCATTCGACCAATTCACGCTGAGTATCTGTCTTTTTCGAGTGTCCGGTGATTTCACTGCGCTGAAAGTTCAATGTATAAGTAAAAAAAGAGCATGTCAACTTTGATGTCATGTAATTGTGTGAGTTCTTGACCAACATTGCCAATTTCTAATTGATTGTGTAGATCATGTCTAGAGCTTCATTTTCATAGTTTACAACTTTTTTGTACGGGTGGTTTCTAGGGAGATACGGTAGCGAGAAGTAACGAATGCGTTGAGATACTTTAGACCGTCCGCTACTTCTCGCTACCGTATCTTTCTAGGGACCGCCCTTGTTAAAAAGTTGTTTATTATAAAAATAGAGCTCTAGACATGTTCTATACAATGATATAAGTTTTGAGACAATTTGGCCATAACCAGCGTTGTGGCAGTCTTCCCAAATAAGGGAATTTTTAGTGAATACCTAAAAAAAAACGTCAGCTTTGATGACACGTCGTTGGGTTCATTCTTGACCAATATTGCCAATTTTTAATTGATTGTGTAGTGCATGTCTAGAGCTTCATTTTTTGTGTAGACAACTTTTTGGTACGGGCGGTCCCTAGGGAGATACGGTAGCGCAAAGCAATGCTCGGGCAGCCCGCCACTTTGCACTACCGTATCTCCCATCTCCCTAGGGACCGCCCGTACAAAAAATTGTCAACTATGAAAATGAAGTTCTATCTATTGTCGCGACAAAAAAGTTCCGACATTTTTTACCGACGCGTGTTTGCGGACATAGTGCTAAATTATTAAATTTTGCATTGAGTCCGCAAACACGCGTCGGTAAAAAATGTCGGAACTTTTTTATTTCGATAATATGCTCTATGCAACTAGTACAAATTCAACAATTTTGGACAGGAACGTACACAATTACATGACATCAAAGTTGTTCAATTTTCAGACATTTGCTGAAAATGGTTCAATTGTTTCCAAACTTATATCGTCATCTGAACAGTTTCTATAGTCTAACTTACATTAGTTTGCACCAGCGTCCAAATCGATATCCATGCAATACATCGAGTCCTTTGAACAAAGTTTTGAAACGAATTGGTTCTCTTCTAGTATTATCAACATGCATGTGTTTGAACATATCATATTCTGCGTTCGCCCAGAATTTGAGAAATTTATTGATATCGGTGGGAAGTAGGCTGTTGAGTCCGATTGTGATTACAGTGCTGTTCTTAATCGAAAGAAGATGTTCCAGACGAATCCAACGAGCATCCCAGTAATGGACATCGGTGTACTTGAAGGCCTGCATAAAAAGTGGTACTCGTTGTTTGTGAATTTTGAAAATATATTGAATGCTACATTCCGAATGAAAAATACGCAGACAGTGGGTGCAATTTTGAAAGTGCAGGGTACTGTGTGCTTTCTGACATCCACGACCCGGTGAGTGCAATGTAATCCTGTATATCCAAACAAACATACATTTGGATGGCTGTAATCTATAGGAACTAGGCCTTTAACAATGTGTAATCCTTGATCTTCTCTCTGGATGTCTATCACATCATCCAACTCTCTCTTTGTGAACTCTATGCCATACAAGTACATTATTTTGAAGTTTTGGAATTCGGGAATTTTCAATATCTCATTGGTTGTCGAGTTTACACCTTCTGAGACTACGATCAATGAGAATTGATTACAATGAAACAAATCGCAAACTCGGGGCAATATTTTTTGGGTACTTTCGAGGACTGTCAATGTTTCAGAGAACCTGAAATAATGTTTTGATAGAGTGCTACAGTTTGTCTCCTTTTCTTCATTGATAACTTTATAGCATACACTCGCAAATCGGGACGTAACTCACTTTAAAAGTGTACTAAGGTCAACTCAGATTTTTTCAAAAAAAAAAAAGTACAGTACCGCTTAAACGTGTATAAAGTTTTGCCTTTTTTTAGTGAAAAATGCCCAACTTTGAGAGTGTGTCGTGGTGAAACTAACTGTCCCACAAAATAACTTTTTTATGAGATCAAACAGAACAAGAGTAGAACTTTATTTTTGTAGTTGACAACTTTTTTGTACGGACACTCCCTAGCAAGTTACATATCGTCAAAGTAATTTCTCTCTCAAATCGACCAATTTCAGTTTTGAGCTGTATTCTTAAAATGATCATAACTCTCTAGGAAGTGTCCGTACAAAAAAGTTGTCAACTATAAAAATTAAGCTCTATGTTTAATCAGTGATATTCATTAAGAACTTACTAGATGTCACAATCAGTATTACTATGACACACTCTCAAAGTTGGACAATTTAAACTGAAAAATGCAAAATATGAGATATTTTTGGGCGGTACTGTATTTTTCATAACGATTTCATAACGAGCATTTAAAAAAATTAATAAAATTTCTACTCACCATGACTTGAAATTTTTTTTCATTACATTTGGTCCTTTATCCAATAGTAAAGTTTTGTTTCCACAGCAAATAATCAAATCTGGATTATATATGAAAATGACTGTGTTTTCGCCGTTGAAACTAATCTCTGTACTTCCAATTCGAATATAACACTTTTTCACAATGGTTTCCATATATTTCGAGGTGATTGCAGTTTTTACTCTGGAAAATGCTGAAATTCATGTTGAAACAAAGAGAAACTTACATTTCATCAATCTCCATAACTTGAATTACATGTCTTAACGCTACAAATGGAAGTTTTTTCAGAGGAAAAGTAGTGGGCTTCGGACCGTTCTCAATCGATTCCATCGAGGAAGAATATCGAGGAAAATCAATGAGAGAATATAGCAACGTGAGATCTGACTCGTTAGCACACTATTCCCTGTGTGTGTGTGTGTGTGTGTGTGTGCACTACACACTGCGGCGGGCAACGAGACGCAATCATCCAGATTTTATTATTTGCTGTAAAAACAAATGTACATCAAAAGAGGATAGTTTTGAGCTGAAAATACAGAAATGAAAATCAAAAAAGAAGACAAAATAGGAGCAAGAGAGAGCCCAATATTCAAATTCATCGCTAAGATTTGAAATAATCGATAATCAGTGAACGAGAAGGAGAGAGGGCACAGAGAAGACAAGAGGAGTTGGCGTCATGGGAACCGAACCCTCGGGGCACCCAAAAAAGGAGCGTCGGCCGGGCGCCTTAACCTCTACACCACGGATGTGCTAGGATGTGACGGGAGGGGAGAGAAAGAGGAAAGAGGGGATCTTGGTGTAACTAAGGAGATAAAGATAATGAGGAAGAATATGGAGAAAGGTCTGGGAATAATTGAAAAGAATAGAAGATGTGAAGGAATCTACCAGAGCTGTGCGGAAGTAAAATTTTTGAAAAGGGAAGAAGGAAGAAGGAGGTAAATTTTTCAAAAGGGAAGAAGGAAGAAGGAAGAAGGAAGTAAATTTTTCAAAAGGGAAGAAGGAAGAAGGAAGAAGGAAGTAAATTTTTCAAAAGGGAAGAAGGAAAAAGGAAGAAAAAAGTGAAAAAAGCCCGGAAGAAGGAAGAAGGAAGGAAGAAGGAAGGAAGAAGGAAGTTGGGTTCCGAACCGGGAAATCGGAAGTTAATTTTGAAAATGACAAATTTGAGGAAACTTTGTTCTAGTCATCTCTGAAAACGAATTTTGATGTTGTTTCATACAAAATTCCGTCAAAAACCACCAAAATTCAGCCGAAATTCCGTCGAAAATTACAAAATTTTAGTAAACTTTTCAAAGGAAGACGGAACAAGGAAGAAGGAATAAAATTTAAAAAAAGGAAGAAGGAAAAAGGAAGAAGGAATAAAATTTCAAAAAAGGAAGAAGGAAAAAGGAAGAAGGAAGTGAAAAAATGCCCGGAAGAAGGAAGAAGGAAGAAGGAAGAGGGAATTCCGCACAGCTCTGGAATCTACAGTACTCCAAGTGTTACAATCGAGAAGTTGGGTTGAATTGGAAGGGTGGTACTCAACGTGCTGGGTGAAAAATCATATTTCACAAGTTTTTGTAAAATTTTCTGAAATCATGAAAATTCGAGAAATCGCATCGTTTTATTTCCATGACCCGGTGCATCAAAATTAGAGAGCATAATTAGTGTTTATGATTTTTTTTAAATAAAAAAGGTCTTCATTTTCATTTTTTCACCAATGGACCATTACTCTTGACCCGCTACTCATATCTCCCGGGCTGAAAATTTTTGTCGAAGTTTGTCAAAGTATTGAGGAAAATGTGAACAACATTTATGTAACATCTGTATCTTAATAGAACCACTAAATTAAACGAGGACTGAAGTCATATTTTTTATTTCAGATTCTGATACTTTAGATAATTCTGAGGAAAAAGGAAGAAGGAAGTGAAAAAAGCCCGGAAGAAGGAAGAAGGAAGTCGAAGGAAGGAATTCCGCACAGTTCTGGCTCCAATGATAAAAGTTGCTCTGACGCTAATTGCACCGGGTCATGGAAATAAAACGATGCGATTTCTCGAATTTTCATGATTTCAGAAAATTTTACAAAAAACTTGTGAAATATGATTTTTCACCCAGCACGTTGAGTACCACCCTTCCAATTCAACCCAACTTCTCGATTGTAACACTTGGAGTACTGTAGATTCCAGAGCTGTGCGGAATTCCCTCTTCCTTCTTCCTTCTTCCTTCTTCCGGGCATTTTTTCACTTCCTTCTTCCTTTTTCCTTCTTCCTTTTTTGAAATTTTATTCCTTCTTCCTTTTTCCTTCTTCCTTTTTTGAAATTTTATTCCTTCTTCCTTTTTCCTTCTTCCTTTTTTTAAATTTTATTCCTTCTTCCTTGTTCCGTCTTCCTTTGAAAAGTTTACTAAAATTTTGTAATTTTCGACGGAATTTCGGCTGAATTTTGGTGGTTTTTGACGGAATTTTGTATGAAACAACATCAAAATTCGTTTTCAGAGATGACTAGAACAAAGTTTCCTCAAATTTGTCATTTTCAAAATTAACTTCCGATTTCCCGGTTCGGAACCCAACTTCCTTCTTCCTTCCTTCTTCCTTCCTTCTTCCTTCTTCCGGGCTTTTTTCACTTTTTTCTTCCTTTTTCCTTCTTCCCTTTTGAAAAATTTACTTCCTTCTTCCTTCTTCCTTCTTCCTTTTTGAAAATGTTATTCCTTCTTCCTTCTTCCTTCTTCCCTTTTGAAAAATTTACCTCCTTCTTCCTTCTTCCCTTTTCAAAAATTTTACTTCCGCACAGCTCTGGTAGATTCCTTCACATCTTCTATTCTTTTCAATTATTCCCAGACCTTTCTCCATATTCTTCCTCATTATCTTTATCTCCTTAGTTACACCAAGATCCCCTCTTTCCTCTTTCTCTCCCCTCCCGTCACATCCTAGCACATCCGTGGTGTAGAGGTTAAGGCGCCCGGCCGACGCTCCTTTTTTGGGTGCCCCGAGGGTTCGGTTCCCATGACGCCAACTCCTCTTGTCTTCTCTGTGCCCTCTCTCCTTCTCGTTCACTGATTATCGATTATTTCAAATCTTAGCGATGAATTTGAATATTGGGCTCTCTCCTATTTTGTCTTCTTTTTTGATTTTCATTTCTGTATTTTCAGCTCAAAACTATCCTCTTTTGATGTACATTTTCTCTTCTTCTCCCTATTTTCTTCTCTTTTTTGGAATGTTCTCCTTTTCAAAATCCCGCAACTTTTCAGCAACTCGACATCGAAAATGTGTGATATAAACAACGTCGTTTTCACTACGAATCCTCTCTTGTGTTCAAATGCGATTCAGATGACGGTGGAGGTGAACGGAAATGATGCGCTCACCGGAGGTAAGAAGAATTTCAAAAAAAAAACCCCCGTACTTCTCTCTATTTCTTACATTATTTTCTTCCAGAATTGTTAATCAATGTTGGCTACATCTACGCAGACATGGAGCAAAATGTGATCGGAGAGATGATTATTCAGCCCGTACGATTCGGACCTATTCATGCTCTCATGCAATGCGAACCACCCGCAGTGAGAGGGTCCATTTTCGACGATGCCATTATTGAAGTTTCTGCTAGATATGATGAACAATTGATATGGACTGGTCGCTACAATGTGACTCACCACCCTTTGGACCGAGGATTCCCGAATGATGAACGCGTTGATCGTGTAAGACGAGGCAAAAACCTGAAAATAGTCGAAAATCCTATTTTTACCTAATTTTTTGAAATTCTTAGAGATTTTACATTAAAAAAACTCGAAGTTATTGATGCATCACTAGCTTTTGATTAAATCCTAAAGTGTAGTTAAAAATTAGATAATTTTGGAAAAAATTCAGAAAAAAATGAATTTCAAGCTCCGGACCGGGTCAGCCCGCCTTGTGACAAGTTTGCTACCCGTAAGTCCTTCTCTAAATTTCAGGTCTTCCGACTCATCGGACTCGGACTCATTCAACGCTATGAAATAAACTGGAATGAGCTCCAAGACCTATTGGCACCGTTCCGTCATCGTCCACGGCGTGGAGCGTTTGACCTGGATGTTCCTCTTGATATTCCGGAGATACACGAGCTGCCAGAGAACGAGGAAATATTCTGGGATGAGGACGCCGAATCAGACGAGGAGAACTCCGATGAGTAAGACGAGAAGGAAATTCTCCTGCTGCTCCTCTCATTTTCTGTTTTTTCACTGAATTTTTCTATTTTTTCTGGAATTCTCCCTTTTCTTCTCTGAAATTTTTCCATTTTTTCTGGAATTCTAGTTCTTTTCACTGAATTTTTTCTGGAATTCTAGTTCTTTTCACTGAATTTTTCTGGAATTCTAGTTCTTTTCACTGAATTTTTTCTGGAATTCTAGTTCTTTTCACTGAATTTTTTCTGGAATTCTAGTTCTTTTCACTGAATTTTTTCTGGAATTCTAGTTCTTTTCACTGAATTTTTTCTGGAATTCTAGTTCTTTTCACTGAATTTTTCTATTTTTTCTGGAATTCTCCCTTTTCTTCTCTGAAATTTCTCTCTTTTTAAGTCCTTCTTCTGACTCCGCCCCTTCCATTCATGTTATAAAAATTGTGTTAAGCCCCCCCCCCCCTCCCCTCCACAATTATCTTATGCTTTGTTTAAAAACTGTTTTCAGTTTGTCTGTTTTTTTAAGTACCGCCCTTATTTTGTCCCTAAATCACAAATGAGCTCATCTTTCACATGTTCATTGTTCCTAGACTCTCGAATAAAATGTACTCCATCGAAATGTCTAATCCCGCCCTTTTTAGAACAATATAATGTCTGTCTGTGTGTGTGTCCGGACTTCCAGATGCGATCTCTACCAATCCAGATGTCCACTAACCCCCATCTTCCAACGATTTTCAACTGGATCAATTATAAAACTTTATTCTTCTTCTCACTGGAAAACAACTCGGACGTCTCGATGCGATGCGATGCGCAAACCGGTGGATGGATGATGGCGATGACGACAAGTGAAGGAAAACGAAACGAATAATGGAAGAATGATATGACACTGTGTCCGGGAAAGAGGCATAAAAATGATGGTAATGATAGGGGGCGGGGCGATGGGTAAAAGAAAAAAAGTCGAATTTTTGAGGTAATGGGGGGGGAGGCATTTAGAAAAGAAAATAAAGAGAGAATGATTCAATTGAAAACATTGTGGTTTCTAGGCGATTCTAGGCGTTTCTATACATATACATGTGTGCTTTTGTCTGTAATTCTGTAATTTTCTTCTTTTCCCCAATTTATCTCCGATGAGCGAAGAATGTGAAGAGGCGATTCTTGTAGTCGGGCGTCTTGTGGATGACCACTTTGAAGAATTGATCCATTAGCTTCTCGAATTCACGGAATTCCGGAAGGAAATGCATCGTTTGTGTGATCGCCGCTTCTGGAAAATGTTAGGATTAGGGGCGGGAGGAGGCGTGGCCTAGAAAAGGGGCGTGACTTCTCGAAAGAAGAGGATTTCAGAGTCAGAAAAACGCTAGAATTGGGCTGGAGGGAGTGGCTATGGAAGAAGGGGCGTGGCTAAGGAAAAGGGGCGTGGCTTGTCGAAAGATGAGAGCAGCCGCTTCTTGAAAACGTAAAAATTGAGATGAGGGTGTGGCTTAAGAAAGGGGCGTGGCCTAAAACGAGGGCGTGGCCTAGAAAGAAAGCGTGGCCTAAGAAAGGGGGCGTGGCCTAGAAAGTAGCGTGGCTTCTCACAAAAAAGAGAGTCGCTGCTTCTCGAAAATGTCAGAATTGAGATGGGGGCGTGGCTTAGAAAAGGGGCATGGCCTAGAAAAGGGGGCGTGGCTTCTCGAAAAGGGGAGGAATTTCAGAGTCTTGTTAATGGGAAAACCTATATCAGCCTCTTTGTATTGGAAAATCTCTCGGAAGAGTCCTTCGAGCAGTTGCGTCTGTTGCTTCTTGTCGTTGATGTTGTGCAGGTGGAGGCTGAAAACATTGAAATTTTTTGACTGAAAAATCAAGATTTTCAGCTTTTTTAGGTCGAAAACTTGGAAAAATGGGAATTTTTGGATTAAAAACTCAAAAAACTTGAAAAATGCTAGAACGCTCTATTGAGAAACCCGATTTACAGCGAAAACTCAAGTTTTTGTTCAAAAACGGCTCAAAAGTGAAACCATGCGGCAAAATTGCAACAACAAAAAGGGGGCGGAGCCTCTCTAGGTACTCAAGGTCGAAAACTTGGGAAAAAAAGCGATTTTTGGATTAAAAACTTGAAAAAACACTTTTGAGATCTCATTTCTGCTAGAAATCGCTAAAAATGAAACCATGCGGCAAAATTGCAACAACAAAAAGGGGGCGGAGCCAATGGAAATTTTTGAGAGAAAAATCATGATTTTCAGCTTTTCTAGATCGAAAACATGGAAAAATGCGAATTTTTGACTAAAAAATCATGATTTTCAGCTTTTTTAAAATGAAAATCAAGGAAAAATGCGAATTTCTGACTGAAAACTGCAAAAAAAGTGGGCGGAGCCTATGTACTGACAATGTGCAATCACGTGGTCGTTCGCACTTTCCATTGAGCTCAAATTTGCACATTTTGTGAAGGACATTTCGACACTCCTCAACACGATCCGACTGTGAGGAAGACGACGATGGAGACGTATTCTCGGGACTTCTTGTGGACGAGTCGGGTGTTATTCTGGAAAGAAGAGGATTCTGGAGGCGTGAGAAGATTCAGAATCCGTGTTTTTAAGAGTTCTCAAAAGTTTGAATCAAAACGGGCCGAAATGAAGCGAAAAAACTCCAAAAAAAGGATTCAGAATCTCATGGAGACAGAGTTGGGATTCTAGGGAGATTCTGGAGGAAGATTCAGAATCCGTGTTTTCAGAATTCAAAACGGATCGAAATGAAGCGATTTTCAGCGTTTTTCAGGTCGAAAACATAGAAAAATGGGGATTTTTGAATGAAAAATGATGATTTTCAGCTTTTTTAAGGTCGAAAATCATGATTTTCAGCTTTTCTAGGTCAAAAATCAAGGAAAAATTGGAATTTTTAATTTAAAAAAACTCCAAAAAAGGAATCAGAATCCGTCACGTCAGTTCAGAATCTCATATGGAGATTCAGAATCTCCTACTCACTCGGCTCTTTTATTCAACAGCCTGGCACGAAGCAACTGTTCCAACGTCGACTTTTTCGGTGAAGACGTGGCTGACGCCACGGCGACGGCTTCTGGAGCCTTCTGAATCTGTGACGTCATCGGTTCCTCTTCGTATTCATCTTCTCCTTCCAACGATTGCTCGTCGTCCTCTTTTTCAGCAGTGACGACGTTATCGTGGCGACCTGGAAAACGAGGAAATCTGTGTGTCCGGATGTCCAAAAATCCAGAAAATCTGTCATTTTTCAGTCAAAAATCATCAGAAAATGCAATTTCTTGTCTGTCTATGTGTCCGTGTCTCCAACTGTCTGATTTCGAGTCAAATTTCAGATATTTGAGTCTGAAAATCCCGAAAATCAGCCATTTTTAGTCCAAAACCATCAAAAAATGATATTTCTTGTCTATCTGTCTGTCAATACCGATGTCCAGAACTAGATTTCCATCAAATTTGAGCTGTTTTCACTCAAAAAAAGTGAAAAATGTCTGTCTGTGTGTCCAGTGTGTCCGGATGTCCAATTTCCCATCAATTTTGAGCTTTTCTCGCTCAAAAAAGCCCCAAATTCTGCAATTTTTAGGTCTGCAAGACATAAAAATGACACAATTTGTCTTCCGATGTCTGTCTGTCTGTCAATCTGGAATTCCAGATGTCTGATATCGAATCAAATTTCAGATATTTCAGTCTGTATGTCTGTCTGTCAATCCTGATGTCCAGATGTCCAATTTCCATCAAATTTGAGCATTTTTCGCTCAAAAATCCCCAAATTCTGTCTGTGTGTCCGGATGTCTACGATCAACAAACCCACCATTCTCTTGCACTCCATTCACATCATTCTGAATCTGTGACTCCGCCCCCTCCGGCTCGAAGACGTCATTCTCCACGTCTTCTTCTTCTTCGTATTCAACTCCATCAAGATCCTCCTCCTCGTGCTCCATTTCATCTGAAATCACATCACCAGCCGCACCGATTCTCGCGGAATTCTCAGAAATGACTTCTGGAGCCGGATATTGGGTAAAAATCGATTGATTTTGAGCATTTTGTGCCGAAATTAGTGCATTTTGAGCAGAAATCAGTGGATTTTGGACCAAAATCGCATGATTTTGAGCATTTTGAGTTGAATTCTGAGCGGAAATCGGTGGATTTTGAGCCAAAATCGATGGATTTGAAGCATTTTGAGCCACTGGAGTCATCGGAGCTCTGTTTTCAACAATTGTTGCGTCCAACTCCTCTTTCGGCTCTTTTTCCAACGGAGCACCACGACTCGGATCGTGTTTTATGGTGGAGAAGAAGATCACCGGGAAACTGCAAAATTTGAGTTTTTGACTGAAAATTTGAAAATTTGTGGAAAAAATGTGAATTTTTGAGCTGAAAATGTAACTTTTTCGGCTCAAAATTGGGATATTTGGTCGAAAAATGTGATTTTTTGGCTGAAAACGTCCTTTTTTTGGGGCTTAAAATGTCAATTATGCGCTAAAATTAGGCCCAAAATCACATTTTCAACCCAAAAAATCCTCATTTTTTGCTCAAAAATCCCTATTTTCATCTCAAAAATTCACATTTTCAGTCTGAAATCAGATTTTTTCAGCTTTTTGGGCCAAATATCGTGCTAAAACCTCTGATTTTCGACTCAAAAACCCCGATTTTCGTCTTGAAAACGTACTCATCGAGTCCAATATCATCGAATTCTGAAAGGACCATATCCTCCAACTCCTTCTGAATCTTCGCCTTTTCCGTCGAATCTTTCGCCAGTTGTTCTTTTACAGACTTGGCTTCTTCCATCGATTTCAGTCTCATTTCTTTCGCCACTTGACACATTTCTTCCGCTTGTTTCGCTAATTCAGCAGCTCTAGCGGCCATCGACGAGGCGAGTTGATCGGATTTCTTGGCTTCCGTCAATTTCTGCATATGTTGGGCGGTTCTGGCAGACAACTCGTCGCGGCGGCGCTCTAATTCGGCTTTTCTTTCTTCTTTGGTAAGTTGAGGGGATTCTGGAGCATTTTGAGCCAAAATCGGAGCATTTTGAGCCAAAATTGGGGTATTTTGAGCCAAAATTGATGGATTTGAAGCGATTGGCGTAGCTGGAGTCGAAATTGATGGATTTTCAACCGAAACTGGAGCATTTTGAGCCACTGGACCAGCTTGAGGTGCTACTGGAGCTGTTGGAGCATTTTCAGCAGAAATTGATGGATTTGGAGACAGTGTAGCCACTGGAGCCGCGTTAGGAGCATTTTGAGCTGAATTTGGAGCATTTTGAGCTGAATTTGGAGCATTTTGAGCAGAATTTGGAGCATTTTGAGCCAAAGATGGAACTTCTGGAGCATTTTGAACGACTGGAGTCACTTTAGAGGCATTTTCAACCAAAATTGGAGCATTTTGAGCAGAATTTGGAGCATTTTGAGCCAAAGATGGAACTTCTGGAGCATTTTGAACGACTGGAGTCACTTTAGAGGCATTTTCAACCAAAATTGGAGCATTTTGAGTCAAAATCGAAAGATTTTGATCCAAAATTGATGGATTTGGAGGAATCGATGAATTTGTTGCCACTGGAGTCACTGGAGCCGCTTTCGGAGCATTTTGAGCCGAAATTGGAGCTTCTGAAGCTTTTGGAGCATTTTGAGCCAAATTTTGACCAAAAATTGGAGCATTTGGAGGCCATGTAGCCGCTATAGAAGCTCCTAAAGTCATCGGTGATGGATTTTGACGGTTTTCAGCGGAGCTTTGAGAATTTCCAGCAGAAAACGGACCAGTTGAAACCGGTTTTTGTGCCAAAAACGGGTTATTCGATGTCGTTTTTTGCGGATTTTGTGTGAAAAACGAGAAATTTGGAGCCACCGGTGAGACACTCGACGATTTCGAGGCGAAAATCGATGGTTTTGGAGCGATTTGTGTGGAAATTGATAAATTTGGACCGTTTTGAGTCGAATTCTGAGCCAAAATCGATGGTTTTTCAGCGATTTTCCCGATTTTCACCGCAATTTTCGGTGTCGGCGGTTTCGGTTCGATGGGTGTCGTATTCTCGAAGACGTTCTCCACTTCTTGATTCTTCTGACTCTTGGAACCGCGACGCGACCGCTTCGCCGACTTCTGTGGCTTCTCCTCGGCAGTTCGTTTGGATCCGAGTTGTGAGAGAAGGTATTGACGCAGGGATTCTTCGGTTTCTGGAGCCGACGTCGTGGAGGATTCTGGAGCCAAAATTGATGAATTTTGAGCCAAAATCGGTGGATTTTGGGGCAAAATTGATGAATTTGGAGCATTTTGAGTCGAATTTGGAGCCAAAATCGTTGGATTTTGAGCCGAAATCGACGTCACCGCTTCCAGTGGTATCTGAATGGGCGGCCTCGCGAATGGATCATTTTCTGGCTGTGGCTCATCGGGAGAGCCCATTTCCATGCTGACCTCATCGTAGTTATCGAACGACGCCGGTGGATTCTGATGATACTGAGGATTCTGAATCCCAGGATTCTGAATCTGACGTTGTTGCGGATGCATCAGGGGACGTTGAATCGAAACGGACATCAGTGGAGGCGGCGGATCGGGAAAATAGTGAAATGTGGGTAGACGAATGCCTGGCGGATAGGAATTTCGAAAGTCGCGAGAGTGATGGACGAGGTTTTGGAGACGGGCGATGTCTTGGTTTGGTGGGATCTGAAAAAAATGGAGTTTTAAGGAGAAAACGGGTGAAAATCGGCTGAAAATGTGATTTTTAGGCTGAAAATGCAATTTTGAGCTGAAAATGCGATTTTTCGGGCGGAAAATGTGGGTTTTTGAGCTCAAAATGTGATTTTTAGGCTGAAAATAGGTATTTTTGAGCGAGACATGTGATTTTTTGGCTGAAAATGCGAGTTCTAGGTTGGAAATGAGATTTTTGGCTGAAATTTTGAGTTTTTTGCCTAAAATGTGAACTTTTGGGGATTTCTATGCAGTTTTTGGCTGAAAATTACAATTTTACGACGCAAAATTGGTGTTTTCGAGTCTTTTTCAGATGGAAAATTAACTTTTTTATGGAAAACGGGAAATGGAAACGGGAAAATGGTGAATTCGGTTAAAAATGTACTTTTAAGCAGCTTTTTGGTCAGAAACCCGATTTTTATACATTTTTAATTCGGAAAACCTCAATTTGCTGCTAAAAATCCATATTTTTCCATCAGAAACTTGATTTTTCGCAATTTTTACACTTAAAAACTCGATTTTCTGCTTAAAATCCATACTTTTCACCGAAATTTTCGATTTTCGGCACTAAAACTCACCAAAGGCGGTATCGACGGTGGTGGCATTCCAAAAATGACCGATTCCGATGGCGGCGGTCTCAGTGGGCGTTGTCCATTGTGTCCGCCACTTCCTGCAACGAAAAAATCGATAAAAATCGAGAAAAACCAGCTGAAAATTCATAAAATTATCGATTTTCACACACCACACACTATAAAATAACGACCGTTGCAGCGTGTGTATTCTACCATTTAGTTTTGCGAAGTTTTCAGATGGAAAATGAATTTTTCAACGAAAATTTTGAATTTTCGCCATTTTTCATGGAAAAACTGACCATTTTGATGCCATGACGTGCCGATATTGTGTAGCTGCGACGCGGATGCGTAATTCCGCTGGCGCTGCACATTTCGACGCTCTGAATTTGAAAATTTTGGTTTTTAAGCCAGAAAATTAGATTTTAAGACCATTTCTATTCGAACGCCGTCGTTGCGCTGGTTCTGGACTCTGGATTCGTTGTGCCGACTCGTTCTGCTAAGGTTTTTTTGCGAAATTTAAATTTGAAAGAAATTTTTTTTGAAATTTTTCCAAAATTTTCCCTAAAAATCCATTTTTAAACCTCATTCTCTATAATTCGATCTATAATAATCTCGTCGTTTAATTCCGCTTCTTCTGGCGTTCGTTCACTGCAAAAATAGAAAAAAATAGAAGAAAAAAAAGAAAATTATAGTTTTCCAGACAAAACTCACTGCTCCGATGCAATTTCGCCGTCCTCGAGCGATTCGACCGACACGGTTAACTTCGACATTTAATGTGGCTAAATTTCTACCTGAAAAAGTCACGAAAATCCCGCAAAAAAGTGATTTTTTCACTTGTCAAATTGCGATTTTTATCAATTTTTGGCGCGCCACCATGGGAGGCGAGTGAGTGTGTGAAGTGCGGAGGGTGCGAGACGAATGAGGGAAATCGTGGCGAGACCACGTGCTGGCGCCTACGGTTCAGGTAGGAATTACGGGGGAAACGTGGATTTCAGAATTTACAGGTTTTCAGGTGATTTGGAGCATTTTTCGAGGATTTTGGACAGCAAATTGATAGAAAACTATGCAAAATAAGGTGCCAATACACTCAGAACGACGATTTTTCCAAAGTTTTGATAAAAAACATGAAAAACAGTCCAAAAATAAGATTTTAGAGTTTTACAACTATTTTATACTGAAAAAATGCGAAAAAACCATCAGGTTTAATGTTTTTTTTTTTCACCAAAAACAGGAAAAAACTCAAAAATCGGTCCCAAACTCTTTTTTTCCAGATTTCCACTTCACACCGCTCGAAAACAGTTTTTAAAAGAAAACTTTTAAAATAAAGAGCTCGATTTTAGATGTTTTTACTAACTTTCTAATAAAAAAATGCAAAAAACCTTCAGGTTTTAAGTTTTTTCAATAAAAAAAATAACGAAAAAACTGTAAAATCGGTCCCAAACTCATTTTTTCAGGCTTCTACTCCCCGACGCTGGAAAATAGTTGCTACAACACATTTTCAGATCAAATTTCACCTAGAAACCGTAAAATTTGACACTAGTTCTTGGTTTTTTTGTTTTACGCATTTTTACAATTAAAAAACCCCTTTTTCTTATAAAAGTAACGAATTTTTAGCAATTTTCTAGACATATCATTGTAATTACTCTGTTTTACACCACTTTTTCTTCTTTTCCGCCAAAAAACCGTCTGAAAACCGCGAAAATCCAGCACAATCCAAATCTGCGCTGAAAAAGTGGCGAGAGAGCACGCGTTTCGCGGAGGGCGCAGACAGATCGTTTCGAGACCTTGTAGTTCGGATACGGTAAGCGAGTCTCCATGCATTTTGTGAACAGCGAGGAGTACACCCGGTTTCCGCACTCGTTCTCGCATGAATTTTCGTCATTTTTCTTCGGAAATGTAGTCGTTTAATTGTGGTCGACGGATTTTTAATCGATTTTTGACCGGTTTATGCGGTTTTTAGTGGGAAAAATCGGTTTTTAGGCCTTTGTTTTTCGGAATTTTTGGATTTTTCTTGTATTTTCACTTTTACACTTTCAATTTTGCTTCTTTCAGGGTTATTTAAGCAGCAAAAAATGACTGACACCGGCTCGCCAACTGTTCCACCACCAGCCTCCTCGACAACGTCCCCGGTTCGTCGTGGACTCGTCAAATCCGTGCTCTCCGGCGACGCCGTCATTCTTCAAGGACAGCCACAAAACGGACCACCACCAGAGTGGACTGTATATCTGAGCAACGTGTCGGCACCGCGACTCGGCCGCCGTCCAACCGATTCGAGCAGCGCCACTCCAGACGAGCCGTACGCGTGGGAGTCGAGAGAGCACTTGAGAAAGAAGATTGTCGGGCAGTTTGTCACATTCGTTCGGGATTTCACAGCGAGTTCCGGACGCGATCATGGACGTCTGTATTTGGGTGGAACGAGTCCCGCTGATGCGGAGAATGTCACCAAAGAAATGGTTTCGGAGGGTCTTCTAGAAGTTCGTCAAGGAAAAATCACTGAGTGAGTGGGCTTTTTCGCTTAGAAAATGCAATTTTTGCGCTTAAAATTCCAGTTTAAAACATTCAACTCTTTCAGTGAATACACCACAGAGCTTCTCGAGCTTCAAGAGCAAGCAAAAAGCGCGGGACGCGGAAAATGGAGCTCCAACGCCGGAACCATTCGCGATATCAGATGGGCTATCGATAATCCACGCGAGCTCGTCGACAAATACGCCCAGAAGCCCGTTGACGCAGTTATTGAGATGGTTCGTGACGGGTCCACTGTTCGTGCGTTCCTTCTGCCAAATTTCGAGTACATCACTCTCCAACTCTCCGGTGTTCGCGCCCCATCCACCAAGAACCCCACAGCACCAGATTCCCGCGCGGAGCCATTCTCAGAGGAGGCCAAGTTCTTCGTCGAGTCGAGACTTCTTCAGCGTGACGTGCAGATCATTTTGGAGTCGACATCGAACCAAAACTTTGTCGGATCTATTGTTCATCCAAAGGGAAACATCGCCGAGTCGCTTCTCCGCGAGGGATACGCTAAGTGTGTCGACTGGAGCATCGGATTGGCCACAGGAGGAGCACAGAAGCTTCGTGACGCTGAAAAGCAGGCAAAGGAGAAGAGACTCCGCTTGTGGAAGAGCTATCAGCCAACTTCTAGCGCCTACTCTGGAGATCGCAAGGCTTTCACCGCTAAAGTCACCGAGGTTATCCTTTCCGACGCAGTTGTAGTGCAAAAGGAGGATGGAAGCGAGTTGAAACTCCATCTCTCCTCAATCAGACTTCCAAGAGAGACAGGAGACGATAAGCAACCTTCAGTAGGCCGTCAATTCCGTCCACTCTACGATGTGCCATTCATGTTCCAAGCTCGTGAATTCCTCCGAAAGAGAATTCTCGGCAAGAAGGTTCAAGTGCAAATCGACTACGTTCAACCGAAATCCGACACCTTCCCAGAGAAGACGTGCGCCACTATCAAGATCGGAGACCTCAATATCGCCGAAGGACTCGTGAGCAGAGGACTGAGCAAGGTCGTCCGTCATCGTGCTGATGATGAGAACAGAGCGTGCGAATACGACACTCTTTTGGCTGCCGAGGCTAACGCTGAGAAGGGAAAGAAGGGATTGTTCGCTGATAAGACTGCCGAGAAGAAGGATACGTTGAGAATCCAGGAGATTACTGGAGACCTCGCCAAGGCTAAGCAGTTCTTGCCATATTTCCAGAAGGGAGGAAGGTAGGAGCGATAAATTCAATAATTTTAAAAATTTATTCAAAAATTAACCTTCCAGAGCCGAAGGAGTCGTCGAATTCCTCTCCGGCGGATCCCGTCTCCGTATCTACATCCCAAAGGAGACCGTCCTCATCACCCTTCTCCTCGGAGGTATCAACTGTCCAAAGGGAGCTCGTGTCGGACCAGGAGGTGTCACCATGGGAGCCGCCGAGCCATTCGCCGATGAGGCCGCTGCATTCACTCGAAAACTTGTGCTCCAGCATGAGGTCCAATTGGAGGTGGAGAGCACCGATAAGAATGGAAACTTTGTTGGTTACTTGTTTGTGTCTCCAGACGGAAACACCTCCAGAGCAATCAACTTGAGCGAGGCTCTCGTCGAGGCTGGACTCGCTTCCCTTCACTTCACCGCTGAGCGCTCCGGACACTATAATGCTTTGTTGGCTGCTGAGAATAGAGCTAAGAAGGCGAAGAAGAACATCTGGGCGAACTACACCGAAGAGCAACAACAGGAGGAAGTTGAAGTACAGCAAGCGGATACATCAGAGCGCAAGCAGAACTTCCGCCAAGTCGCCGTCACTGATATCGCTCCAGGAGCTCTTCGATTCTCCGCTCAGAATATTGAGGATGGAGCGAAGATTGAGAAGATGACTACCGAGATGAGACAAGCCATCGCCGAGCATCCGCCACTCGCCGGGTCTTACACACCGAAACGTGGTGACTTGTGTGTCGCCAAGTTCTCACAGGATGGACAATGGTATCGTGCGAAGGTTGAGAGTGTTCGTGCCGGACAAGCCGAGATTCTCTACATCGACTACGGAAATCGCGAGAGTGTCGAGGCGGCGAAACTCGCTCAAATTCCAGCTGGATTCGGTTCGCAGCCAGCCGGTGTCAAGGAATACAACTTGGCGCTTGTGAAACTGCCGAATGAGGACTACCTGGAGCTCACTTTGCAAGCCTTTGCTCACTATTTGTTCGGACAATCTTCAGTGTTCGTCAACGCAGAGTACAAGGTTGGAACCTCCGATTATGTCACTGTAAGTATAAAGTTTTGTTAGTTCTCACCAAAAATTCCAAATTTCAGGTCTACTTTGACAGTGGAAACAAGAAGATCGACATCGGAAAAGCGCTCATCGAAGAGGGACTCGCACTCGCCGATGAACGTCGTGAGCCACGTCTCCAAACGATTGTCAAGGACTACAAGAGCACCGAGGCAGCCGCAAAGAAAGGACGAAAGAACATTTGGGAGTACGGAGATTTCACCGGAAACGACATCTAAGAAGCTCTGACATTTCATTCAACACGCCCCTTTTCTAGTATTAATTTAAACCTGCCCTCTTCCCCCTTCCAGAAAGTTTTATCTCTTCCCGTTTAAAGAAAGAAAACATTTTAATTTAAACTGTGATGCACTGTATCCGATTCTAGTTATTCAGAAATCACCCCCGGTGGTGGTTAAGTTAATTGCCTTTTTCTTCTGTTTCCCGCCTGCCTTAAACCTCCTTTTTTGTTCAATAATGTATCATTTCTGTTTTTTTTTTTGAATTTCCACCCGGGTTCTCGATTTCTCCGTCCCTATGATTGTTGGGTTTTTCGAGTACATATTTATTATTTAATTTAAAAGTTTAAAAATCTCCCCCGAGACGCCACAAAAAACATTGGGAATAAATAATTTATTGCTCCTTATACTCGTGTGAGTGATCGTTGGTTGCTTACCCGGGTTCTCTATTTCTTTTCTCGTCTTTTTTTGGTTCAAAATTCTGAAACGCTGATCTCCAGATGAGTACATCTGGCCATCGTGCGGGAGTTTTCAAGAAACCCGCGAAGCCGCACAAGTCGTGGAAAGGGAAACGAACGAAGGGAGAGATCACTTCGGATAATCGAGGTAGATACGGATGGAAATAGCTGAAACGATTGATTTCCAGTCGAAAATGCTGAAAAGTCGATATTTTTTTCGATTTTCGTCGGAAAAATTGGAATTTTCACACCTGAAAAGTGATTTTTTCAGAAAAAACAGCTTCAATTTGTGAATTTTGAGCTGAAAAGAGTCGCAAAGTGCGAATTTTAGGCTGAAAAGAGTCTGATAATTGGAATTTTCACACCTAATATGTGATTTTTTCAGAAAAACTTGTTTTTTGACGAAAAAATCGTTCAAACTGCTGGAAATCGCAGTTGTGGTGCCAAAAACCTTGTTCCCCTTTCAATTTCTCTAAATTCTTTTATTTCTGACAGTTTTGACCACAAGAAGTAGAAATATGTCGCTTTTGAACTTGAAAATCACAAATTTTCCGCTGAAATTTTGCAAGATTTTCCCATTTTTCACATAAAAACCAATAAAATGATGTATTTCCGTAAATTAAGACTAAAAATCTCAACTTTCTGTCACAAACTCCTTCTTTAGACGAAAAATTGGTCATTTATGCAGTTTTTCAGTCTAAAACTCTTATTCCCGTGCAAAAAACCTGTTTTTCTCTAATTTTAGCTCAAAAATCTGATTTTAGCAAACATTTTCCCTCAAAACCCTTAATTTTCTTTCATTTTCAGGTCGTGAAGGTGTGAAACAAATCACTCGTTCCGCCAACTCGACGCACAGTGCCGTGTCGAGAGATGCTCGTCGAAATCAACTCAAAATGGCGAGAGATCGAAAAATGGCCGATGCGATGGAGAGACGCAGAACATCCAATGCGCCGTGTCTTGTGGTAAGAGGACATCTGGATGTGTGGAGGGACAGGAATTGGCGAAAAATTGATGAAAATCGGTTGAAAATGGCGAAAAATTGGTTGAAAATGGCGAAAAATTGATGGAAAACGGCGAAAAATATCAAAAAATTGAGGAAAATAGCCTAAAATTCGACAAATTTGAAAACCGCAGACATCCGGAAACACAGAAACACAGATAGAAGCCAACAGAGCATGGTCGGAGACATGGCGGACGTACAGACATACAGACAGACTTTTTCTTTCGAAAATACAATTTTCAACCTTAAAATTAAAGAATTAATGCGATTTTCAGCTGAAAACTGCGAAAAAAACAGCTTTTTTACTTGGAAATTAAACTTTTTGGTTGAAAAATCCCCAAATTGATGGGATTTTCAGCTAAAAATACGTCATTTTTGGTTTTCATGTGAAAAAAAAGGGAAAATTTTGCTAAATTTCGAAAAATCCGGTGTTTTCATGTTCAAAATCGACATTTTTCTACTTCTTGTGGTCAAAACCGCCCGAGATTAAAGCAATTAGAGAATTGATGCGATTTTCAGCCAAAAATTGCGAAAAACAGCTTTTTATGCCGGAATTTAGCCGGAATTTCAAGAAATTGATGGGATTTTCAGCTGAAATCATCTAAAAAATTCCCCATTTTTCCAGACAGTAATCTCGCTCTGAGTCGGTGCCCGCCCGTCATAATTTTACTGTTTTTTGACTGTAAAACAACCAATTTCATCGTACTTTCAGTCAAGAGGGCGTGGCTGGAGACATAACGGACATACAGACATACAGACAGACTTTTTCCACTTGAAAATGCGATTTTCAACCACAAAATATAAGAATGTTGAGCCTAAAACTGTCAGAAATCAAAAAAACCTTTTTCCAGACAGTAATCTCGCTCGGAGTCGGTGCCCGCCCTTCCGAATTCCTCAAAAAATTGGCGACATGCGACGAGACAATCATCCAAACTCACTCTCCATCAACCATCGATTTCGCAATTCCACGCTTCAAATCTCGTCTTTCATTCCTGACACCAGACAAGGAGAACGTCAACGAGGTGCTCGACGCGATTCGAACATCCGATATTCTCTGTTTCCTGTGGCCTCTTTCAGCGGAACTCTCCGAGTGGGATGACCAACTTTTGACGGTTGTGAAAGCCGCTGGGCTCCCCACAATTGTCTCTGTGGTGCCAGGACTCGGCGGGATTTCAAATGTGAAGAAGAAGGAAGATGTGAGGAAAGGAATCGAGTTTACCATCTCGAAATGGAGTATGACAAGTGCTGGAATCATGCCAGCTGACTCTGTGAACGATAATCTTCAACTGTTGAGAACACTGAATGAGACGAAAAAGAAGCCGTTGACACTTCAATCCCGTCATTCTTATATGCTTGTGGAGAATCTGGAGGCCATTGGAGATTCCACTGGGGATTCAGAAGATTCAGAAGAACACTTTTGCACTCTGAAAGCTCAAGGATACCTCCGTGGACCCGAGTGGAGTGCCAACAATCTCGTGCATCTCCCAGGATTCGGCGATTTTCAGATATCTCATATCGAATCGGCGGTTGATCCGCATCCGCTGAAGGCGTCGGCGAAGTCTCAGGAGCCACAGATTCTGGCGAAAGCGGATGAGAAGAGACAGGGATTGGAGACGGAGATTGTGCCGGATGCGATGGATGGGGAACAGACGTGGCCGACTGAGGAGGAGTTGAGGTGATTAGAGTCTCAAAATGCGAATTTTGTGCTGAAAAGAGTCTAAAATGCGAATTTTGGACTGAAAAGAGTCTCAAAATGCGAATTCTGCGCTGAAAATTGTCTCAAAATGCGATTTTTGTGCTAAAAAGAGTCTCAAAATGCGGTTTTCGGCGCTGAAAAGAGTCTAAAAATGCGAATTTTGGGCTGAAAAGAGTCTAAAAATGCGAATTTTGGGCTGAAAAGAGTCTAAAAATGCGAATTTTGGGCTGAAAAGAGTCTAAAAATGCGAATTTTGAGCTGAAAAGAGTCTCAAAATGTGAATTTTGGGCTGAAAATGTGAATTTTTCGGCTGAAAATGAGAATTTTTTGAACTGGAAATGTGATTTTTAAGCTGAAATTGTAGTTTTTAGCTGAAAATGCGATTTTTGTCTAAAAATGTGATTTTTGGTTTTGAAATGTTAATTTTTCGCCTGAAAAAGTGATTTTTCGGGCAGAAAATGTGATTTTTAAGCTGAAATTGTAGTTTTTTAGCTGAAAAAGCGAGTTTTGCGCTGAAAAGAGTCTCAAAATGGGAAAATTTTCAAATTTTATGCGGAAAATTTACTTTTTTTTGGTTTTTTTCAGTCAAACTTTGCTCAATTTCAATATACTAATTGCAGAGATGCTGAAAAGGAGATGAGACGAGTGCCGAAAGGAACGTCTAGCTATCAGGCTGCATGGATTCTGGAGGATTCTGAAGACGATGAAGACGACGAGGATTCAGATGAGGAGATGGAAGATGAAGAAGACGCAGAAGAGGATTCAGATGAGGACGATATGGAGCCAGAAGACATGAAATCTGAAGCCGGAGAGACGACGGCGTCCGAGATGATGTTCGACGATGGAATTGATGAGGACATCAATATGGCAGAAGTTGAGAAATATCGTAAAGAACGAGAGAATGCTCAATGGCCGGATGAAGTGGACACTCCGTTGGATCAACCTGCTAGAATTCGATTCCAGAAATATCGGGGATTGAAGAGTTTCCGTACTTCGACATGGGATCCCAAAGAGAATTTACCGGTGGATTACGCGAGAATCTTCCAATTTCAAAACTATAAGAATACGAAGAAGAATGTGATGTCGAAGATCGGTGGGAATGACGTTGATTCGGGGGATGCTGTGGTTGGGAAGAAGTTTAATGGAGCCTTCGCCACGATTTATATCGAAAAAGTGCCGGTTTCAGCGCTGAAAGAGGTGAAAAACTGTTTTTGGAGACTGAAAAGCCCATAAAAGCGGCGAGAAAGTCGTGCGTGTTGTGAAAATGATCGAAAATCTGAGTTTTTCGATGTGGAAATGCTGAATATCGGCTGAAAATGTTCCAAATGTTTGTGTGGACTGTCCAGATGTCCAATACCTCAGCTTGTGTAGCTGACACATATAGTAGGTGAAGAAAACAGAGTTTTTAGAGCTGAAATTCCCTGTTTTCATGAAAAAGCGGTCGGAAAGACATTTAGACGAGAAAAACTAGTTTTTTTTCTGTTGAAAGTCTCATTTCTGGACAATTTTCAGCATTTTTCTTGACTTTCGACCACAAAATCTGTTTTTCAGCGAAAATTGATCAGATTTTCAAATTTTTCTATCAGGTTTTTTTCCGTTGAAAATCTTATTATTGGACAATTTTCAGCGAGATCTCACAGATTTTTAAGATTTTCAATCCAAAAAATGTACATATGTCCGCCTGGATTGTCCAGATGTCCAATACCTTAGCTTTTGTAGCTGAAATTACGATTTTCAGCGGAAAAACTGAGTTTTTAGAGCTGAAAATCACCATTTTCCATGTAAAACTGCTTGGAAAGACATTTAGACATGAAAAATCAATTTTTGCGTTGAAATTCTCATAATTTGTCGATTTTCAGCTGAAAGAGATGAAGCAGTTGGTGTTGTTCCAACTTCTCCCTCATGAGCAAAAGATGTCGGTACTCAATATGACACTCAAGAAACATCCGAGTTGTAGCATTCCGATCACATCGGATAACGAACAGAAATTCATTTTCTATGTCGGATATCGACAATTCGAAGCGTCCGCCGTGTTCTCGTCGAATTCTCCTGGGGATAAATTCAAATTGGAGAGATTTATGCCTGTTGAGAAGACTTTTGTGGCCACAGTCTACGCGCCGATCACTTTCAATCCGGCCACAGTTTTGTGCTTTAGACAGGATGATAAGGGGAGACAGGTGAGCAGATGATTGAGACTGAAATGCCCATAAAAGCGGCGAGAAAGTCTGAAAATTGTGTTGTTTGTTGTAAAAAATAATAGAAAATCTGGGTTTTTCGATGTGAAAATGCTGAAAATCGGCTGAAAATGTTCCAAATATGGTTTTACAGCTGAAATTTCGATTTTTCAGTGAAAAAAAACGGAGATCTCACAGATTTCCAAGTTTTTCAATCAGAAATGGTCGAAAATTTCTGTTTTTGTGGTGCGGAAATGCTAAAAACGAATGAACAAGTACATCTGAAAGGAAATTTTGATTTTTCAGTGAAAAACTGAGTTTTTAGAGCTGAAATTCGATTTTTCATGCAAAAACTGCTCGGGAAGACATTTAGACAAGAAAAATCGAGTTTTTCCAGTTAAAATTGTGGAAAAATTGGTGTTGAAAGTCTCGTTTTTGGACAATCTTTAATAGAAACATCAGAAATTTATGAAAAAGTCCGAGAAGTTGACCAAATAATTGCCACAAACTCAAAAACTGTAAGGCTGGCGTGCCTTTGACGCGTTTTTGTCAGAGACACTTTTTGATGGGTTTCAGACGATTTTTGATAATTTTTGGACGGTTTTCACCAGTTTCTAAATGATTTTTCATTAACGAAAAAGTTGGAAATTAAAAATCTATCATTTCGACCTCAAAATCTGGTTTTTTAGCGAAAATTTGAAACAGATTTTCAAGACTCAAAAAGTGTGAAAAACACGATTTTCTATAAAAAATCAACCAAAAAATTCTCCAGGAACTCGTCGCCACTGGCTCAGTGCTCGACACGAATCCGGATCGTATTGTGTTGAAAAGAACTGTTCTCTCCGGTCATCCCTACAAAATCAATCGTCGTGCCGTCGTTGTCAGATACATGTTCTTTAATCGAGGTGAGTTTTTGCTGGAATTCTGAGTTTTTCAGCTATTTTTTTAACTGAAAATCTGAAATTTTTGGGATTCAGAATCGTAAACATTGTGTTTTCTGAGTTTTTCAGCTATTTTTTTATGTGAAAATCTGAGATTTTTCCTAATTTTCCGAGTTTTTCAGCTATTTTAGACTGAAAATTTGAAAATGTTCCTAATTTCCCTCCCATTTCCAGAAGACATTGATTGGTTCAAACCGGTGGAACTGTACACGCCTTCCGGACGTCGTGGACACATCAAAGAAGCCGTCGGAACTCATGGAAACATGAAATGTCGATTCGATCAACAGTTGAATGCGCAGGATTCGGTCATGCTGAATCTCTATAAGAGAGTCTTCCCCGTCTGGAATTATTCACTCTTTGTGAGTGCATTTTCTGGCTGAAAATCTCTCAAAAATCTCAAAAGATTCCAGATTTATAGGGTTACTGTAGACAGGATCCTAGTGATCCTATGGGTTACTGTAGACAGGATTCTAGTGATCCCATGGGGTACTGTAGGTGGGATCCTAGTGATCCTATGGGTTACTGTAGACAGGATTCTAGTGATCCTATGGGTTTACTGTAGGCGGGATCCTCTTTGTTAGTGTATTTTCCGCCCCTGAACATCTCTCAAATTCTTAAAAATTCCAGAATCGCCACCTCAATCCATCCCGTTTCGTCGAACGTTCCCGAGTTGAGAGCATCAGTTTGGTCAACGACGAGGAGGAGGCGATGGAGACATAATTCTTCGTTTTTTTGTTAAAATTTTTGCCAATTTTTGTTGATTTTTCACTCATTTATTCATTTTTTCTGTTTTTGTTAACCTTGTCTCCTCTTTGAATTTGTTGCAAAATTTTAAAATTTTTTTGAGCTTGTCTAAAGAGAAGCCGCTCACGGTTTTTTGGATTCTATAAGGTTTGAGGATTCTATAAGGTCCGACGCACCAGAGACGGATTTTCATTCATAAAACGCGGCAACGACACGCCAGTTCAAAAATCCATCCAAATTTGTATCTTTCAATTTGAAAAACTGGCGTGCCGTTGGCGCGTTTGTATCGTAAGTGCGCCGGACATGTCATGTGATGAAATAACTGCATAATTGTGTCGCAAATCGCTGAATTAGGGGATAACTGTAAAAAATTCCATATTTTTTAAAGAAAAATTCAGAAAAAAACTAAAAATGAGCAAAAAAGGCTAAAATTGAAGAAAAAATTATGACAATTCGGAATTTCCACTAAATTTTAGCTCAAAAGATGGAATAATTGCGAAAATAAATCGATAACAGCTGAAATAGAAAATTTAAGACATTTTACAAAAGATAAATCCGGAAAAACCGTTTAGAAAACATATTTTTCGTCGATTTATTCAACTTTTTTCAAATGCACCGCCCTTCAAAGCATCCGCATTTTTCCGTGACGGTGTTTACGGACAATGCACAACACCTGACGACACTCTCAAATTTATCGATTTTTCATCGATTCTACTAAAACAAAAAACAAAACGAAATTAACGAATAACATGGAACAGCGGAGGTATCAAAGTAAGACAAAACAGATTTTCAACAAAAAAAATGGTAGGTGATAACAATAAAATTCAAAAAAATTTTCGCAATTAATTTTTTTTCGTCGATGATGACGTGGCGTCCTCCTGAATATTCGGAAGTGTCGATTCAGCGGATTCAGCGGATTGTGTTGGCAGGAGGCGGACCGGGAAAAAGTAATTTCTTGCGAAACTCATTATCGGTGATATCATTCTAGTTACCATTGAGGAAGGGGGCGGAGCTAATGCAGACGGCTCCGTATCGATTGGTGGCTCAATGATGGTCTGATGACGTGGTGTCTTCGGAATCGCCGTGACGTCTTCTGGGTCCTGAACTTCTGAAGTCCTTAGAACCATCGTGACGTCGCCTGGAGCCTTGACGTCGACTTCTGGAGCTTCTGAATCCTTCTGAATGATCTTGTCGCCTCCAGAAGCTTCTGAATCCATCGTGACGTCGTCTGGAGCCTTGACGCCGACTTCTGGAGATTCTGGAGCCGTGACGTCGACTTCTGGAGCTTCTGAATCCATCGTGACGTCGTCTGGAGCCGTGACGTCGACTTCTGGAGCTTCTGAGTCCTTCTGAATGATCTTGTTGCCTTCAGAAGCTTCTGAATCCATCGTGACGTTGAAAACTGGAGATTCTGAATCCATCTTGACGTCGATCTCCTGAATTTCTGAAGTCTTTAGAACCATCGTACCGTCGTCTGGAGCCTCATGAATTTCCGACGTCTTCAGAATCATGTCATCTGAAGTCGATTTGACTTTGACGTCGACGGATTCTGGAGCTTCTGAATCCATTTTGACGACAACTTCTGGAGCTTTTGAATCCTTGACGACGTTCAAAACTGGAGATTCTGAATCCTTAACGTCGACTTCTGGAGCTTCTGAATCCACGTTGACGTCGACGGATTCTGGAGCTTCTGAATCCTTGACGACGACTTCTGGAGATTCTGAATCCATGTTGACGACGTTCAAAACTGGAGATTCTGAATCCTTGACGTCGACGGATTCTGGAGCTTCTGAAATCATTTTGACGATGTCCAAAACTGGAGATTCTGAATCCTTGACGTCGACTTCTGAAGTCTTCACGTCTTCTGAATCTTCCAACGACTTCAAAACATTGGTGACGTCATCTGACGTCATTGTCTCTATGTTCACGTCAAAATCGATTGATTTCAGAATCTTCACGTCTTCTGGAGTCTCCGGATTCATTTTTTCGTCGTCCAAAATCAGAATCGACGATTCTGGAGTCTGTAACCACGTCATAACGTCATCTGGAGCCTCCGATCTCATCTGAATCTCCAAAATTCTGGATTCCAAATCGATTTTCGGAGATTCTGAAGGCTTTTGTGGACTGAATTGTGCCTCCAGAAGCGACGCGAGAGTTACGCGCTTCTGAAGTGGTGGAGGGCATTCTGGAGCGTATTCTGGAGTCATTTTGATAGAATTTGGAGCTTCTGACGTCTCGACGCCTTCTGAATCCTTGACGATGGCCTCTGAAGCTTCTGGAGTCGTGGATCTCATCTGAATCCTTGCGATTGCCTTCTCAACGTCTTCTGGAGTCATTTTGATGGAATTTGGAGCTCCAGAATCCTTTCTGACGTCAGAAATCGGGGAATCTTGAGTTTCAACGTCTTCTGAATCCTTGACGATGGTTGGAGGGCCATCTGGAGCTTTCGACGTCTCCAGAATCTTAACGACGCCTTCTGAAGCTTCTGAATCCTTGACGATGACCTCCGAAACTTCTAGAGTCTTAGAATCCAAAGAACTCATCGTGACGTCTTCAGAATCTTCAGAATCCTCCGATTCCTGACGTCGTCTTTTCGTCTTTTTCCTCTTCTCTCCAGATGACTCTTCTTTCTCACGTCGTCTTTTCGGTTTTCTCTCCGTCTCCTCCGACGTCTTCTTTTGCTCGAAATACTTCTCGAGCTGAAATTTTGACAAAAATTAGATGGATTTTGGTTGCGAAACGTCATTTTTGAAAAATTTGAGCATAGCTTCCGCCTACGCGTGACTAAATGCGCTCTATTGATAATCTGAGTGAAAACTACGGTATTTCTACAGTAGTTTTCACTTGATTATCAATAGAGCACATTTGCCACAATAGGAAAGTCATATATCTTCTTAGCACCGACTTCAGCCAATTTTTAGCCAATTTCAGCCGTTTTCAGCCAATTTTTGCAGTTTTCAGGCAATTTTTCACTGAAAATGAAAAAATTTATTGAAAATCCCATATTTTCAGGGTCGAAGGATTTTGGTTGCGAAACGTCCCGGTTGCGAAACGTCATTTTCGAAAAATTTGGGCATAGCTTCCGCCTACGCGTGACTAAATGCGCTCTATTGATAATCCGATGAAAACTACGGTATTTTTACAGTAGATTTCACTAGATTATCATTAGAGCGCATTTGCCAAAATAGGAAAGTCATATATCTTCTTAGCACCGATTTCAGTCAATTTCAGCCGACTTTAGCCAATTTCAGCCGTTTTCAGCCAATTTTTTGCAGTTTTCAGCCAATTTTTTGCAGTTTTCAGGCAATTTTTCACTAAAAATGAAAAAATTTACTGAAAATCCCATATTTTTCCGGTTGCGAAACGTCATTTTTGAAAAATTTGGGCATAGCTTCCGCCTACGCGTGATTAAATGCGCTCTATTGATAATCCAATGAAAACTACGGTATTTTTACAGTAGATTTCACTAGATTATCATTAGAGCGCATTTGCCAAAATAGGAAAGTTATGTAGCTTCTGAACACCGATTTCAGCCGATTTCAGCCAATTTTTAGCCAATTTCAGCCGTTTTCAGCCAATTTTTGCAGTTTTCAGGCAATTTTTCACTAAAATGAAAAAATTTACTGAAAATCCCATATTTTCAGGGTCGAAGGATTTTGGTTGCGAAACGTCCCGGTTGCGAAACGTCATTTTTGAAAAATTTGGGCATAGCTTCCGCCTACGCGTGACTAAATGCGCTCTACTGATAATTCAATGAAACCTACAGTATTTCTACAGTAGTTTTCACTAGATTATCATTAGAGCGCATTTGCCACAATGGGAAAGTCATGTAGCTTCTTAACACCGATTTCAGCCGTTTTTTCAGCCAATTTCAGCCAATTTTAGCAGTTTTCAACAAATTTCAGCCGTTTTTAGCGGTTTCCAGCCAATTTCAACCGATTTCAGCCAAATTATAGCAGTTTTCAGCCGATTTTTCACTAAAAATCAGAAAATCCCATATTTTTCCGGTTGCGAAACGTCCCAGTTGCCAAAACGTACCTTATCCTGCCTCATAATTGTCAAATAGAACGGTACGGCAGTTTGGGTCCACGAGACTCCGCCCACAAGTGACGTCAGAACACTCGTTTCGCTCAGCGCAGTGATGTCTGAAATTTTCGAGTTTTTGAGTTGAAAGAGGGGGCGTGGCTAAAACTTTAGCCTAAAAGTGGGCGGAGTCAGTGGCTTCATTTGAGCGGTTTTTGGACGAAAAGTGGGCGGAGTCGGTGGTTTTTGACTCCGCCCACTTTTCAGAAGCTAAAAACTAAAATTGAAACAATTTATTGTGGATTTGAGATTTCAGGGTGAAATTTTGAGATTTCGAGTATATATAAATGTATAAATAGATAGATTACAATACACATTTTTGGGGATCATATGAAAGGGGCGTGGCTAACAGTGGTCGGGGTCGTAGATCTGCTGAGGCGTTTTAGAAGAGAAAAGTGGGCGGAGTCAGTGTGGTTTCGGGGGTTTCTGACTCCGCCCACTTTTCAAGCGAGATTTTCGAGTATATATAAATGTAAAAATAGATTACAATACAGATTTTTGGGGATTATATGTGTATCAGGAATGAGATTATATATTGATATAGATAGATGAAAAATGAGGCAATCAAGTGACCATAAGTGAGAATTTTTCAGTTTCAGAGTCGTCGGAATTTTGAGATCTCTTTGAGTACCACTCATCGCAATCACAATTACCTCCGAGACTTCGATCCGACAAATCGGTTCGTCGAATATCGCACACTGGCTTCGTTGTGATCACTTTTGTGCCCGGTTTCAGGTCTTGAAGGATTAATTTCAATTGGAACATCAACTTCTCGTCGAACATCAAATTGTTGATGAATATGACGGTCGCCTCTTCGCAAATCAGTTTTCGATACTTCTCGTCGAGCATGTCGCCGTGCGAGATCTCGAATTTGCCGTGTTTTTTGCCGAAGTGAGACATCAGTCTGAAATTTGGAAATTTAGGCTGAAAATTTGGTGTTTTTAAGTGAAAATCGGTTATTTTCAGCTCAAAAAGTCGAAAAATCGATTTTTCTGATTTGAAATCTAGATTTATCTGAGGAAATTCGTATTTCATTGCCTAGATATGCTAGTTTCACTCAAAATTCCTGTCATTTTGTCTGAAAATCAGGATATTTTCACTATGATAAATTTTAGAAAAAAAATTTCGAAATTTCAAAGTCAAAATCGGTCATTTTCAGCTCAAAAAGTAACCTTTTTCAACGAAAATTCAACTTTTCGAACGAAAATTGGCTCATTGACTGAAAAATTGCTGTTTCTCGACTAAAAACCGCAATTTTCAGCGAAAAACCACCGGTTTTTGAACGAAATTTATAAATTTCCGTTCGAAAATGACATTTTCCAGCTGAAAATACAGTTTTGGCTCAAAAATCATAAATTTTCGTCGTAAAAATCGTTATTTCTAATTCGAAATTTGGATTTTTCAGGGTAAAATCCGTAGATAAGTTATTTTCAGCCAAAATTCCAGATATTTTGTTTGAAAATGAATTGTGATGAACTTTAGAGGAAATTTCAGCTGAAAAAGTCGAAATTTTAACGAAATGTCAATTTTCCAACGAAAATTGGCTCATTGACTGAAAAATTGCTGTTTCTCGACTAAAAACCATAATTTTCAGTGAAAATTCCAGTTTTTGAAGGAAATTTATCAATTTCCAGTAGAAATAGACGTTTTTTAACTCAAAAGTATCAAATTCCGTTGAAAAATGGCATTTTTCATCTGAAAATACAGTTTTTGGTTCGAAAATGTGAAATTTTCAGCGTAATGTCGTAAAAATCCTGGTTTTAAGCCGAAAATGAGCATACATTCTAAAAATGAACCATCTATACTCAATTCCAGCGTTAAACTTCAGTTCTCTACCCTGATAACGCTTAGAAATCGATGTCTGGCTCGAAAAATTCAAATTTTTCAGACTTTTTCATCAATTTTCCTGGAATTTTGACTGAAAATCGGTCATCTTCAGCTCAAAAGTCAAAAATTCAACACTTTGAACAGAAATCGGCTCATTGTCAGTAAAAATTACGGCTTCTCGACTAAAAACGCTCAGAAATTGATATCTGGGCAGAAAAGTGAGTTTTCGATGCAAAAATTCGAAAAAATATCTTTTTTTCTGGAATTTCGACCTGAAAAAAGCATTAATCCGTCGAGATTTCTCACTTTTTGAAATATCCAGTGACCTGCGTGGCGCATTCGTACGGAAGATCCGATTTCTCGATTCCGACGCTCTTCTTGCACTGTTTGTACGCGGCGACGAAGCACACCAATTGGCCGACACCACAACCCAAGTCGACGAATACATCCTTCTTTCCAATATCAATTTCATCGCAAATCTTCGCCATCTGCTTCAGATTCGTCTCTCCGTATGTCTGGAAATGCGAGTTTTGAGGTTTTCAAAGAGGAAATTGTGAAAAATTGACATTTTTTGGGAAAAATTCGCGTTTTTATGGGAAAAATCGGGTTTGACAGCGCATGCTGGGAGGAAAAACGCTCAAAATCTCAATTTTCCGCGAAAAAAACTCTGAAAAATGCGAATTTTTGGCTGAAAAGAGTATCAAAATGCGAATTATGCGCTGAAAAGAGTATCAAAATGCGAATTTTGAGCTGAAAAGAGTCTCAAAATGCAAATTTTGGGCTGAAAAAAGCCTCAAAATGCGAATTTTCGGAGGAAAAGCGCTAAAAATCTCAATTTTCCGCGAAAAAACTCTGAAAAATGCGAATTTTTGGCTGAAAAGAGTATCAAAATGCGAATTATGCGCTGAAAAGAGTCTCAAAATGCAAATTTTGAGCTGAAAAGAGTCTCAAAATGCAAATTTTGGGAGGAAAAGCGCTAAAAATCCCGATTTTTCGCTTAAAAATCGATATTACCTCAGCCGAGAAGCTCTTGTAATGATTATTCAAATCGAGCGGCCGTTTGATGCCCATTCCGTATGCCCACATGACGATATCTTCAGCGACGGAATCTGAGCATTTCGGGTTTCCCCATTCGCCGAGAATTCCCTCGTTGTAACTGCCGCTCCACTGGAAATATGAGAATTAGAGGATTTTTAGAGTGTTGGGGAAGAATTTATGGGGAAAATCAGCAAAAACAGCCTGGAAATCGGTACAAAACCTCAAAAACTGCGCCGTAATGTGGAAAATTAAGTTAGAAAAGGGAAAAATCAGCAAAAATTGAGTCTTTGATCGATTTTTGAAGGTTTTCGACTGATTTTTTCGCGAAAAAAACCGAAAAAAATCTGTGAAAACGCAAGGGAACTTGGATTTTTTGTTGAAATTCGCTGAAATTCACGAATTTCCACCGAAAACAACCAGAATTAAGCTAGAAGAAAGAAATTGACTTCAAAATCGGGAAAAATTGAGTCTCAAATCGATATTTCAGTGTAAAGTCGTCGCAAACTCGGAAACTATGTGTTAGGACCGATTTTTGAAGGTTTTTAAACCGATTTTTCGCGAAAAACACAAAAAAACTGAGTGTAGACGCCAAAAAAGTCGGTAAAAACTCAAGAAAACCGATTGAAACATAATTTTTGCTGAAATTCGCTGAAACCAAGCGAATCTCTGCAAAATTATGACAAATTCCCCATTTTTCGAGATTTCAGACAGATTTTTAGTGGAAACAGCCAAAAATCGGTTCAAAACGTCAAAAACTGCTCCGTGATGTGGAAAATTGAGCTAGAAGAGGGCAATTGACCACAAAATCGGAAAAATTGAGTCTCAGATCAATTTTTAAAGGTTTTCGACTGATTTTTCGCGAAAAAAAACTACAATTTTCCCATTTTTTGAGGTTTTAGACTGATTTCTCCATGAATTTCCACCGAAAACCACCAAATCGACCTGAAAACATTAAAACTTACAGTGTTGGCGTGTGGCTTTGCCACCTTATTGTACAATTCGACGACGTCGAGCACTTCTTGCAGTTTCAGCCCCTTTTCATCATGAAATTTCTGCGGAAACTTCTCGAATAAATGGGGAATCATCTTTTTCATTCTGAAATTGGAAATTTTTTAAATTTATTTTAAAAAAATTAAAAATTTCTCACTTGTGCAAGATTTGGGTGACTTGAATCGATATGTGAAGTTGATAACCCGGGATTACCAGTGGTTTTCCCTCGTAGAAAACTGACGCGAGCTTGATTTCAGGCCTCGCCCCATCTTCAGCCATTATTTTGCGATGTTACTGCTGAAATTGATGATTTTTGCATGAAAAATGTGATTTTTTCGATTTTTTTCACAAAAAATTGAACGGAAATCGCGAAAAAACGAAGGAAAATGAGCGGAAATGAGTGAGAAAATAATTTTTTTTCAAAGAAAGAAATTCGGCGGGTGTACGGTAGGTCGAATCGGTGCGAGACCAATTATGCAGGTTTGAAAATGTTCCTTTAATACAGTAGTCTGCAACGGTTTTTGGGGAAAAATCAATGGGAATTCATGGGGAAAATAATTTATTGAGTTGCTCTGACCAACAAAAAATTTATTGTGTGCAGAAAAATATTGGAATATTTAGATAAGACAGATGGCAACACACAAAGAAACTGGCAATGCGAAGATCGGTGTGAGACCGAATGCGCAAAATATGTGATGCGCCTTTAATACAGTACACCATAAATATTTTTTAATTATTTTTCGAATTTGTGGTTTCTGTGGTGAAAAATGTGCGTTTCTTTATGAAAATGTTTATTTTTATTAATTTCTGGATTAGTTTTCAAACTGGCGCGTCGTTGCCGCGTTTTTATGCATAAAAATCCGTCTCTTGTGCGTCAAAGTGGCATCTACTGGCGTGTCGGAGGCGCGTTTCATCTGAAAAAGTCTAAAAAAAACCGCGAATTTGAGTAGAAAAGAACTTTATGATGATAAAGAAAAAAACAGAAATCGAATCAATCAATAAATCACACAAAAAGACACAAAAAGCTAGGCGATCAGGAATAAATGCGGAAAAAAAATTATTTTACAATTAAAAAAAAAAAACAAGGAAAATTCAAGTACACATGATTAAAAAGTCTGGAAATTCATTAAAAATTATATTTTTAAATTTTCGAAAAAAAAATTTCAAAAAAAAAAAAAAATTTTTTTCGAACCAAAAATTTCAGAATTTCCAGACTACTGATGAAGATGGCAATCTCTAATACTATTAATGAATACATTCGAATGAAACATACTGTACCACTGGTACACCCTCTGCCACTCCTGATCCGCCCAATCGTATTCCAGCCATCGCAGTCGTGTCTCGCACAAGTACAGCGGTTTTCCACGTTTCAGATTTCTGTCTTCTTCTTTGTGCGCGTCGAGATACACCGTACCCCAGATGGCCGATTGACGTCCACGTGACACCAGAATCATTGATGACGTCAGCGAGATGAAGAGTCCTGATGAGGAGGAACAGCATTCGGCGTGCTGGAAAAAATGAGGGGAATTGAATGAGAGATTTATGGGGGGAAACGCGCTAAAGGCACGCCAGAAGAGAGATGGTTTATTGATTAGACATGGGAAACGGACATCTGGACATGCGGACATACAGAAAAATAGAAATATGACTCCGCCCCTTTTCGCAATTGTTCATACTTGTCAAGGCCCAAAGGTCCGGCGCCAAAGTTCAAATTCAAAACTTTGAATTTTTTTCAATTTTTCATCGAAAAAGTTCACATTCTGAATTTAAATTTTGGCGCCAACCTTGACAAGTATGGGGGAAACGCGATAAAGGCACGCCAGATTAGATGGGAAAGACGACAGACATCTGGACATGCGGACATACACATTTTCTCCAGAAATGGGCGTGACCTAAAAGTGGGCGGAGTTTCAAATATAAGTTCAACGGACATTTGACAACGGACAGAACGGAAATGTTTCATTAAAAATGGGTGTGGCTAAAAAAAGGGGCGGAGTCTGGATACGTCTATTTCAGTTCAAAAAATCCAGAATTTTTAGAGGAAAACACCGGAAATTCGAGATTTTCAAAAAACTGGGTCTTGGCACGAAAATCGTAAAAAAAAAAAGGGGCGTGGCCAATACGATTTTCGTGACGAGACTTGTTTTTCTGAAAATCTCGAATTTTCGGTTTTTATCCTCTGAATTTTCTGAAAAATCTGGAATACAAATGTTTTGATTTGATCTTTGAACTGAAAAATACTTATCTTACAGACCCCGCCCCTTTTTTAGCCACGCCCATTTCGGGAATTTGAAAAAAGTTCAATTTTTACTACAAACTTTGAAATTTTCTACCCGATTTTTGATTCTCCCATTGAAAAAGAGAAAAATAGAAGGTTAGAAGCGTTGATTAATGAAAAAAAGAAGAAACAGAAATGTTCTTGAGAGAGACACCTTTAGGGACTGTGCCATTGCCATCCAACTAGTTAACCGTACCGATTCCATTTCAGATGTATGCGTGATTCGATCGGCCGACGCGTGTTGTTGCGTCGTTTGACAACAATCGTCGAGACACAGCAATTCGCCACAGAATAGGCAGATGATCGGATTCAGGGGGCTCTGGAAAAATAAAAAATAAACCTATTTTTCAAAATTTCAAAAAAAAAAAGCAAAGTTGCAAGAGCGCTCTATCGAACTGAAGCTTCTGATCGCTCGAGAATCGAAAATATCATACATGTCAACCGGGCCGAAACGGGCCGAAACGGGCCGACACGGGCCGACACGGGCCGGCTCGTAACTCGCGTCAAAATGAATATTACGAGCTGAAAAATATACCAAAATGTAGATCTTGACGAGTTCTATGTCCGTGACCTACTACGGCCCGGATGACTATTCGTTAATATGCCGCGGGCCGGGCTAGAATGGCTTTTTTGGCCATTTTCGCGTTTTTTGCCACTTTTTCAGGGCCCGTGGCACATTAACGAATAGCCATCCGACCCGTAGTAGGTCACGGACATAGAACTCGTCGAGATCTACATTTTGGTATATTTTTCAGCTCATAATATTCAGTTTGAAGCGAGTTACGAGCCGGCCCGTGTCGGCCCGTTGACAAGTATGGAAAATATAAAAAAATTTTCGCAAATTTAAAAACAACAAGTTGCAAGTGCGCTCTATTAATGCACCTATTCACGAAGAAAAAATGCGAATTAAAATGCCACATTTTGCATTTTAATGCTATTCACGAATGCACTTTAATGTGCATAAAAAACACTTTAATTCGAATTAATCTGCATTAAAAAGCGAATTAAAATGCACATCGTGGCGAGATATCTTAATTAATGTGCATGCGCCTTTAAGATTTGTGTGTATTTACGGATTTTCTTAAAGGCGCATGCACATTAATTAAGATATCTCGCCACGATGTGCATTTTAATTCGCTTTTTAATGCAGATTTATTCGAATTAAAGTGTTTTTTAATCACATTAAAGTGCATTCGTGAATAGCATTAAAATGCAAAATGTGGCATTTTAATTCGCACTTTTTCTTCGTGAATAGGTGCATAAACAGATCCGCTCCACTGCACAATTTCTATAAAAGCTCACCTTGGAGCACTTCATACATTCTCTATGATAGTATCTGGCGAAGAGATCCTCGAAATTCGTCGGTGGGCGAAGGATACGACGTGGTTTCCATGCGAGTGGTTGGGAGACACACGGTTGCAGCTGAAATAATTGGATAATTAGAAAATGAGAGGAAAGCGCGCTCCAATGATAATTTTTGAGATTTTTTGTTGGAAAGTCGACAATTTTCAGGTTGAAAATAGTAAAAACTATATTATTGAAATCGGTTTTAAAAAATGCAGTCGTGACCTAGAATCCGACCACTCGGCTATCTCGCCACAAAATTGATGACACGAGTGCTA
This sequence comes from Caenorhabditis remanei, assembly GCF_010183535.1. Classification (NCBI taxonomy): domain Eukaryota; kingdom Metazoa; phylum Nematoda; class Chromadorea; order Rhabditida; family Rhabditidae; genus Caenorhabditis; species Caenorhabditis remanei. The sequence continues at coordinate 938,781 of NC_071329.1, forward strand.
CCGTAATACATATTTTGGGGGCGAATAAATCATGCTCATCTGCAACTGAAGAATCAATTCCATACATTTCGAAATGCAAACGATCTGTTAACATGTCAGAGCAAACTATCCAAGTCTGGACATCCGGACACACAGATATTTATACTGACAGAGAATTTTTACAAAAAACTGATATTGATATTTGCACAAAAAGAAAGAGAGACCGTGTTGACCCCCATGTCCTCTTTTTTGAATCAACTTCTCAGTTTTCTGTTCTTTTCTTTTGTTCGAAACAAGCAGTAAACTACAGTAATCCTGCAAAAAGAGCAGAAAAAACTCCGCGTTTTCTGTCAGAATCTCGGGTTTTGGGCGCCCAAGGCGCGCCTGACATTCTAGACATTGGGATATGGCACCCAAGAGTGTTCGGCATGATTTGCCTCGTTTTTAGTCTGAATTCCTGCGCTAAAAGGAAAATTCGAAAAAAGTGGTCAATCTGTGTGTCTTTTTGTCCAGAATTACTCATTTCTTCACGATTTCTTGAAATTTGAATACATATTTGTTCATCTGTGTGCCTTTTTGTCCTTCAACGCCTCAGTTTTGTTGAAATGACTTTCTATACAGATTTCCTTCTTTAAGCGCTATCATTCACCGAGTTCCAAAAGATTCTCGTCAATCTGTGTGTCTTTTTGTCCAGAATTACTCATTTCTACACGATTTCCAGATAATTAATGTCCATCTGTGCGTCTGTTTGTCCCAACTCAGTCAACTCTGGGAGAAGGATGATAGTGGTCAAAATGACTCATTTCTTGACAATTTTCATCAGTTTGGACAAACTCTTGACTGAATTTCTACTATTTAGTATCTATCTGTGCACCTGTTTGTCCTTCAAATCCTCAGTTTTGTCAAAATGAGTAATTTCTTCACAGATTTCCTTCTTCACTATCAAGTTTCGAACATTTCTTGTCAATCTGTGTGTCTCTTTGTCCAGAATGACTCATTTCTTCACGACTTCCAGATATTTTTTGTCCATCTGCGCGTCTGTTTGTCCTTGCAGGTCTCAACCAAAGTTATAGTTATGGCGGTCAATATGACTCATTTCGGCGCTATTTTTGTTCAAATTTCAACTCTTCTTTTCTCTGTCCATCTGTGTGTCTGTTTGTCCTTCTTCCTCCTGTCTAGTCGCCAAGTCTCCGTTTACATAACCTTCTCCTCTTCTTCGGAGCACCATCACGTGCTTCACCTTCTTCTGTTTCTACTTCTCTCTTGGTGAGTAATTCCTCTCGTCTCTAATTTTCTTGAGTTAAACTCCAGGTGGTCTTCTTCTTCTTTTTACTCCTCTACACGATGATGAATCATTTTGTTTATTTTTGTATATTATGCATCTCTTCGCATGTTTGTATTTGCCAGTCGGTCGGGCATGGCGGAAATCGATTTCATTTTATGCATATTTTTAGGACACACATGTTTCTTTTCGGGAGGAAAACTTGGCGTTGAGCCAACACAGTGCTTCCGGTTTCTATTTTCGTGGGGATTTATCTGGACGTCTGGTAATTTGGTACTTCGTTGAATTATGATCTTCTGGAGACCTAGATTAATTCTGGCTACAAATCTGACCAGATAACAAGATCTGGAGACATCTGAAATAACTAGAACCTCGAACTCCTAAATTGGTCATCTTCACAGGAGCACCAACCAGAAATTCACTAATTTTCTGGTCTTCAAGTTTCTGTGCAACTGAACATTCAGATATTTTACTCGTTCCAGTCGAAGGCACATTGTCTCGGTATCCATATTTCAGTCTCTGAAACTCTGGATACAGATGCGTTTATTTCTGTATCGGCAGGATTTCCGGATGCCCGTGTGTCTAAAGAAGGGAACAGCTAGATGCATTAAAATTTTCAGAACGATCACATATTTTTGTCAATTCTAAACTTTCTGTTTTCCGAACGCCAGGGTGGCCAGTCTAGTTCAAGCTAGATAATCAAATTTCCGTGCTGGAAATCCAAGCATTTTTCTCTATAGTCCGGATTTCCAGATGTCTGTGTATATGGATTTCTGAATGTAGATTAAAACTCCGTTAACGATTTGATTGTTCCAGTAATTTTCGCAGACTTCGAGCCCTCTCGTTCATTCATTAAAATGTTGGGCACTGTTCTAGAACGCCGGAACGAAAAAAAAATCCCGGAACGAAAAAAAAAAAATCCCGGAACGAAAAAAAATCCCGGAACGAAAAAAAAATCCCGGAACGAAAAAAAAATCCCGGAACCAAAAAAAAATACCGGAACCAAAAAAAAATACCGGAACCAAAATTTTCATTCTATTTTTTGAATTTTTTCGTTTTTCTTTCAATATGTGTTTTATAATTTATTTGAATAAGCTTTTTTTATTATAACATGATTTATTTTAACATTTTTATTATAACAAAATGCGATATTTAGTGTTTGTTGGAAAAGAATACAGAATATAACTAAACTTGGGAAGAAAACTGTAGATATAAGAAACAATTTTTAAACTTTTTTGAATTCTTCTTCTTCTTTTTCTTCTGGCTGGAGGATAACTTCTACTTCTTCTTCTTGTTCTTGTTCTTGTTCTTGTTCTTGTTCTTCTTCTTTTTCTTCTTCTTGTTCTGGCTGGAGGGTGTCTGAATCCGGAACTGGAGGGTAGACCTCAATGACATCCACCTTGATGTCACCCTTCACACGGATGTGGGTGACTTTATTGACAGCCATCCGGAATTCATAAATCTTGCTCCATTCGTCATTTACCGTGATCTGAAAAAATAATTTGAAGAAATGTAAAATATAAACGCCCCACCTCAAAAAATGAGGACCGCACAATAATTGACACCCGGATGAATGTCCTCTTTTCCAAAAAGAAGTAGCGCCGTTCTTCTTGGTCATAAATTCCGGAGTCGAACACGGAGTTGAAGACGAAGGCCTGAAAAAGATATTATTCAGGAAAAGTAAGAAGTTGAGTGAAACTAACCATTTCGGAGGGGCGTGCGCATATATGTAAAGGAATGCATAGTTTTCCCTTTTCACAGGCGAGGTCTATATCGAATCTGAAATCCAATACTAATTTTCAAAATCCGGTTATTAAATTCTCACCGTCCCCTAAAACGGCCTTCGACGAGGAACTCCGTGCCTTCGGTATGATCAGCGACATCCATCGTTGTATGAAATTCCGGTGGAGGCGGAATAACTTCCTCTTCCATATGGTTGAAAGGTATCTGAAACAATTGTCTCAAAACTATGAGAGAATCTGCAAAACCTCACCTTTTTATAACGGGAATAAGAGAACCGGCCACGGAACTTCGCATCGGATTGCAGTATGAAGAAGAAGAAGATGAGAAGAAGCGAAATGGAGACCTTATTGAATTCATCTTCCTGTTCAGCTTTGAACTTATCTTCCTGTTGAGCTTCGGACTCATCTTCCTGTTCAGCTTCGGACTCATCTTCCTGATCGGTTTCATCTTCACTGTTTTTCTCTTGATACACTACTTTCTTGTTCCTGTCTTCATCTCTGACATAAATTCCGTCGTCATCTTCTGCGGACGATGCTCCCGAAGGAGGAGAATCTGGAGGAGAAGATGATGGGGAAGGTGAATGTTCAGGAGAGCTTTCAGAAGAAGGAGAAGAGTCAGAAAAATGAATGTCTTCAAAGGAATCTACTCGCCGGTAACTGCCCATTTCAATTAGCAAGCGATTGAGCAGTTTCTCTTTATCGTAGAATCGCCTCCACATGTAATTATACATGTGACCTCCAAGGCGATGTTCTGGTGTACCGAATCTGTAACTCTACGAGTTACGGATGGCCTTCAACAAAGTCACCCATATCCGTGTGAAGGGTGACATCAAAGTTGATGTCATTGAGGTGTACCCTCCTGTTCCCCATCCAGATGCCCTCCAGCCAGAACAAGAAGAAGACGAAGAAGAAGACGAAAAAGAAGAAGAAGAAGAAGAAGAAGAAAAAGAAGAGGTAACCCTCCAGCCAAAAGAAGAAGAAGAAGAAAAAGAACACAAAAATGTTTAAAAATGTTTCTTGTATCTCTAGTTACCTTTTACACATTTAAATCGAATAAAAACTATATATCCTCAAAAATCATGTTATAATAATTAAAAGGCAGAGTGGAGAAAAAATGTATGACTAACTAAATTATAAGAAACATATTGAAAGAAAAAGGTAAAAAAAATTCAAATAATAGAATGAAAATTTTGGTTCCGGGATTTTTTTTTGGTTCCGGGATTTTTTTTTGGTACCGGGTTTTTTTTTTGGTTCCGGGATTTTTTTTTGGTTCCGGGATTTTTTTTCGTTCCGGGATTTTTTTTCGTTCCGGGATTTTTTATTTTCGTTCCGGGATTTTTTTTTCGTTCCGGCGTTCTAGAACAGTGCCAAATGTTGATATCAAAAACTCTGGTTCTTCAGCTTTTTGTGAATCCGGATCCCAAAATATTAATCATTTCGTATTTTTGGTGACTCCGAATGCCTCTATCTCAGCTGAATGTTCCGCCTGGCTTTCCAGGTGTCTGTGTGTTCGGATTTCCAGAAACCAGCTCTTTTGATTTTTTAAGCATTCATGGCCATCCATATAAAGAAAAACACGCAAATTTTGAATCTAGGAACGTAGTTTCTTGAAATTTTGCGTCTAAAATGACTTAGGCTCTGCGGACATTAGGATTATCAGTCATCTGTCCGTATTTTGGTAAATCCTGATTTCTAGGTGTCCGGATTTCCAGAAATCAGCTTTTTTGATTTTTGAAACGTTCTGGACATCCGGACATTCCAAAAAGTTGGCTATGGACGGAAACCAGAAAGTTTTAGAATTCTTTCTCCTCACGCGATCTTTCATCTTCACTAGCCGAATTCAGGCGATCTTAACCGATCTCAACCGATTTTTGTCGATTTCAAACTATTTTCAGCTAATTCCTTGCTATTTTAGTTTAATTTTCCGCAATTAATCTTCTTGTCTGTCTGTCTATACTCTCCATTTGTCCAGATGTCCGCTGGAATTTCAAATTTCAGCACTTCTCGCTATGAGTATACTCCTCCTCCTCCGTCTCCCCATTCATTATCAATTCCTTTCACTTCCGTCTCTGCGTCTCTTCTCCCAGCCTCTCTCTCTCTGTCAATGTGTGTGACAATTGAAATTAGAGAATACCTGAAAAGAGACTCCGAGAAGTAGAGAAATTCTTTATTTGCTCTTCTCGTCACCCTCCATCGACCAATTTCGAAACTTTTCTCTCTCTTTTCGACTTGAAAATACATTTCAGCGTAAAATATTTCCAGAGCCATCATGGCTTCCTACGCCTCGCTGACCTCTCAAAACGAGACATCGTTTCCCGCTGGGGTAAGTTCTTAATGGAGGATAAAATCAAAATTCATTCCGTGTTTTTGTTTGCACAGCTATGCGGTCGACTGACTTTTCGGTCGGCCGGTGCGAAATACAAGCATCAAAACCGTATAACTACACAGTTCTGTTTCTCTCACTCTCCGCTTCCATTCATATGATGTTTTCCATCAAAACATGTGGAAATTATCATTTTGAATCGATTTTATTCGATTTTGTAGAATGGAAGTCCCATTTTAGAGTTTTAGCTGGATTCAGGCAGTGTCTCAAAACTGGCGGATTCCGTCTGACTGTTTGAAATCAAAATATCCGGATGTCCTTGAATCCCGTTTTTTGAAATCTGGTTGGATTTAGGCAGTCTGTAGCTATCCGGATAGCGTCATCGGGTTTTCTGGGTCCCAAATCGTGCATACTTTCCGTAACGCCAGATTTTTCTATCAAAACATGTGGAAAATATCATTTTGTATTGATTTTCATTTCATTTTCTTCCTTTGAATCCAGTTTTTTGAATTCTGGCTGGATTCAGACCGTCTGTAGCTATCTGGATAGCGAAATCTGGTTTTTTGGATCTCAAATCATGAATACATCCCGTATACTCAGATTTGGACGGTTTGATTCCAAATTCTTCAAATTTCCAGAATTTCCATATAACAAAAAACTGATTCTAGCAGATTTTCAAAAATTCCAGATTCAAAGATTTTTTGTCCTCGAATTCCTATTCTAGAATTCTGGCTGAATTCATGCCTTCTGAAGTTTTGATACTCAGAATCTTGGTCTGATTTCAAATTCTTCAAATTTCAAGCAGTTTCTTGCTATCCATATTTCGAGTAACGGATTTTAGCTCATTGAGATTCTAGAACTTCCTGAATCCCGTATACAGCCAATCTTAAATGTCCAGATGTCCACAAATCTGAGACTTTTGAAATCAGTGGACTCTATTAGCCTTGTAACAAAGTCGGGATGCCCATAGATCTGTTTTTGTCTCAAAAGTTATTCGTAGAATCTAGACTCTTGTATCGTCTGTGCTGATGTCTGCGTTGTCCTAATGCCCGAAAACTCCGTGATCTAGGAAACCAGATCCGAAAAGTCCGAAACTCTCCACAAATTCAAATGCTCATTTTCCAGTACTCCCGACCCAACTCGATGGTAACATCCGAACGGATGGGTGCATTCGGAGAAATGCGTCACACACCGTCGCCGGGAACACAAAAGTTACGAGTCGATATGAGCAGTTCGGGGTGAGTCATTGCCTTTAAGATAGCAAGTTATTTCTTCTTTCAGATCGACTCCAATTTCAAAAGTGGAAACACCAATACTACCGTCGAGTTCAATGTCACAACAACATCCGAATAATGCGTTTCCGAGGTAGCCGCATTTTTGAAGGATTCGGTGTCCAGGGGGTTTGGTAGACGCTGATTTCGAAAATCGATGTCTTTTTCAGTTCAAAAAATGATCTTAGAAAAATGTCGGTATTTAACTTTCTGATCAACCATTTCTAATCAAAAATATAATGCAGAGATTAGGCTCCGCCCACTTTTAGCTCACGCTCACTTTAAGCTCAAATCATCGAGATAGAAATCAGTCTGGAACAAGGTTAGACCGATTCCAAATCCGGATGTCCACAGTCGGCGTGAGTATTCAACCGGTCTAGCTGTCTGTTCGTCCGGATATCGGTCAGCCACACCAAGGCAAGGCCGTTCTGATGACATATGACTCCATCCATGATTGTTTAGTCCGGATGTCCACAGTCAGCTCTAACACTGTTAGCACAGTCCGTCTAGCTGTCTGCCTATCCAGGTGTAATGGCAATTTTGGGCGTAGCTTCCGCTTACACGTGACTAAATGTGTTCTATTGATAATCCAAGAGAAATATTTCACAGGTCCATCACTAGAGCGCATTTGCCACATTTTTTCATTTACAGCGGTTTCAGCCGATTTCAGCTTGTTTGAAATTGTCATAGATTACTAATCTCCCATATTCCAGAGGCTCCCAAAGCTACACTTCCACTCGCTCCTCTCCACTCCGTATCAACATGTCGAATCGCAGTTCAACCAACTCTCAACGTCCACTCCTTCCACCACAACCACAGAATCATCCCGTTCGATTTCAACAGAACGGTGGTCAATTCCTTCAACCGTCCGTCTATATGCCGACGACACACTCACAAGCAGACTCATCTGAATCCCGGAGGAAACACGAGAAACTGTCGGATGTGTATTCACAGAGTGGGGATACTGTAGAGTTTGCGAAGAATTTGAGCGATTACGTTAATGAGAAAATTCCCTATCGTGAGTCGTTTGGATAGTTTGGATTGAAAAATATAGAATTAAAAATATAGGCTCCGCCTCTTTTAGGCCACGCCCATTTTCAACGAAACTTATAGCGACAGGAAAAAAACTATATAATTCAGCTATTTTTCAATCATTTCTGATCAAAAATATACCAAAATGTGCAGAATTCTTTCGGCTATAAGAAAATGCTGAGATTAGGCTCCACCCACGGGAATTTTCAGTGATTTCAAGATCATTTTCGATCAAAAATCATCGAAATTCGCGGATTTTCAAACCTAACCATAAATCAAAAAACTACATAATTAGGCTCGGCCCAATTGTTGGCAATTCTGCCGCACAGTTTCATATTGAACAGTGTCGACTGAATTCTGGGTATTTCCGGAGTCAAAAATTATGCTCAGAATGTCAAAATTTGAAGAAAAACACAATTTTTCACAAATTATACATTCACCCAGTCTTTTGCAATTCTGCCGCACAGTTTTATATTAAACTGTGTCGATCGACTGATGGGGACTTTCGGGCTCAAAGATAACCGAAAATTTCACATTTTTCGTTCATTTTGGCAATTTTGTTGCACAATTTTATATTGAGTTGTGTCGACTGATTCTGGGCTCAAAAACGACGCACAGAGTGCCAAAATTCGAGGAAAACTCTATTTTTCACAGAATGAGGCAGTTCCTGATGCATTACGGTCGGAAAATCATGAAAAACCGCTCAAGCACCCAATTTTTGTTTTCGCCGCACAGTTTCATATTGAACAGTGTCGACTGATTCATGGGGGTTTCTGGGCTCAAAACTTATGCTCAGAATGTCAAAAATCGAATTTTTACATTTTCAGAAGCATAGTTGCTGAAAAAACGCTTAAAATTCATCAATCTTCCTTGCAGAAATCAGTATAGCAGTTTTGACATGCTTCAGTCTCCTCGCCTTCCTTCTCATCATATTTGGCCTTCTGAATTCCCCCTTCTGCGCCGTCCAACCGATGATTCCGATCTGGTTGATCGTTGAGGGAGTTCTATTCATCATCTCCGCCACGTTTCGCATCTATTTCCTGATTCCGACGCCTCGGCGGACGGCTTATCGACGGCAACAGAGACAGTTGGGCGCCAGTTTATTGTGCAAAGGGTTGGAGGTGCTCTTCGCACTTGCCAATATTGTATGGCTCATTTTGGGTGAGTACTACAGTAATCCGTTAGATAGATTACTGTAACTAGGGATACTGTAGCGAGTAGTCAGACGACGGTATCCGGTGGCTCTAAATCTGATAGATTCTACAGTAATCTGTTAGTTAGATTACTGTAACTTGAATCCAGAGATACTGTAGCTAGGGCTACAGTAATCCGTTAGACAGGTTACTGTAACTAGGGATACTGTAGCAAATAGGAGGTAGTCTGAATCCTATAGATTACAGACAGGATTTAGGAACAAAACTACAGTAATCCATTGGCAAGATTGATGTAACTTGGAGCAAGAGACATTGTAGGTTACTGTACCCGGAAATTTCGAATCCAGCAGAAAAAATGATGTAATTCAGTGATTTCCAGGCCATTTTCTATCAAAAATACATCAAAATTTGCAGGATTTCCGGGTCTTTCGAAAAATCCGAAATTTAGGCTCCGCCCACAATCAGGTCAGGCACACAATCTATATATATATATATTTCAGGCTGTGTGTGGGTCTACGGTTCGAAGGCGTTCGTCCACTTTAACGAGGGAATGTTCGAACGACATTATTGTGAGCCAATGATCTATTGGTCGGCGTTTTTCGCGTGCACCGCGTTTTTGGTGAGTTTGGGGATGGTGGGAGTGGTGACCTAGGAATCCAAGTGAGTGGATAGTTAGGCCATCGATTTGAAAATCAAATTTTGAGTGAAAATTGACGGATTTTCATCGAATGATATCGGTGGCCTAGAAACCCAAGACTGCAAAAGCTAGGCCACCAAGTTGAAAATCGATTTAAAGTCAATTCAAACCAATTTTATTAAAAGTTCACGGCGGCCTAGAAACCGAAAATCTGGAAAAGTTAGGCCAGCAACCGAGAATTCTAGAATTTGGTCCGATTTTCATCATTTTCAATGAATTATTTCCGAGGCCTAGGATCACGAATTTCGGCCGTGACCAATATTTCCCATTTTTAAGCTCCAAATCTCAAAATTTTCCAGATATTCTACTGTGTGATCATTTTCTTGGTGATATGCCTTCTAATCGTCGGCTCCGTCAAAGAGAACTCCGCTCAGGATCAGATTTTGGACTAATTATTCGATTTTTAACTATTTTTTGTATTGAAAAATAATAATGAAAATTGCCAACTCACATGTTTATTCAAACTCGTCATCCACGTCAAGTTGTTTCTGTACGCTTTCGTCCAATAATGCGCTTTTCCGGGTAGATTCAGTTGGGCGGGGTCTGGAAATTGTCAGTTTAGGCTCCGCCCACAATTAGGCTCCGCCCAGTCACTTTTTATTATAACTGACAGAAAGAAGTTAATTTCAATTAGTTATCGACTATAAATACACCAAATTGTGTGGAATTTTTGAATAAAACAATCATATAATATGAATTTTTATATTCCAAACTGTCGATTCATCAGAATACTGTCTCTACCACTTTCGGGAACTTTTCGGACGTTTCAAAACTGGGTCATTTGGAAACTAGGACACATCGCAACTCACTTATCGACATGATAGCCAACGCGTCGTTCAATGCAACGTCTGTATTATGAACGAATTGGGCGATTTGCGTATCCAGAAGACCACAATGAACAAGAAGTTCAGATGAGAAACGGACAAAATCGAGGAGACATCGTTCGACGGTTTTACAGATTATCGCGTCCGTCGGCTGGAACAAGAAAAATAATTTTTTGCGGTTTTTCCGTCAAATTTTCGGCAATTTTAGTCGATTTTCAGCAAATTTTCAGTATACCCACCTCGATATCAGGCGATGCGATTCTCTCCATTAAATTTTCGAAGAATTCCTTATTATATGTCAACGCCTGACAAATACTCTCAACTTCTGACTGCAAGTAACTCGACAGTCCGTCAATCTTCCTCTCTCCACGACTCAGTTCTCGAATTTTCTGTGCGTCAAGTCTCAAAACGAGACAAAGCAACGTATAGGAGGAGACCCATCCGACAGATGCTCTGATCATATTCTCCGCGATTTCTCGTTGAATTTCTTGGGTCACTGATTGATTATCGATTAGTACAGACATCATTCGGACGAGTGTCGATTTCGGTTCGAGCACGAATAGGGGGATTTTGAGACGGCTGTCTGGAGAGGCGGCAGACGATTTGCCAGGCGATTTCTGCAAAAAAAAATAGGGAGAATTTTAGAATTTAGCAGTTTCCAGTTTTCAGATATTACTGATGCTTTTTTTATTATACCATTTTTTGCAGCTTTATTCTTGTAGACGGATTCAATTTCGCTCTATTGATAATCTAGTGAAAATTCCGGGGATTTTCACGGAAACTTACACTAGATTATGATTAGAGCGCTTTTGCCACAATATCAAGTTGCAAATAGCCAATTTCAAGCGATCTTAACCGCTTTTTGCCGATTTCAACCTACTTTCAATTTCAGCTCAATTTTCAGCAAAAAAGTCTTACTCTCTATGTGTCTATATGTCCAGATGTCCGGATTTTCCAACAACATTCAGAACTATTCACCTAATTGTCACTGTACTCCCGGGTTTTCCGGTTTTTTTTTTCGCATTTTCAGAAAATATCAGTCAATCCATGTGTTCGGGTGTTTCAAAAGTGTTTTTTTTTCAAGGACAAAGGGGATCGGATCGCTTAGACCTTCGCGGAAGGCTAATCTTATCTCAGGATGATCTTTGACTCTCCACATCTCGTTAGCACCTTCTGTATACATCGATAAGACGTCATCAAACTAATATTCACAGAGCTATATTCCCAGAGGGTCGCGCGCGAAATCTATGAGACAGATGTCTTCTTCTCCAAGCATCGTTCATTCTCCTCCTCACACCGTTACACCACCCAATCCCCACCATTCTAAATATGTCTCTTCTCCCAACCTGTGCCACCTTTTTCCTCCCATCCTCCCCTAGAGCCCCTACCGTCCAAATCACTCCATCCGCCACCAAACCACTAACCGCTCTCTCCGCCGAGCCCATCCTCAAGTACCTCTCCCTAGCCAAGCGGGAGCCCCTCGTGCTCCACAGCGAATCCAACCAACTCCAGCGGATCCATACCGCCACGCCATTCAACTGGCGTTGTTGCTCCATCGGTGACAACACCATCGAGTTGGACGTCTTCACCGCCTCCTGGACATTCACACCCGACAACACTGTTATTCGGAATGCACATGGATTCCGGAAGGAGGTACCCTTCAAAGGTCCTCAAGACGAAGTTATGAAGAGAATTCTGAATTACTACATCGGAAGACGTGGCACCAGGATTCAGAAGCTCTATCTGAAGAGCTATAAAGCTGTGCAACTTTTAAGGGAGATGGGGATCATCGAGAAGTCGGATATCGTGGATAAGGATGGAATTTCGCTTCGGGACAATGTCGAATTGGTTCAATTGCTGCCAGGAGATATTGCTTCGAAAATCGAGTGGAGCATGATTTAATTATACTTTAATTGTCTTATAATTTAATTGCAATTCATAATTTATTAAATAATAAATCTATATTTTCAAAGTTTGCCTACTCTCCTCTAAACCCACTGAAACCCTTGTCTCCACTAATTTGGTTTAGCGAAGACCAGCGCAACTCGGAAGACACTTGCTTCAACCTCAATGCTATGAGCTGAAAAAAATACAAAAATGTAGATGATCTCGACAAGATCTATTATTCTGACGTACAGATTGATATGGTGGTCCGGGGGCTTCACGGTATTAAGGGGTTTTTTGCAGCAAAGCTATCAGTTTCACCAAAAAAGCCATTTTTAAGGACTTTTTACAACAAAATATGGTCAAAATCGTTCTCTAAAAAATGTATTCCGCTTTCCGCCTTCTGCTATTTCAAAAAATTGTTCCCATCTAGATAAGATAAGTCAAAATGTGAAGATGTACCCTTTCCACAAATCGCACCGCCCGTTTACTACCAAAACAAGGCATTCTTCCTGTCTTCTCTAAATACTCCAACTATGGCTCTTCCAACCGTTACCACTAATCCTAAGACCCGTCTCCTAACCACCCTCTCCCTATCTAACCGCGACAAGATATCCTTTAAATCCCACCATCTCCACCGTCTCCACACCACCTTCGTCTGGCAGAGTTGCTCCATCAGTGACAACTTCATTGAGTTGGATTCATTCCCCATCACGTGGGTCTTCACAACTGACAACACCGTCATGATACGGTATCCGGGAGGGATTCCCAAGGAAGTGACACTTAAGGTTAGTCAAGAAGACGTTATGAAAAGGATTCTGAAGTTTTTTCGGTTAGAAGCTCTCTCTTAAGGGTAGGAAGGTCGTAGAGCTTCTGAAGGACGTCGGGATTCTAGAGAAGACGTCTAAAATCATTGTGAATAAGAATGGTAACGTGGAAATGGAGATCACCTCGGAAATGAAGTGGATATTGACTTTATAATTCGTTTTCCATATTAATCATTGCCTTCCGATTTACCCAATTATTAAATTATTTTCCCTACTTACCGTCACCATCGCCATCATTTCATCTGAACTCAATCCTGGCACTTTCTCTTGTTGTGTCGAGCTCGACGGCCTTGGAGACGATGATTTCTGTGAGGCCTCCGACACTTTTGCGAAGAGATTCGTCATTGTCGATAGGGTCACGTCGAAGTCGACGTCTTTCGATGTGGCAACGGAGGCCGTCATGATGTGTTCTGCAAATTTTAGGAAAGGTTTAGAGATTTTCCTTACCCGTTTTTTCAACAACTTCCTGCTATTTTAAGCCAATTTGACCTAGAAAATCGCTGTTTCTCACCTGTCATACTCATTCTCGAGTTCTTCCTTCTCTCCGGTGCCTTCATCTTTCTCAACAAACTCGACCTCTCCACAATCGCCACGGCCACCGAAACAATCATTGTACTCGTCGTGCAACTCTCCATTTGTGACTGTTGTCGTTCCGTCCAATCCGCACTTTTCCGGCGACCCTCGTAGAGCTCATTGAGTCCGCCGCCTTCTCGGGTACTGTAGTTTGTCGCGTATTTCACGTTCTTCTCGTCTTCCTGGAAGCGATAGAGTTAAAAATCTGCGAAAACGCACAATTTCATATAGAAGAATAAAAATTTGGGCATAGCTTCCGCCTACACGTGACTAAATGCGCTCTATTGATAATCTGAAGAAAACTATGGTGTTTCTACAATAGCTTTCACTAGATTATATATAGAGCGTATTTGCCACAATAGGAAAGTCATATAGCTTCTTAACACCATTTTTAGCCGATTTCAACCATTTTCAGCCAAATTTATTCGATTTCAGAAAATTTCAACCCACTAATCGATCCCAATATCCTCTTTTCCCCTATCTACCTGATAAACTGGCCCCCTCGCCTTCTGCAACAACACGTCCATTATCTTCCAAACGTCTGAATACGAAAACGGAGAGGGCGGAGTCTTCACGGGTACGTACGGCTTGTCGAGTGATATCGGAATGATCGCATTCGCTGTGTGTCGACACATTGGGCATCCGGCTTCACGTCGTCCGGTGTTTGGGACAGTGTCGTGCTGGAAAATGGGTATTTAGGGAAATTGGGTTTTGAAAATACACTATAGTTCGGCCATCAATTCTCCAGCTCCTCCGGTGACCTAGAAAACCAAAAATGCAAAAGTTCGGCCATAAACTTTTGGTGGCCTAGAACCGAAAAATGCGAAAAGTCGGTTAAAATTATAATTTTCAGCGTTTTTTTTAAAGTTTGCTGGCAAAAACTGGAGAAAACTAAGCCATCAAACGGTTAAATAGTCAGTGGCCTAGAAAACCGTCTCATGAAAAAGTTAGGCGGCCAATTGAAATCTTCTCAGTTTCGGCGATTTCGACGTTTTTAAGCCATCGATTCTGCCTATTTCCAAACAATTTTTTACTTTTTTTTTTAAAAATGATGGCCTAGGAATCTCAAAATCTGTGAATACTCGGTCACTAAATAGTTAAAGGGCCTCGAAAACCGCTAAATGGAAAAGTTAGGCCACAAACTGAAACTTCGGTAATTTCAAAGTTATCAGTCATCGATTCTGGTCATTTTTCATCAATTTACGATATTCCTTTATGATGGCCTACAATTCCTAAAACCTGGGAAAACTCGGCCACCAAATGGATAACTAGTTAGTGGCCTAGAAAAAATCTTTATTTTTCATTTTTCGCGTGACATAGAACTCCAAAACTCTTCCAGCTCACCAACGACGCTCGATAGGCATTGAAGCACTCAATATGTGCAACATGCCCGCACGTCTTCAAATCCATGCCAACCATCGGTGGCACCACGCGTACAATCGACACCGGCTCCAACGTGCTCATCCCAAGTCTCCTCTTATCCGTATAATGTCTGCGTGTCTCCTCTTGCAGGTTACTGTCCTCCTTGGAGCACTCATCATATTCGAGCAACTCTCGAATCGGCTCAATCGACGCGTCGATTTGCTCCTCGCATATGAAATTCGTGGAGAGTTTGGCCAACATTCCAAACGGCATCTCCACCGTATTCGGCGTCTCCTGCTCACCACAAATCGGGCATTCGTAAACTTTTCGATTCTGTTGACTCGGATCCACGGTGCTCACCTCGTCGGCACTCATTCCCTCGGTTTTCATCAGTTTCTTCATGGTTTGTGCGGATTTTTTCGCAGAATTCTGGAGGATTGCCTCCATCCGCCTCTTTGCCGCCTCTTTGGCAGCAGTCTTCGACGGGTCCATCGGTGACTTTCTGGCGTTTGATGATTCTTGTCTCGCAGCGAGTAAACTCTGTTTCGTCTCCTCTCTCTGGAGTTTCTCCTCGACAAGACATCTCGCCGTCGCGCTGATTTTCACGAGAATCGACATGAACCGCCCGAGATACACCAACTTGCCGCCGGTCACTTTCTCACGATCGTACTCACCGGACAGCACTTTTCGATACGTTGGAATTTGTTGGTCGAGTCGTTTCGCCTCAATCGTAAGGAGGCGTGTCATGAAGGAGGAGATTGTGAGGAGATAGTCAAGTTCGTCTTTTTTGTAGAGTTTGAATGGAGTGTGGTAGATGTTGACCATGTGGGCGTGGAGCTGAAATTTGGAGGATTTTCATCCAGAAAAATGAAAATTTGAGCATAGCTTCTGCCTACAAGTTACTAAATGCGCTCTACTGATAATCGATGTAAACATTTTGAGATTTTTAACGATTATCATTAGAGCGCATTTGTCAGATCTGCTAGATTAGAGATTACTGTAGACATATAACTTGTGTCTAGATGCTCAGAATGGAATTTGGTCTGTCTAGGCTCTGGATAACCAGATTTCCAACATTTAGAAGTCCTTTGACGCAATTTCAGCTAGTTTTTCCCAGTTTTCAGCGAAAAAGACACCGAGACAAACGAATTCAACTGAAATTCCATCAAAAGCACTAAAAATTTACCCGAAAACTGAAAAATCGGGCATATTCCATTTAAAAAAACATATATATTCCACACTTTTGTCGTCAAAACTCCTGGATCGTCGTCGTCTCATTAGAAGACGTCAATGAATTCATTGAAACCATTGGGAATTCCGAGACCGGTGACGGCAGGAGCAGGAGCAGTGGAGGAGTCGATGATTACGACGTCAGGAGGCGTGGATTCAGAAGTAGGAACGAAAAAAATCGATTTCCTTTTTATACGCGTGACTTTTCATCAATTTCCAGTACTACGATAAGATCTTGCTACGTGGCAAGATCTTATCACACCCGAAATGATGACAAATAATTCGTATAAAAGGGGAGCCGTTTCAGCGAAGAATTCAATTGGCTCCCCGACTTCGTCATGGTGCTCACCAACTGGACCGATTCTTCTCCTCTTGCCACCACCACCGCCACCACTGCTCCTGCTCCTGCCGTCACCAAAATCGTCGTCTCCAATGGATTCAAAGGATTCAACCACTTCTGAAGGCACGACGACGGCGACTACATCGTGATGTTTCACCTTATGTTCACTGCGGTTTTGATAGAAATATAATAAATTGGGTTGTTTTTTGGTCTTTTTCGTGAAACATTTCAGCATAGCTTCTGCTTACGCGTGACTAAACGCGCTAATCTGGACATCTAGAAAGTTGGCGTCGTCAGGATTCTGAATCTGTTCGGAAAATTTGATAAATACGCGCAAAATGAAAAAAAAATTGGGCATAGCTTCCGCCTACGCGTGACTAAATGCGCTCTATTGATAATCCAATGAAAACTACAGTATTTGTACAGTAGCTTTCACCAGATTATCACTAGAGCGCATTTGCCACTGGTTTTTATAGAGTGAAGGGATTACTATAGGGGATCCGGATGTCTACTGTTTGTCTGTTGGTGGGTCGATCGGTTCAGATGTCCAAAACGTGTGGTTTTGATAGAAAGTAGTGATCTTTGAGTGCTGTTCTCAAAATTTCGCATGTTTTCGGTGTCCAGATGTCCGCAAATATGCTCTTCAGCACAAAAATGTAGTTTTCTACTTTAAAAGTCTGATTTTTTTATAATTGTCAAGTCAAAAACTGAAAATTTGAGCATAACTTCCACCTACGCTTGACTAAATGCGCTCTATTGATAGCCCAGTGAAATCGTTCACAGGTTCATCATTAGAGCGCATTTTCCAATGTCTTATTTTCAGTATGTTACATCGATGTTAGCCAATTTCAACCGATTTCAGCCAATTTTTCTTCGATTTTCTTGATTTTGGCTCAAAATCACTCGCATTTTTGTAAATCTTACCTTCTGATCCCCTCTGTACTGCTCCACATATTTCACACCCAAGGTTAACAAATACACAGCCAACTGAATCGTACAATCATGGAATTTCGCCTCTTGATCGTATTCGCTGGCGAGCACCGCCACACAATGGAGCAAGAATCGCTCGGAAAGCAACATGTTATAGATTTTGGCGATTCCCTCATGCCGCTTCTTCTCGTCGAAATCAATCAATCGGAATGGTACCCAGAATGGCTCATCCGTCGAATGGCGTCCCTCATCCACCGCATTCTTCTTCTCTCTCATCTGCATTCGGGCGAAAACTTCACGGGCGTGTTTGATCGACGTGGAACGCATCATGAAGAACACCGGACACACTTCTGAATCCCAGATGGACGTTTTGAGTTGGTAGGAGCCTTGTTGGAGGTGTGTGGCACATTCGGCAGGATCCACGAAATCACCGATCTGAAAATTTGGAAAATTATGTAAAATTATCATCAGAGCGTTCTTGCTACTCAAAAAGTTTCAAAATCTTCAAATGTCACCGATTTCGAGTTAGAAAATGAAAAATTGAGAATAGTTTCCGCGTACGCGTGACTAAATGCGCTCTATTAATAATCTATATAAAAAATTCACTAGATTTCAATAAGAGTGCATTTGCCACAAGTTTGGATTGGCGATACGTTTCTCTCAGCCAATCCGTAGATCAGGGTGTCCGTATGTTTGTCTGTTTGTCCGGATGCCCCCAGAAGTGCCCCCAATTTTTTGTTGATATTTTTTAAACGTTAATTCTCAATTTTTCAATAAGTTATGAAGTTTTTTTCTGTTTTTTTGGCCTTAGAACAGATTTTAGCACACATTTTTACTATTTTAGGACAGATTTCTACTTTGTGTCTTTATTCGAGTTTCTACTAAGCGTTTTGGTATTTTCTCGGTGTTTTTCTGAAAATTCAGAATTTCTGACCCAGTATCAACTGGTTACAAAACTTGGGGAACTTTAGCTTTCTATTTCTATAATTATAGTCAAAAAATTCAAAACTCGCGCCTATTTTTAGAGTTCAATAGAGCGCATTTGCATTACCCCCAGTTAGTGTCTGATATTTACGTTTGAGTCATCAGGAAACCATAATTTTCCAACTATTTTCTATCAGAAAACAGCTATTTTGTCAATCATCTAAAATCGCTATTGCTCTACTAAAAATTTCCTTTTTTTAGATAAAAATCTCAAAAAATAAAGATTGCAGCGGTGCCAACGCGGGTTCGGTTCCAGGTGGTGGCAAAATTTTTGAATTTTTTTTACACCGTTTCGAATGGATTCTATCAATTTTCCACTAAACTACCATACCTCCTGCAAAATCCTCTCAAAATGTCGATCAATCATTTCACTTCCGCGAGTTCCCTTTTCCGAAATCGCTGATCTCAGTCTCGAGTAGGCTACATTTCCCTGCGCCATACAATTCACCATTTCCGACCGATAATGTTCTTCTGATGTGGCGCCCGAATTGACGCGGACGGCGATGAGTTCGGCGATGAGCTGGAAACATACAAATCTTATTTTCCCGCCAATTTTAAGAGCTCCGCCCACCTTAAACATTCCCCAAAACATGGGATCAATCCACGCTTGTTCTCGAATTACAATCCGTCGCTCAATCTCCTCATCATCGAAAATGCTCGGATCGAACTCTCGATCCATCTCGATTTCTCCGTCTGGCGCGACGCCGGCAGCGGCCAGATGACGTCGAATGAATTCTCCGACGATCGGCATTCGTGGATCACGTGAGTGATCGAATGGCGATGGAATACGGTAGTCGATGGTGAGCTCCGTAGCGAATGACTCGTGTGTCATTATGCTGAAAGTGTTGGAATTAGGTTTGTCCGGATGTCCAGTCGACAGAAAATTCACTCGAAAAAAAAGAAATTTGAGCATAGGCTCCGCCTACGCGTGACTAAATGCGCTCTATCGATAATCTAGAGAATAGTTCCACTAGATTATCATTAGAGCGCGTTTGACACGTGGAATGTTGTCTTTCCGTGCGTCCGAGTGTCCAGATTGCATAATAAAAGCGCTCTACCAAAAGTTCAGCGGTAAATCTTGTTTTTGTTCAATAGAGCGCAGTTATGACATAACTGAAACCGTCGGACAAATAAAAATGAGATTTTTCTTTGTAAAAATTTCCTTAGAATCTGGCATAGCGCACCGAAAGATGATGACCATATGCTAATTCCGAGGTTTTTACATTAGATTATCATTAGAGCGCATTTGCCACAATAACAAGTTCCAAATAGCCGATCTACACCAATGTTCAGCTAAATTTCAGCGAATTTCAGACGATCTTAATTTTTTATTCAATTTCCTACCGATTTTTTCCCAATTTTCGCCAGATTTTGCATCTCAAACTCACTCCATAACCTCCTGATGTCTAGCCTTCTCCACCTCCGTCATCTTCTCCGTATACCCCAGAATACTCCGTTCAATCAGAATCGGTTCCTCTTCAATCATTCGTCGATACTCTTCATACATCATTCTCTTCTCCGGTGGCACCACGTTCCCATCTGAATCTTTCTCCTCAACTCCGCCCAATATTCTTCTCGATTCTTCTTTTGTCTCCACATAATTTCCCCTCTGAATCTCAATACTTTCCGTCAGATTGAACGACGTCGTCAACGCCTTCACAAAGTGCTCCTTATCGATATGGGCGGCACAGAATCGGATCAAATCAATGTCGGGCGTTTGGAATGCGCTGCTCACATTCCATTGTGAGTAGATCAACGCGGACATCCGTGCTTGCGCTCCATTGCGAACCCACATGTTACAATTGATCTCGGCGCGTGCTACTTGGATACGGAGTGGATGGATAAGGAGTAGGCGGATGAGGGTTTCGTCGCGGAGGAGGGTCTCCGAGATGTAGTCGTTGAATTGGGGAATGTCGTGGAAATGTGTCAAGGCGGTGGATATGTGTCTGGAAGTTTCGAATTTACGGTTAGAATATCGATTTTGTCCGAAAAAAAAAAAGAAAATTTGGGCATAGCGTCCGCCTACGCTTGACTAAATGCGCTCTATTGATAGCCCAGTGAAAAATTTCACCTGGTTATCATTAGAGCGCATTTGCCACAAGTCTGAATTTGAGTAAAGGATGTAATCTCATGAAATTCTGTCTATCTGTTTTTCTGTTTGTCTGTTTATCCAGATTTCTAGATGTTTGAGAAAACTTTTTCAGTTTCTCCGGATGTCCAGATTTCTTGATTTTGAGAAATCGGATTTTTTTCTATTTTATCCGTCCAAATTTAAGTGTTTCTGAAAATCTATCCGTTTGTGCGTCCGGATGTCCAATTTTACTTGTCTAAACGTCAAATTGTGTGTCCGAATATCCAAAATTCAGGATTTCGGTGATTTTTCCTCATTTTCCGTGAGTTTCTATCAATTTTCACTCACCTATGCAACGGAATATGAAAAGTGACCGTATACGCCTGCGCCCTCAACACATTTCCCCAAACTTCGCGTCGTTCGTCTTCTGAAGCGATCGGAAGCAGAATATGAAACCATTCGACCAATTTCTCTTTGCAATGAGCGAAAAATCGTCTGGATCCATCGCTACTTCTCTCCTGTTGAATCGCGGCAACAATGTTGAAGAGGGTGACGGCTAGGGTCTCAAATTCCAGTGTGTACGCTCTGGAAGTAAAATCGCTGATATTCAGAAATTTCTAGCCAGAAAAATGAACATTGGAGCATAGCTTCCGCCTACGCCTGACTAAACGAGTTCTATTGATAGTTCAGTGAAAACTACTGTAATTTTCACTAGACTAACAGTAGAGCGCATTGGTCACATTTTGGAACTGAAAAATTCGATTGCATTCGGTCAAGTTTGCTTTAAATATGAATAATCAAGAGGATGTCTGTGGATTCGTATGCAATAACGTCGTATTGCAGAACAGCCTTATGGGAAGTTTTCAAGGTGTCAAGCTTCGCCAACTGTGGGCAAGGGGATGTCTTCAATAAAAACAGTCAATCGATAGACAACAAGGATTACTGTATGTCTGCCTATCCATATGTATGTATGTATGTCGGGCTCTGTTGACAATCCACTGAAAATTCCGGGATTTCTATCAGAAAAACCGCAATTTTCACTAAATTATAGTACGCATTAATCACATTTCTCGCCCCGATTTCAGTCATTCTTTCATCAATTTCCATCCAATTCCTCCATCTGTCCGTCCAGATGTCCCTTACCTCTGCACCTCCTCCCCGGCGTCATGCTCCAGTGCATTTCCCGAAATGATCCGCCATATCGGATTCATTCCTTGCATTTCACACATCATTCTCATGTATGATCCACCGAAACATTCCACATCAAATACCGAGTCGACTGCCAGCGATGTGTGAGTGAGAACGTTCTGTATGTCACCCATGACAAACCAGTAGCCGTGTTGGCTGATCGCCTGGAACAAATGGGCAAAAATTGAATTGAAAAACGAAAATTTGGGCATAAGCTCCGCCTACGAGTGACTAAATGTGCTCTAGTGACAAACTAGTGAGAATTCCGCGATTTTCACACAAGATTATCATCAGAGCGCATTTGCGACATGGTTCGATTCAGAATCCGCTCAACTCCTTACCGCATTTTTCAACATCGTCATAACACTCCACGTCGGGCGGCCATCCATCGTAGTCATATTCAGAAAACGCTTATTCTCTTTGAATATGTTCTGGGGTTCTGGAAAAAGGAAATCGACTTTTTATGCTAAAAATCACTCCAAATTCAAATTTCCCTCTCAAAACTCACTCAAACTAATATCCGAGTCGACGAGTCTCTCACATATCATATATCTTGTCACCTCGAAAATCGTCTTAACCAATTGCACATTATCATTCAATTCTTTGCATAACGAAGCCGATGACAACATTTGAACGGTCACGTGGACAGCTCGACTACACGTTGGCGACACACGATCCTCATTGCGGTGGAGCGCGTTTTGACTGATGCATAGTTCAAAAATCACTTTTCCACAGATCGGATACCATGTGAAGAAACGGTAGGCGAATGCGTCCTGGAAAATGGAAAATTTTGTGGAAATCCGATAAAAAACGGTGAAATTTTAAGCATAGTTTCCCCCTACGTGTGACTCAACGCGCTCTATTGGTAATTGGTGTGAAAATTCCAGGATTTTCCCAGGATTTACACACCAGATAACCATTAGAGCTCATTTACCACATCTGATAGATTGGGGATTACTGTAGACCCATGACTTGTGTCTAGAATGGCATTTGGTCTGTCTAGGTGTCCAGATGTCCGAATTTTCAACATTAAAAAGTATTTTAACTCAACTTTTCACAATTTCAGCCAGAAAAGGCACCGAGACATGTCTATCTGTGTATCTGTATGTCCAGATTTCGAACATTTGGGCATAGGCTCCGCCAACGCGTGACTAAATGCGCTTTAAACATATATTTATCGCTGTCTGTGTATCCAGATGTCCCCAATTCCTCTGTCCATACGGATATCCCCACCAACTCACCCGATACCCCGGTTCCGACAACAAACTCAGTCCAAAATTGACCAAATTCTGTGGGAAAAGTTGTCGATTTATCCAGAATATGAGTTCATCTAATAGTGTGAAGCACTCAATCTTCTCTACAGTATCCATCAGAACGAAGCGTTGAGTTTTCTGCGGCAAAACGGATTCACGGTCGTTTTTGAACATGTGGTAGGTACGCCAGTCCAGTGACAACTCGACACGTCCCGATTCTGAATCTTAGATGAGCGTTGGGAAGAACTAGTGTGCTCTATTGAGAAATAAGCCAAGCCCACTTTGGCAATTTTTCTCCAAGATTACATTAAAATAGCTTCAAATCGTTAAAAATTCCAAAAATTGGGCGATCTGATAAACGAAGATCCGCCACTTTTGCAAGTTTGCCACACGGTTTTGTTTCCGGCTATTTTTTATCCTGAATTGCTTCAAAACCTCCCAAAATGGGCGTAACTTAAAAGTGGGCGTGTCCTACTTACCATCATAATGCTCTCCCGTTTTCTCTGTCAGAGCTTTGTACAAATCCTTGTTCAACAGAATCTCCGAGACTATGAGACGCATCGGACCACCGTAGTTTGAGCATTCCTGGAAGAAAATGAGTTGGTGGTCTAGAATTCCGAATGAAAATCGCTGAAAATTGAAGACAAACCTGCAAAAAATCAATAATATTCTTCGTCCTCTGTGCGTCTGCCGCTGAAAATGCGCCAATGTCGAATTCGGATCGTCGGAGTGTTGGCTCCGCCTCCTGATGGAATTGCTCCTCGGCTCGTTGGAATCGACGCGTCTAGAAAATGACTTTTTTAAAATTTCTGGCTGAAACTCCACATGAAAAATGAAAATTTGAGCATAACTTCCGCCTACGCGTGACTAAACGCGCTCTATTGATAACTATATGAAAATTCCCGGATTTTCACGAAAATTTCACATCAGATTATCATTAGAGCGCATTTGCCCCAGTTAGGAGAACTCGTCGGACTATTTTAGGGGTTCAATCAGTATTGTCTGTCTGTCTGTCGGTTTGTCCGGATGTCCAACCCCGGAAAACCCAAGAATTCTGACTTTCTGGATTTCAAACAACGTCGGTTTTTTTTGATTTTTGAATTTTCTGTCTGTCGATTTGTCCGGATGTCTGAAGGCCATAATAATTTGGGTATAGCTTCCGGCTACCCGTCAGTATTGTTGGGAATTCCAACTTCCGACTTCCGGGCTTTTTTTCACTTCCAACTTCCGACTTCCGGATAAGAAATTTCACTTCCTACTTCCGACTTCCGGATAAGGAATTTTACTTCCGACTTCCGTCATTTCATAACTGTGGAATTTTCGAAAAATATATTTTGCAGAAATACATGGAAAAATGGTCTAAAAGGACAGAAAATAGGCTTTTCTTCAGCCAAAAACTAATTTTCCACTGATTTTCGGCAACTTTATGATTTTTCTCTTGGAGTTTTGGAATGTTTGCGAAAAAATCGAATTCCGACTTCCTACTTCCGATTTCCAACTTCCGACTTCCGGGCTTTTTTTCACTTCCGGCTTCCGACTTCCGGATAAGAAATTTTACTTCCGACTTCCGACTTCCTGATAAGAAAATTTTCACTTCCCAACATCTCTGCTACCCGTGACTAAATGTGTTCTATTGATAACACATTTCAACGATTATCATTAGAGCGAATTTCTCACTGTTTCATTTTCAGTTTGTCTATTTTTAGCCAATTTTCAACCGATTTTTCGGATTTCCTGTCTGTCTGTCCTGATTTCCACCTACCCATCCTCGATAATCCAAAAACATGCGAACAACGAGTTTCGTAACAATATACTCTGCCATACACACATCCGTCATATCGTATTTCGGTCGTTTCGACTCGTCTCCATGCTCCGGACAATTTCCCGACTCCTTAATCACGTCTTGATTTCCACAGTCACAAGCTCCGCCCTCTCTCGAGAAGAATCGAATGTAGTCGTGACCGACGTGTCCGTTGGCGTCGAAACACGCTTCGCACAGTGACATACCTGGGGAAATTACGGTTTTTGGACGCTTTTCGCAAAATGGGGTTTTTTTTAAACTGAAAATGTGACTTACAAGGTGTGAAAGCACACGTATTACATCGATACGCCACCGCCTCGTTCTCCCAGATTGTGTTGCATTTTAGAGAGAAGTTGACTTTGGACACTGCAAAAAATTGGATGTTTTAGATGGTTCAGAGCATACTTGTCAACCGGGCCGAACCGGGCCGACACAGGCCGGCTCACGTCAAAATGACTATTATGAGTTGAAAAATATACCAAAATGTAGATCTCGACGAGTTCTATCTCCGTGGCCTACTACGGGCCGGGCTAGATTGGCTTTTTTGGCCATTTTCGCGTTTTTTGGCACTTTTTCCCGGCCCGCGGCACATTAACGAATAGCCATCCGGCCAGTAGTAGGTCACGGACATAGAACTCGTCGAGATCTATATTTTGGTATATTTTTCAGCTCATAATAGTCATTTTGACGCGCACAGGCTCCCAAGCTTCCAATACGCCAAGCAATGCCAGAAAAAGACGCGTCAATCAAGTAGCTGGCGCAAATTCGGACGATTTTTCGAAAATTTTAGCCTTTTTCGATCTTTTGTTCTGTTACATTTCACGGATTGTTTTTGTTAGAAAGACATTCCTTAGACTGAGAGACGTTCAAAAAGTGTAAAAACTTTAATTTTGGTGGAGTAAATAAAAAGATACGGCCGTTTTCACAGTGAAATTCATGAAACTTTAAAAGTATAGAACTCCTCCTACGCTGAATAAAAATTCAACTTTTTGGGCTTAATAGACTCGAAAAACACTAACTTAAAAAAGTTCGGGAATTGTTTTTGGAAAAATTGTCACAGACACTTTAAATTCCCAAAAAACTGCATTTCAAGCCAAAAAATGGGGTCTAAAATTTGAATTCGCAAAAATTGCGAAATGCGTCAACAAAAATCGGCAAGTGCGCAAACAAAAACACGCGAAACGCGCAACACCGCACCTTGCTTTATCGGAAGCGGGGGAGACTGTGACGCGAGTTACGAGCCGGCCCGTGTCGGCCCGATTCGGCCCGGTTGACAAGTATGGTTCAGAGATGTGGATTTTCAGCTAGAAATTGTAGTTTTTCGACTGAAAATGTTGATTTTTTCAAAATTTTCAAAATCATCAGCTTACAACCGCGCTCTACCGAAACTGAAGACAATTGTGTGCGAAATTGAGAGAGTCGGAGAAAAAAATAAATTTTCCAGGGTATTTCGGTGGAGCGTAGTTGTAAGACGAGATAATGGGATTTTCAGGGGAATTTCCTAATTTTTGGCTCCAAATTAGGGAATTTTGAGATTGGAAAATAAAAATAAATGCTAGAAGTTATTTGGACTGAAAATATTAATTTTCAATGCAGGATCGTGGATTTCTGACAATATTTCCTTGTTTTTAGCTCGAAATGTGAACTTTTAGTATCTTTTTGCAGACTTAAAATTTTTTTTTTCAAATGCGTTCCACCGAAATGCCATTGAAGAATGACTATTTTCTCTGGGTCTCCTAATTTTGCACACAATTTTCTTCGGTTTCGGTAGAGCACACGATTGTAATAAGGTTTCGGTAGAGCGCAGTTGTAAGAAGCGTACCGTTCTAATATAATTTTCAAATTTTTCAATCATTTTCAGCCGAGTTTTTTCCGATTTTTTTTGATTTTTCAATTTTTTAAATAAAAATATCCCCCACTAACTTTTCTCTTTAAACTCCAAATACGGTTTTCCCTGTGAGATGAGAACTCTCAACACTTCGAACTCCTTCTCCTCTGAATACAGTCGTTTCGTAATGAATAAATCCAAGAAATCATCCAACATTCGTGCTTTTTGTCTCGTTTTCTGATCGAATTCCTTCCAATTATCGATTCCTTCGCATATTGGATATGATTTTGATTTCAGTTCCAACGCGATTTCAGTCCAGTACTAGAAATTGGGAAATTGTGTGGTTTCGGTGGGGAAACCGCACGGTGATGCCAGAACTACCTATGCAGACGCGCTCTATTGACAACAATGGTACATTATTTGCGTCACGACGAACATTCGAATTATTTTTCTTCATTCGAAAGTTCACCGTGCCGCAAAAAATGTACCATCGCTGTCAATAGAGCGCGTCTGCATGGGTAGTCCTGGCATCATCGTGAAATCACAATGATTTGACATGGAAATCGTGGGAAAAATATGGAAATTTGTTTCAAAATGCGATTTTTGAGCTAAAAATTGATTTTTTGATGAATTTTCTTTAAAAATCGTGTTTTTCAGTTGGAATTTCCTATTGAAATTGTTAAAAACCCAGGTTTACCGGGAAATCAAGAAAAAAACTCTGGAAATAGCTAAATCAATACTTTTTTCTGAAATTACCGTTATTTTGAGTTCGAAAATTGTTAAAAAAATATCCGGATTTTTCAGTGAAATTTTTTTTTTGAGTTTTTCGTCTGAAAATGCAATTTTTCAGTGAAAAACCCGGATTTTTAATATTTTTCGGACTCAAAGTATCGAAAAATTCGATAAAAGTTTTAATTTTCCATTTTTCAGAGTTTTTTTTCTAGATTTCCAGGTGGAGTTTTACCCTGGTTTTTAGCAATTTCAATTGAAAATTTCAGCTGAAAAACACGATTTTTAAAGGAATTTCATCAAAAAACTCAATTTTTAGCTCAAAAACCGCGTTTTCAAGCATATTTCCACTGTTTTTCCACGATTTCTATGCCAAATCATTGCAAAATTTATTTTCTCTGTTCATACTTTCACCGCCGGGTAGACATCCTCCATCGTCGACGTATCGGCGTCGAAATTCAGAAGCGGCTCCACATACCAATCGGTTCGCTCGAATTTTGGTGTGTACTCTAGATTTTTATTTTATTCAAATTTCAGATATTTTCAGACTTTTCTAAACGCTATAAAACATACTTTGCGACGACTTTGACGACGACCTATCTAACCCATCCTCTTTCTCCGGGCCCACAGGCTCGCCGGGTGGCATTTCTGTCTGGAAATACTAGAAAATTTTAATTGTTTTATCAATAAATTAAATTAAATCAACTATCAGCAATTAATTGCCTAAAAATCCAAAAAGGATGAAATAAGTGGTGAAGGGCAGCAATGAAGAAGACGAAGACCACTCGGGAACGACGAGAGAGTATTGTGGGCTGAAGAGACGGCAGACAGAACAGAGAGAGAGACGTCTCTCTTCTCTCGGTCTGTTATTGACGGGAACACCACACCACCCACTCTACTAGGAGAAGGGGGAAATAGGGGAAGAGAGAAGGAGGAGGAGGTGGAGGAGGGTTAGACAGAAAAAGCTGGAAGAGGAACATGTGATTGTTGATGAGTCTACCTATTAGCCGAGCATTTTTATCACAACTGCGCTCCAATGGAAACGAGAGAGTATCGACGAGAGACGCAGAGTTTTTTTCTCGCGCCAAGACAAAGTTTCACAGTTTTTAAATCTATTTTCGATGTTTTTCATAATAATTTACAAAAAACTTCGGAAAATAGCGAAAATAGGTTGAAATCTGTGAAAATACTCAGGGTCTCGAAAAAAAATAAGTCAAAGCTGAATTTGGCTCCGCCCACAACTAGACCACGCCCACGTTCCTGAGAACACTACACTTTCTCAGACGGATGAAGATGATGGGACAAAAAATGGACAATTTGAAGATTTTCGAGAAGAAAAAAAGAATTCCGACGTCTAAACTACTCTAAAAATGATATCTAAGCTCCACGCACAACTAGGCCACGCCCACTTTTTAGCTAATTTATCGACAAGACTAAATCTCTTCAGAAAATTGAGAATTTTCAACAATCAACAAAATTTGGTGCTTTTAGAGCGTATTTGGAGTAATTTCAACTGCCACAAAACGGTATTTTTCAGGCGAAAAAATGTTCAAAAAAAGTTTTCAAAAAAGATTTCTAAAATTAAAAATAGGATATTTTCAGGGGAATTCGAGTATCTGGAGATCAACATTTTCAGCGAAACAACAAAGAAACTGTGTCTAAGCCACCGCTCGTTTCACGCCTAGTTTTTGGATTTTTCAAACGAATTTTGGGTACTTTTCTGTTTTTCGATGATTTTTCACGGTTTTTTTTACATTATTATACCAAAAAATCATTAAAATACCTTCAATCTCACCAAATTCCAACGAAAATTCAATTTTCGTGGCAAATAATAAAATGTGGAACTTGTCCGAGAGGAGTACACGCCCCGGTCGTGGCGAGACCCAAACCGGCGGGAGAAACAAAAATTTGAATTTTCTCTCAATTTCAGCATTTTTAAAGTTTTTTTGTTGATTTTTGTTGATTTCCAACCGTTTTTTCTGGATTTTTTTCAAAGAAAAAAGGTAGAAACCGTAAGTTTTTTGTCTGGAAATGTATTTTTTCCGGAAAAACCCGGATTTCTAACATTTTTCGGGCTTGAAATATCGAAAAATTGGATATTTTCACGGGAATTCGAGGTTCAGGAGATTAAAATTCTCAATGAAACAACAAAGAAACTCCCTGGAAGCTCTAAAATTCTCAACTTCCACAACCACCACTCATTTCATGCCTAGTTTTTGGATTTTTATTAAAATTTTCTGTTTTTTGTGCTATTTCGATGATTTTTCCCAAATTTTCACATTATAAGGACACAAAATGATCAAAAACCCATTAATCTCACCAAATATCTGGAAATTCCAACAAAAATTCAATTTTCGTGGCAAATAATAAAATGTGGAATTTGTCCGAGAGGAGTACACGCCCCGGTCGTGGCGAGACCCAAACCGGCGGGAGAAACAAAAATTTGAATTTTGTCCCAATTTCAGCATTTTTAACGATTTTTTTGTTGATTTTCGTTGATTTCCAACCGTTTTTTCTGGAATTTTTCGGTAAAAAAGAAGAAAAAAAGGTTTCCAGATTTCAAAAAAGATTCCAAAAATGGCGGCCGAATGGAGAAACTTCGACAAATGGAAAGATTTCCGTGAGAAACAGAAGAAAACGTCAATTGGTACTCAAGAGGAAGAGGAGGGTCGAAAGACGCCGACAAATGTAAGAAATGGGAAAACTCCGCCCATTTTCCGCAAAACGGGCGGTGCTTCTCGATTTCTGACCGATTTTCGAATGTTTAGAGACTTCGAATCGCGAAAAAATCGCTGCCAAATCTCGAAATTATCAACTGGTTAAATCAAATTCCACCTCAGATCGAGCACCACGCATTGCCACGTGTCATCGATTTACCGCCAGAAGACATTCAAAAAGAGAAAAAAGTGTACAATGAGACGTATCGACAGGCGGAGAAGTCGATGGACACCACACTCGATTCGAGCTCTCACATCTCACCGTTGGAGGCGAAAGTACGGCGAAATTTCAGTGGAAAATTGGATTTTTCAGCGTTTTTAGGTCGAAAATAGGGAAAATTGTCGAAAAATCGTTAAAAAATCAAATTTTTTCCTTAAAAATGGTATTTTTTTAGTCTGAAAATCTGATTTTTGCAATTTTTGACCCAAAAATCGGTTTTTTTATTCAAAAAATTCGTTTTTAACAGGAAATCCCATTTTCTCTTCGTAAACTTGAAAAACGACAATTTTTCCGATGTGAAAAAGACTGAAAATCCGTTTTTTGAGACGAAAAACTGAAAAGCTGAGTTCAAAATCCATTTTTTCTTCGAAAACTCACTAAAAAGTGATTTTTTCGCGTTTTTTGACTGAAAAATGATGGAAAATAGCGAAAAGCGTATTAAAATCACATTTTTCGGCTTGAAAAGTATAATTTTTCACTCTAAAAGCCTGAATCTTGTGATTTTAAACCGAAAATCGTAATTTCAGCCCGAATTTTCACCAAAAATCGGTTTTTTGATTCAAAAAATTCATTTTTTAGTCAGAAAATCCGATTTTCCCTTCGAAAACTCACTTTTTTGCATTTTTTGACTGAAAAATGATGGAAAATGGCGAATAGTCCTTTGAAATCGTGATAAAATCAAATTTTTGGCTTGAATTAAAGAAAAATCCCATTTTCGTCCTAAACATCGATTTTTAAAGTGAAGTTTTTAATTTTTCAGTTTGGAACTTATAAAATTCAATTTTTTTTAAATAGGGAGAAATCTAACTTTTTAACTCAAAAAATCATTTTAAGAGCAAATTTTATCGATTTTCTCGCAGTTTTAAGGCAAAAATGCTGAAATCCGTTTTTTTGTTTAAAAAAACAGAAAATCTGAGTTGAAAATCGATTTTTTGCTCTGAAAAATCAGATTTCTCACCAATGAATTCGTTTTTTGACCTTAAATATCTCTAAATCCCATTTATGAGCAAAAAATCTATTCTTTGGCTTTGAAAATCTATTTTTGCTAAAAAAAAAATTAATTTTTGAGCGAAAATTCTCATTTTTCAGCCTAAAAAATTCATTTTTTTGCTCAGAAATCCTATTTTTACCTTCAAAATCATTTTAAAAGCGATTTTTCTCGATTTTTCACAATTTTTATGTCAAAAAAGTGATTTTTCGCTGTGAAATTTACTGAAAATCCGTATTTTGAGAAAAAAGCTAAAAATCTGAGTTCAAAATCGATTCTTGCTCAAAAAATCAATTCTTTGGATGAAAAAACTCAATTTTCAGCCTAAAAATTCATTTTTTTGCTCAAAAAGCTCATTTTTGCCCATGAGGTCAATTTAAACGCGATTTTTCACAATTTTTATATCAAAAATCCCCCCATTTTCAGCTCAACGAAGTGCTCTCCCCACTGGTTCTCCTCGGAAACAAATCCGAGTTAGAGACGAAAGAGACGCAGAGAATTCAGGCGATTCGAGAGAGTTGGAAGACGAAAGGAATGACGGATCCATCAGAGTTTCCGAGACTTCGAGTCCCCGAGAATTATGATGAGGATCCGAGAATTCAGAAGGCAGCGAAACTTGTCGAAAAGGAGATTAAAGTACGGAAAATATGATGGTTATAAGGAAAAATTGAAAAAAAAGGGCCTAAAATTCCAATTTTGCTGGAAATAACATTGGTAAAATCGGTTTTTTGCTGAAGAATTGGACTTTTTTAGACATTTTTTTCATTTTTAAGTTAAAATCGACAGAAATCGCCTAAAATCTGCTGAAATCAACAGAAATCGATGTTCAGAAGCTACATGATTTTCCTATTGTGGCAAATGCGCTCTAATGATAATCTAATGAAAGCTACTGTAAAAATACCGTAGTTTTCACCCAGATTATCAATAGAGCGCATTTAGTCACGCGTAGGCGGAAGCTATGCCCAATTTTCCAACTATTTTCAGTTAAAGAAATCACGTTTTTAGCTGAAAAATTGATTTTTTAAAGAAAAATTAATATTATGTTATTTCGATCAAATTTAGTCCAAAACTGACAATTTTTTAGTGAAAAATCCCGTTTTCCAAAGAAAAAATTGCATTTTTGATCGAAAATTATCGATTTTTCCTTCAGGAATTCAAGGATTCAAAACTGAAAGATATGGGCGGAGAGTTCGGTACGGTAGTCGATGAGCAAGAGGAGTTAGAGATGAGAGACGCAGAGGAGATCATACAGGAGTACGGTAGTGAGGATAACAGATTCGAGGCATCGGAACTCATCGAATACAAGGATTACGATTGGTGTATTTCGTTGAGAATCGATAGGGAGAAGACGGGCGATCCGGCGATTTTCAATGTTAGTGGGATATCAAAAAATCACCGAAGAAAAACTATTTGTTCACGTTTGAGGCCTAAAATTCTAATAAAAATAGATACTCTGGCAAATGTGCTCTAATGATAATCTGTTGAACATTCGTTCACTCAGATTATCAGTAGAGCGCATTTAGCCACTCGTAGGCGGAAGCTATGCCCAAATTTTCATTTTTAGTCTACATTAGACCTTTTTTAACTGAAATTTTGGGCATTTTTCTGAGCTTTTTCTTATTAGTAGTGAAAAATTGCCTGAAATCGGCTGAAAACTGCTAAAATCGGCTGAAACCGGCTGAAAACTGCTAAAATCGGCTGAAACCGGCTGAAATTGGCTGAAATCGGTGTTAAGAAGCTACATGACTTTCCTAATGTGGCAAATGCGCTCTAATGATAATCTAGTGAAAACTACTGTAGAAATACCGTAGTTTTCATTGGATTA
Source organism: Caenorhabditis remanei (assembly GCF_010183535.1). Taxonomy (NCBI): domain Eukaryota; kingdom Metazoa; phylum Nematoda; class Chromadorea; order Rhabditida; family Rhabditidae; genus Caenorhabditis; species Caenorhabditis remanei. The sequence continues at coordinate 971,835 of NC_071329.1, forward strand.
TCAGTAGAGCGCATTTAGTCACGCGTAGGCGGAAGCTATGCCCAAATTTTCATTTTCAGTTTCAATTTGACCGTTTTTTGACGGAAATTTTGAGCCTAAAATTTCATTTTCTCATTTCCAGCTGCTGATCTACAGCTACAAATGCGGCATCCAACGTCTTCCCCTCTCCCAACAACAAATCGACTCATTAGGCACCTCACTTCTCATGAAATACAAACGGAATCCGGATGATTCGATAGAAGTCCTTCCGATCTACTCGGCACTCCCATCGACTGGATTACTCAGTCTGAAATATCGAACGAATAAGGGAATCGAGTTGAGAACCTACGGAATTGTGAATTTCATCGATTTTCTGAAGGATCCGGATCATTCATCGCATCGGACGATGATTTGGACGGATGCACTCGGACCGATCTATTTGACGTCGGCGGATCGATCGAATATCCGACGGAAACTTCAGATGACCGAATCGAAGATATTCGCACCGCTGAGAATGATTCAGATGACTGTCAAAGGGGATTTCAATTCGGCGTTAGTAAATGTCTCTCATAATGGAGAGCTGACGTCGTGGGGATTCTGAATCGGTTTTCAAATTTCGTCTAGCATCGAAACGGGCGGAGTTACGACGACTTCCTCTGTCGCATGACTCAAGTTTTTGAACATTGTTTACTAGATACTCTGGCAAATGCGCTCTAATGATAATCTGGTGAAAGGTTTTCACTCTGGTTATCAGTAGATCGCATTTCGCCACGCGTAGGCGGAAGCTATGCCCAAATTTTCATTTTCAGCATAACCATAACGTTTTGAAACTGAAAATTAGTAATTTTTAGTATTTTTTTTAGTTTTTAGTGAAAAATTGGCTGTAATCGGCTGAATACGGCTAAAATTAACTGAAATTGACAGAAATCGGGTAAAACCGGCTAATCGGTATTAAGAAGCTACATAACTTTTCTATTGTGGCAAATGCGATCTAATGATAATCTAGTGAAAACTACTGTAGAAATACCGTAGCTTTCATTGGATTATCAGTAGAGCGCATTTAGTCACGCGTAGGCGGAAGCCATGCCCAAATTTTCATTTTCAGACTAAAAGTTCGATACAGATTCAGAATCCTGACGACATCAGTTTTCTTAATGTGAATTCCCATCTCCTAAACGATGAAATTTCCAGAATAATCGCATCAGGAACAATGGTGAAATGGTCGATAGCATCGTTTACGCCGCTCGTCGAGGAATCTCAAAAAGATCCGAATATCGGAAGGAATTTGTGGCCGGCACGCATTATTCGATTCGATGATTTGTTGTTTGACAGAGAGGTGCTTAGACGGCTCGGTTTCAGCGAGAAATACTGAAAATTTTCGGATTTTTCGGTTAAATATGATATATTTTGCATTTTTCTAGCTGTTAGAATCCGAAATTTGAGAAAAAAAATAGATGACTTCGATAATTAAAGTTATTTTTTCAAATTTTGGATTCAGACAGCTAGAATTGCAAAATATATCATTTTTTGAGCGGAAAATCTGAAAAATTTCCGGTTTTAACAGCGAAATCCGAAATTTTTGAAAAGTATCTGAAAACGGCTAAAAACGGCTAAAAACGGCTAAAAACGGCTGAAATTGGCTGAAATCGACAGAAATCGATGTTCAGAAGCTACATGACTTTCCTTTTGTGGCAAATGCGCTCTAATGATAATCTAATTAAAGCTACTGTAAAAATACCGTAGTTTTCATTGGATTATCAGTAGAGCGCATTTAGTCACGCGTAGGCGGAAGCTATGCCCAAATTTTTGAGCACATTTTGCGAAATTTTTCAAAATCCCCCATTTCCAGATTCTCCCACGCGAACGTCACCACCGTGAGAATTCCGACTTCTTCGTGAACAATCCGAACGGCGGAACCCTTCTCCGCTCCCACTCCGAACCCGACATCCAAGTATTTTGTGGTCCAAATCTCACAGGAATTCTGAATTCCGCCGGTCCGACGTACGCGACGAAAGGCATCCATTCGGCGTTCGTCGTCCCATTCTTCATCGACGGAAAATTCGTTTTCTATGAGGCGCTGATCGCCGGACCGCCCCGAGTCGTCATGCTTATCACCGAGGGACGATACCTGAATTACTGTCCGAAGACGTGGCCGCCGACGATTCAAGCGCAACAGAATGCGTATCGAAAAACGACGGTGGAGAAGCCGTGGGTACGGGCGGTGCCACGTGAAATGTCTTTCCCGGAGGATCGACAGAAATCGATGAAGGGATTCGAGGAATTTCATTTTGATTTCAAAATTTAAATTTTTCTATGTGGCAAATGCGCTCTAATGATAATCTAGTGACAGCTACTGTAGAAATACCGTAGTTTTCATTGGATTATCAGTAGAGCGCATTTAGTCACGCGTAGGCGGAAGCTATGCCCAAATTTTCATTTCGATTTCACAATTTTTTCAAAAATTTATATATAGTTGTTCGGTACACAAATTATTTGTTTCTTCATTTTTCTTTTTGCTATAAAAATAAATCTCAATCCTTGACACACTCGCGTCCCTCATTGTCAAACGATCCCTCCAAATTGAGCACTCCGATGTCGACCCATTGATCGTCAGTTGGAGTTCCACCGTGAATATATTTCTTTGGGATGACGAACTTGATCTTGCGGGAGCATGGCTGGAATTTAAAAATCGATAATTGCAGCAATTTTGGGAGCGCGGCCATGAAAAAGTTCGGCCATCAGAACTTTTTTTTCGCTGACGCAGTTTTATTTCAAAATTCGCACAAAAAGTGGTCAATTGCTCCTCCGAGAGGAGTACACGGTCGAGTCCAAGGGAGCGCGCTTGCATTCACTTCATTTTTCACATTTTTTACCAGAAAAAAGCGTAAAATTTGCCATTTTGAGAAAATTCACTCGGATTTCCCAGTTTTTTAATCGATTTTTGATAGAAACGTTCCGTTTTCAGCGGGTTTTTGTGCTGAAAAACTGGAGAAATGGGTTTTAGATGGCTGGAAATTAGATTTATCGTGTTCTTTTTTCAAGCTTGAATTGAGAAAATCATATTGAAATGGATGAAAATTGCCAGAAAATCAAAAAAAATTAATTATTTTTTAAAATGTGTGATATCTCTCTAAAAACAACCTCAAATCGTGTTTTTACCTAAAGATTGATTTAAACCGCTGAAAACCGTTAAAAACTCGACAAATATCAGAATTCCCGGAGGTGGCCGAGTTTTCGCACGGCCCTTCGTGCAAAACTTCGGCAATGATGAATTATACAAAGAACTTTTTGAAAAATCGGCTGCAAAAATTAGCGGCCCACCCCCTCTTACAACTGCGCCCCACCGCAAACGAGCGAGTATCGGTGAGAGAGACGCAGAGTTTTTTCTCGCGCGAACAAATATTTTTACCATTTTTGACCTATTTTCGCTAATTTTAAAAACAAATTGCATAAAAACTTTTGAAAAATAGTGAAAATAGGTCAAAAACTGTGGAAATCATTGTTGGCGCGAAAAAAAAATCTGCGTCTCTCGCCGACACTCTCTCGTTTGCGGCGGGGCGCAGTTGTAACGAATTTGCTCGGCTAATATAGCAGATGGGATAATTCATGGTGACCGAGGTTTTGCACGGCCAGTATTCCAGTTATAGAATTGAAACAACGCAAGTGGGCGGAGCTTCAGGAGAACCGTGCATATTTAGGTTTCCTAGGTTGGAGGCCGCAAATGTTTGGCAAATACTCATTTACTACCTGCTCATTTACTACCACATGCTCATTTACTACCTTACTCATTTACTACTTGAACTCTTTTACTACCATTTACTCATTTACTACCGTTTGCTCATTTACTACTATTACTCATTTACTACTATTACTCATTTACTACTTTAGAGCGATATTCTGGAATTCACTTTTCACCATTCTCTTAGGCTTAGGTTTCTTAGAAATTTGGAAAAAATTGACGAAAACGGTTATTCATCGTATTTGTCAATTGTTTTCCAAATTTCAAAGAACCCTAAGCCTAAGAGAGTGGTGAAAAGTGAAGTAGTAAATGAGCAGTACGGTAGTAAAAGAGTAAAAGTAGTAAATGAGTAAATGGTAGTAAATGAGTTGAAGTAGTAAATGAGTAAGGTAGTAAATGAGCAATTGGTAGTAAATGAGTAGGTAGTAAATGAGTATTTGCCCAAATGTTTTGAACAATTCTTATTAGATACTCTGGCAAATGCGCTCTAATGATAATCTGATGAAAATGTTTTCCCTCAGATTATCAATAGAGCGCATTTCGCCACGCCAAGGCAGAAGCTATGCTCAAGTTTTCATTTCTAGACTAATTTCGACGACATTTATCAAATTTTGAGAACAAAATCTCTTAAAACTCCTTATGACCTAAGTTTTCCACGGCCAGCAGTACTAGTCATCCCCTTTCCCTCTCCCCCACTACCGTAACCATACCGTTTGCTCATCTCTACACTCGTGCCAGATATACAAAACGGGATCGATTGAAGTCAGCTCATGAGTGCTTCCAGTCAATGCGAATGCTCCATCCTCGCCAGTCCTCTTCTCATCCAAAGTGTCATCCGGATCCGGTCCCGTATCGATATCCACAATTCTCACTTTTGTATTATTGGCAAACGCGGTACCGCACTTGAGGACACCCTTCACGGCGACTCCTTGCTTACGCATGGCAACGGCCACTCCTGCCAGCAGGAGCATGGCGAGAACCCACTTCATTTAGCGGATCTGGAAATTGTTAAGGGTACTGTAGCGGAGGAAGGATTACGGTAGAGAGCAAAGGTTCGACACCCGGAAACTTAAAAACCTCTTAACTCCCTTAGAATTCAAAATTTTCAGCCGATTTTTGGCGTAATTTGTAGAGAATTTCAAGGGCTATCTAACTATATAAAAAATTTCCAGAAACTGAATATGCTCGAGTTCCTGGAGCTCTATATAATGCTGAGTTAATGGGATCTAGGCTAGGTCACTGTTTTTCAAATCGCCCTATCTCCCTTCGATTTCAAGATTATAAGTCGACTTTTTACTTTAAATGTAGAAAATTTTAAGGCTCAGTAAACCATTATAAAATTTCGTGTAACTTATGAAAATGTGGGATGGAAAACTGCTCCGAGAGCTCGAAAACGACAAGTTTTTGATATTTTTGAAAAATCACCAACAATCTTTGTGAGGTCTAGATTTTACCGTATTTTACAAAAGGGGTTTAGAAAATTCATACGGTTCGAACCGCCTATAACATTACTCCATTTGTGTAGTTAACAACTTTTTTGTAGTACATCACCTTCCTGGGTTACTGTGCCCTTTCCTGCTGACTCTTTAGTGCGTCGCTGTTCTGAGTCTTCAAATCGACGAAGGTACAGTACCCCAGGGAAGTCTCGTACAGAAAAGTTGTCAACATTAAAAATGGAGGTAACAACTTTATCCAGTTACTGACTGGTAAACGTTGAAAGTCAGCGGATCAGTTCTGATGTTACTGTAACCATCCAAAATGAAAACTGCGGAACTGAGGTTAAAGACAGTCAGCGATTTGAGGATGCTACAGTAATCCATAGGTATGCCATATATAAAAAAGTTTAAAACTATTTTATATAGCCCCCGACCTCATCTTTGGGATAATATGGCTTGGAAAACTGGAAGCTACCAAGGACTGTTTCGCTCAAATCGTTTCGCGCTGCCAGTGCTACAGTACCCCAAGAATTTGTTCTAGAAAAAAAGTCCACGAAAATCTAACAAGAGAAGTCTTCGAAGTGTCTTCTTTCAAACGGCTCAAGAATTCGGTCCATGATACTGTCGAGTCCGTAGATTCCGAATCTGAAGTAAAATTCCGTTAAATCCTTCAGAGAGCCGAGTTATGACCCGTCAAACTTTTCCTATGGTTAAGTTTTTTTTTGCGGAAATGCTTAGGTAGACATTCCGGCAGTAAAAGCTTAACCATAGACAACGTTTGACGGGTCATAACTCAACTCACAGAAGAGTTTAGCAGAATTTTATTTCAGATTCGGAATCTACGGACTCGAAAGTATCGGGGCCCAAATTTTTGAGCCGTTTGAAAAATGACTTTCCTTGTAAGAGTCAAAATTATCTGGTACACTTATGAGCTCTTTAATATGACATAAAACTCTAAAACTCCAAAACCTCAAAAATTTTCGTAAGAGGAAAAGCTAACCGATCGACCGATCAAAACGAATGACTCTCGCCGCTAACAACAACACGAAAGTATAGGTGTTTACTCCCGTCGAGAGAAAGATACAGAGAGAAGAGACATGGAGAAATAGTATGGGAAATTGAGAGAGACGAGACATTGTGTTTCACTGATAAAACGATCATTCGATCGGGAGAAAGGGGGGGGATAGCGCTGTTTTGTTATCAATTCGAAATGTGAATTGGTTGTTGGTTAAGCGGTGTGGAAGATGGAGGGGGAGAAAAAGTGTAATGGAAGGGTTGGCACGTTTTTGATATTATTGGGAAGACGAAGGGTGAAAATAGATAACAAGAAGTGAGGAATCATTGAGCAGTGCTTGAAAACATGGGAAGAAGGTTTAGAAAATATTAAGCGGGAGAATTTAGGCTCAATGTGGAGATAAAGAGCGATTCGTTTTTCTGGAGAAAAATAAGGAAAACAGTACCGCTCAAAAGGTTTCAATTTTGCCTGTTTTTAGTGAAAAATGACTAAGTTTGACAGTGTATTTCGGTGTCACCTGAGTGTCCGACGAATTTTATTTTGTATGGGTTGGACAGAGCAAAAAGAGCGCATAATTTGTAGTTGATCATTTTTTTAGTAGGGACACTATCGTGAAAGTTACAACTTGTCAAAACTCCAGAAGTTTGCTAATATGCACTGAAATCAGTCGGTATCAGGGAGAAATTATTTTGATAAACTGCAACTTTCATGGTAGTGTCCCAACAAAAAAAATGGTCAACTACAAAAATTATGTGCTCTTTTTGCTTTGTCTAACCTATACAAAATAAAATTTATCGGACAATCAGGTGACCCCGAAATACACGGTCAAAGTTGATAAGCTTTTGAGCGGTACTGTAATTGAAACAAGAAATGCTACAAAGACAGAGAAAATCAAAATATACATAATTTCTGGAAGAAGACGTTACACAAGTTCCACTGTATTCTGCTTCCGTTGATGTTCGTTCTCCTGTTCACACTCTTTTTCGAGCTCATCGAAATTTACTCCCTGAAATTGGAATCATTGGAAATTTCAGCACAGGCCACGCCCTCTCAGCTGTTCTTACATGAGCCTCTACAATTGCATGATTCTTCTCAGCCTCTGCCACGTCCGCATTCAAATGATCAGCACAAATGTAATGAACGAATCCGCATCCCATGGAATCGCCAATTATGTTCACAGATGCACGAAGTCGGCCCCTATAAGGAAATACCGTAAGAACTCTATTTAGAGGCGTCGAAAAGATTTTTTTCCGTTTTCCGCCTTCAAAAAACTGTATTCAGCGCAACGCTGTTCATGTTGACCATCGAAATACACGGAAATGAATTTGGAGGGTTTAGTGGTCAGAAAATATGTTTCGAGACTTCTCGATTGAAGTTGATTGAGAAAATAAACTTACAAAAACCAATCGACTGCCAAAATAAGAGAAATATCATCGGCTGGAAGATCAAGAGCAGTGAGGACAATTAGCAAAGTCACCAATCCAGCCGAAGGAATTGAGGCGGCACCAATTGAGGCTAACGTGGAAGTTATGGATACGGTCACGAGTTGACCAATCGATAGTTCGAGTCCATTTATTTGAGCAATGAAGATTGAGGCGGTCGCTTCGTAGAGCGCAGTTCCGTCCTGATATTTTTGTTTGCGGTTTCCTATAGTTCCCATTTGCCGGTGGTTGACCACTCGTTCAAAGTTCCGCCCGGATACGAGAAATGGGTCTTGTTGCGACTGCTGCTGTATTAAAACACTTTTATGGGTAAAGTACGGCAGAGAGCCGCCGTAAATCGAAATTCCGCAACCAGACCACCACACCTCGTCCCCGGACCGAACTTTGAGCGAGTGGTAAGCCAACGGTGAACGGGTAATGGCAAAACTTAATTACGTGATTATCTCTCAAGATTACTGTATCTACTCACCATGTTAACCATAGCGCCCACTGGCAACACAAATTTAGTCACCCTCGGATCGATGCCCAACTTGTTCAAACATCTGAAAGTGACTGGAAGAGAGGCGGCACTTGATGATGTGCCCAAAGCGGTCATAATCGCTTGTCCAAGTCCCTTCAAGAATTTGTATGGATTGTGACGAGTTCCAATGAAATAAATGAGTGGGAGGGTGATGAATGCCTGGAATCGAAGTAATTTGTATATTCCCCGGAAGTCCAGATGTCCAGACCTGAATAGCCAATCCGAGAATGACAGTGAATACAAACAATCCTAACATCCTTGCCGTCTGCCATAAGTCTGACACCTCCAACATTTTTTGGGCTATCAACGAGGGTATTCCAATTGGTCCCAACCACATGATCATCATTACCATTCTGGTGATAACAACGTCGAGTGCGTGGAATAAGTCAGCCAACGGTTTCGCTTCATCCCCTATTTTTGAGATAACAAGACCCATAACTATGCAGAACACGATAATTCCTGGAATAACATAATTAAAGGAGGAGTGAAGTCATATTTTTTTATATCAGATTCTGATACTTCAGAAAATTCTGAACAACTTTCATCATTGCAGCAATGATTTCTTTTTATTTCTCAATTTTTCGTTTTCTTTCTTTTTTCAACAAATTTTCGTGTTTTTTCTTCTTTTTTTACGATATAAATTGAAAAAAACAGGAAAATTTGTTGAAAAAAGAAAGAAAACGAAAAATTGAGAAATAAAAAGAAATAATTTTGTCCGAGAGGACTACACGGGGGCGAAATTTCGCGTGGGAAAACTCTTCCATCTAGGCTCCTTTTGAGCCGGGAAAACGTGAATTTAGGGCATTTAGAGCGATATTTAGCACATGCTCCAATGATGAAAGTTGTTCAGAATTTTCTGAAGTATCAGAATTTGAAATAAAAAAATATGACTTCAGTCCTCCTCTTAAGACTTGATGGGCACAGTAACCTACCCAATACATTCATCCCATCCACATATCCTGTTTTCGGCACCAACTGTTGTACACCATTCGAACTGGTGTGGTTAACATAGTGAGTTTGTACCTGGGCAAACGTCGCTTTCATTATGTTCTCCGGAAACGCATTTCTGAAAAAAAGTCAATGAGAAGTTGACTTATCCACAAGAGTTGCATAGAGTTCCAATTTCCGGTGAAGAAAGTTTCACTTCCATGCAACTCTGATATCTACAGTACTGGTCATAAAGAATGCGGCACTTGCAGTTTTAGTTGAAATTGACTAACTTTAAGAGTGTGTCATGGTAAAACTAACTTTCTCACAAAGTAAATTATATATAACCATACAGAACAAAGGAAGACCTTTATTTTTGTAGTTCACAATTTTTTTGTACAGACACTCCCTAGAGAGTTATGGTCGAGCTCAAAAATCACTCTGTTTCCACTGAAATTGGTCGATTTGAGGGAGAAATTACTTTCTCGAAATGTAACTCTCTAGAGAGCGTCCGTACAAAAAGTTGTATACTACAAAAATGAAGCTCTACCTTTGTTCAGTATGGTTTATACATAATTTACTTTCTGGGACAATAAGTCATACCGTTACTCCTTCTCAAAGTTAGGCATTTTCAACTGAAAACGCCCAAATTGTGTATCTTACTGCACGGAACTGTATCTACCAGAATTGCATAGAGTTCCGATTTACGGTTTAGAAATGTTCACTTATTTCCATGCACCCCTGATATCGACTTACCTAAACAAATCCAAAAACTTCTGAGCAGCGGGCTCATTCGCAGTTGCTCCCTCCTCGATTCCCATTTTCTGTTTGATAGTTGGATCACCTGGATGAATGATCGAAACGACAATGATTCCAAGAATAACTGCATGCGTTGTGGTTATCGCATAATACATGACTGCACGCGAACCAAGACGACCCGAGGTTTTCCCGTCGAGTTGGGAGAGTCCTTCAAACATATTTCTTTGGCTATATTAGCACGACACGCGTCTTACAACCGCGTTCTACTGAAACCGAAGAAAATTGTGTGCGAAATTGAGAGGCTCGGAGAAAAAGAGAGATTTCTAAAGGGCATTTCGGTGGAGCGTAATTGTAAGGGCTGTGCCGAGATAATGCAATTATTTTCAAAAACTGTTGTTTCCTCCTCACCTGACACAATACTTGCAGCAATCAAGGGTAACACCATAACCTTTAACATATTCATGAACAGTTCTCCCGGAAAACCGACATATCTGATAACGTCTGGAGATGGTTCTAGATTTCGAAGGATTCCTCCAATTATGGCACCCATTATGATTCCAGCCATTGTCATTAGTAGTAACATGTTCTTTGTGAGCCATGATGTCCATCGATTCACTGTTTTATTGGTTGACATTCCCAGGAGCTGGAAAAAAGTAAATAAAAAGGTTACTGTATTCTCCAGAAAGATTTTACAACGATTCAAAATGTTAATTTCGCAAATCTTCTCTGCAGAACTTCTGCCGCCGCGTAACTCGCTCAAAATCCAATATTATGAGCCAAAAAATATACCAAAATGTAGATCTCACTACGGGCCAAATGGCTAGTCGTTAATATGTCGCGGGACGGGAAAACAAGCCAAAAACACGAAAATTATTTTTAAAAAACCGTTCTAGCGTCCGTCAACTGTCATAAAAAGTGATGTTTCCCCTCTGGAAATCGGTCGGATTATAATGGAAGGACGACCAAATTCAGGTTCAAAAATGTTTCGGAAAGTTTTCTTTTTTTGAATAATTTTGGATTTGAATATGGAAATATTGGAAGAACGTCACATTTTTTATTTTCATTTCCAAAAATACACATTGTCATCAAGAAAGGTAAAATATTTTGCATATGTAATTGAACCACGCAATAGATCACGCATTGATAAGAAGGTCTGATCGTACCTATTGTCAAAATAAAAAAGTTCCGACATGTTTTCTCACGTCTGAATGATAATTTATAATAATGCGCGCAGTACAAAAAAATCAAAAAAAGAATTGCCCCAAACCAGGATCGAACTGGTGACCTTTAGATCTTCAGTCTAACGCTCTCCCAACTGAGCTATTGAGGCGGTGAAAGAGAGAGACCGGGAGGGCGTATAAGAGGGGGGGAGAGAAACCAAAAATTCGTTTTATTTGCGTTTTATTTCGAATTTTGCTTCAAGAAAAAAACCGTCATGTGATTCTTTATTTCAAATTTTCGTTCCCATTCCCACCTTTTATAGTTTCCCATTATTTATGATCGCGTTCCCAGCCGCCCCCCTCTCAACCCTATTATCACCACTATATAAACCAGAGGCCGCTTCAGTTTTTATCAGTTTCAGACCCCCTTCTCTATATTTTCCTTTTTTGTTCCCAGTATTCTCTACAATTATTTCGTCTGCTATGACTGCCCGTGTGGAGTGACGATGTTCAGTTATGGATACGTGGAAATGAAGAAAATATAGGAAACGTATGCCTAACTGAGTATCATCACTACGCAATATGGCTCTTTTGATTATTTTAAGTAATTTTTGGGAGGTATTGGATAGTTAATTCAATTTAATTGTATAGGATTGTTAATTATAGAGTTACTTACAATTAACCTGTCTCAAAAATCCAGAAAACCACAGAACGTGGAGCTTGTTCCTCTTTTTCTGCTCATCTCGCTCTCCCCGTTGAAGTGTCTGGTTGAAAATTAATTTTTCCAAGAACCTTTCTCTTCTCCTCTAATCAACGGAAAAGAATATGAAAATTCATTAATCTCAGTGTACTTTTAAGTTGTTACTCGTTGTACTTTAACCGGAAAAGTGGCGAAGCTGAAGTCTTCGGGTCCCTCGAGACGTGATTGGTGCTTGTTGATAACAAGAATGCATGTGATTCTCTTTAATTTTTATATATTTTCTGAGAAACGAATAACAAAAAAGTGAATGATCAGTTTTTAATGAGTTATGAAATCGGCCAAAGAGAATACATTGGAGCTGAAGGGAGAATGTTTTGGACTAAAGACAGACTAAAGACTACACCTCCTCCGATTTGAAACTACCGTAATTAGGAGCTTCTGGAGCGTAAGGGAAAATTGTTTGGACCGCCCATACAAGACAAGACTATACTTTCCGTGTCAGACGTTTCAACTATTGTACCTCATAATTCATATCAGTAAGAACTCTGTTGAGGTATGTGCCGCTGGTGAATGTACTGACTATGAGCAACCCTTGTCTTCTCATATAGCCCAGAAGATTTTCAAGTTCGCTCAACTAGACTAAAACGATTTGTCATAAGGAAGTCCGAATGCAGACAATCTGAGCTTACCGTCAATTTGAGCAACTTTCAGACAGTCTAATCGGATCTGAGTTGATTTATACGATTTCAGGCGATCTGAGTAACTCATTGATAATTAAAGCGACCCTGACGCCTGAGATATCCGAACGTGTCCGCTGGTTCACATCTAGACAAAAAACAAGTGAACAGTAAAGAACAACGTTTGGTGATGGTGCTACAAGTGTAGTCTAACTAGACTATTTAACTATTTTAATGTCACCGAGAAGAATCAGCAGAGTCCACGTGTTGAGCTGCAATTGGTGAAATCAGCGATTCCGTAACTCTCCGTTGATTTTGATTTGTTATGGTCAGAAGGATTGGGTCTTTAAGTAATATACATATTGTTTCCCCTGTTTTGTTGAGTTTCTGAGAATCTTAGGCTATACTGTGGAATATCCCTTTAGCCAAGACCATACTTAGGGAGCATCGGGCACTGGTCTTGTGATTTAGGTCATGTGATTTGATATGCAATCTGAGATAAACTGAAAGTCATGAGCGGATTTCAGCCAATCGGTGTTAGACGATTTCAGACAGTTAATTCATTGTATCTTTATTCTGAGAAACAAATAATAACGTGAGCCAAATTCACTGTATTCAGAATATAATACCCATTTCGAGCATTGTCTGCTTCACTCTCTCTTCTTGTGTCATATTCGCTCTGAAACCTCTTTTCTCTCTGTCTTTTCTTATTCCGGGGTAACTTACCTCTTCTTCTCCTCCTCGCTTTCTCCCAACCCGAAATTTCCATTCCATACTGTCAATAAATCAAATATTGATAACCAATAAGTTTGGAGGGATAGTACAAACAACGCGATTCCCCATTTGGCGGATGACCCCTGGAGGTACAATTTGAAGGTGATGAGAAGGCCAGCGATAACAATAATAACGAAAAATAATATGAAGACAGCTTTCAGACAGTTCTTGTATCTCACATGAAATACTGGGGTGGCGGGGAGGGAGATGAAGACGATGATCAAGGAGGATATGATTTGAAGGAATAGGAAGAAGCACATCATCTGGAAGGAATATAGAATATGGATTCCTGGTCCTGGAATCTAGACTCACCTTCATATCAGTCACCAGAATACATCCTGCTGTCATAACGCCAATTCTGACAATCAAATCCATTCCAAACATCACCATCAGACACTTCTTCAACTCCGCCATACGGATTACTGTAGCAACGAGATACAGTATGGCACAGTACCCCATTGTAGCCAGGGAGACGGATTGCAGATAAAAGTTGTCGAGTTGTATGAAAGACTCCATCCCGGAAATCACCAAAAGAGCGAAACCCATTAAAAAATAAAAGACGATCGCAATAATTGAGATGAATTCTCCACATTCTGAGAGGCCCATGACGACCAGTGAATGGGAAGAAAAATGAGATGATGGAGAAGAATGAGGAGAAGTGAAGCACACGGAAAAGGGCCCTTCCTTCACCTGCTTTTGCTAATCCATCAGGTCCCTGGAGGCGGTGCTTGTTGACAACAAGAATGCATGTGATTCACTATAATTTTTATATATTTTCAGAGAAGCGAATAACAAAAAAAGTGAATGAGTTATGAAATTGGGGAAAAGAATAATATTTAACTATTAATGTCCCTCATTTTCTTTGCCCATCGGAATTCAAGTCTCTTCTTGTGAATAATATTGCACGATTCTGATTTTTTTTTTCTTTCTTTATTCTCCCTCCCCCTTGCCCACCTATTTTTTAATTCCTTATTTCCCGGTTTCCTTTCTCAGGTTTAGTCTCGTGAGGGACTTTACCTGACCTCCAGTGACTTTTTCTGTATATTTAAATAGTTAAATAAAATATCAAATAATATGGAGTAGACTGAAGACTACAACTACCGGAATCAACTTTGGAAGACGAGCAGCCATGACTAAACCTTAAGCCAAGCATAAATGTCCTTCTAGAAGTCACATGCCGCGTATCCATCTATCCAAAAATGAGGTCATTTGAACTCTCGAATTTCCAATAATTTCAAAAAAAAAGTACGGTGAAATGTAACAGTTTTCGATGGTTTGGTACATAGGGAGAATAGGACAATGAAACGGCATCCTTTTGCAGGATCATAGTATAGGACGATCCTTCTTTTTTCCCATTTTTTGGACCCATTATCACTAGAAAGCGTACCGTCGAAAACTGTTACTTTTCACCGTATTTCTTGGATTTGTTGGAATCTCGAGAGTCCTTTTTTTTAAGCGTTACCCGTCATGTTTCGAAGTCTTCTTACTACGTGTCATTTTGTAGGAACACTTTTTATATAAAATCTAGAAAGTACGGAAAATTTGAGAGCCGGGATCTCGACGTTCATGATAGATGACTGAAAACGCGTCGGTCACATTGTTTGTACTGTCTTGAACTATCATGGTTTGGAAGCGTTACCCGTCATGATTCGAATTCTTCATACTACGTGTCATTTTGTTGGAACACTTTTTATAGAACATCTTTTCAGTCATCTATGATGAACGTCGAGATCCCGGCTCTCAAATCTTTCAAAAATAGTAGAGATGGTTGTGATTCTCTTACGAGTTACACAGACTTTATAAACAATATTGCTAATTATGAGAAAGAGCAACATTTAAACCAATCTACCCATACACTAACACACTTTCATAGGCCGAGATTCGTCTCAAATGCTCCATCATTCTTACCCCAAACGTTACCGGTCAGACTCGGTCAGGTGATCTGCGAGCGGTCCGCTAATAATACTCATAGAGACAAGTGCGAGCGAGTGATTAATCATAAATGTGAAAAAGTCGGCCTGTGTTCTCATTGTCCTTCTCTACTCCAGACAGTCACCTGACAGCCATCTGTCACTTATCTTCCTGGGAAATCAAATAGATGACGACGAATAGACCACGCCCCCAGTCCAAATGAGGTCAGACCACACTGTCCTATTGTCTCATTAATGCTAACACAAACCACCTGTTCACTTATCTCAATGGGAAATCACATTTTATGTTCTATCCTATTAGACCAGCAGATGGCGGCTTATGTTCTAGACTCCTCCCACTGTCCCCAGTCTCCTCACATTATTTTCTTGGCTCAGTCGTCTACTATTTCTCTGTACTGGATGGTGACTCATCTATCTTCTTTTTTATTGACCATCTTTGAGATATCCCCATAACCATGATTTATCTCGTTTCTCCCTATTTGCTCACTAAGATTACAAATTAGTGTTTTCTTAGATTCACTTTCAGAAACTTAGATTCACATTTAAAATTGATTCTTAGAAACCAAGGTTTTTGAGAAAGTTTTGTCATGATAGTTCATTTGGTTGAAGGCGGTGGGTTGGGTCCTTCGGGACTTACTATAACCTGATGTTGAATGACTATCATAGTGAATTCACAAATTTGAATTGATTCTTAGAAACCAAGGTTTTTGAGAAAGTTTTGTCATGATAGTTCATTTGGTTGAAGGCGGTGGGTTGGGTCCTTCGGGACTTACTATAACCTGATGTTGAATGACTATCATAGTGAATTCACAAATTTGAATTGATTCTTAGAAACCAGGGTTTTTGAGAAAGTTTTGTCATGATAGTTCATTTGGTTGAAGGCGGTGGGTTGGGTCCTTCGGGACTTACTATAACCTGATGTTGAATGACTATCATAGTGAATTCACAAATTTGAATTGATTCTTAGAAACCAAGGTTTTTGAGAAAGTTTTGTCATGATAGTTCATTTGGTTGAAGGCGGTGGGTTGGGTCCTTCGGGACTTACTATAACCTGATGTTGAATGACTATCATAGTGAATTCACAAATTTGAATTGATTCTTAGAAACCAAGGTTTTTGAGAAAGTTTTGTCATGATAGTTCATTTGGTTGAAGGCGGTGGGTTGGGTCCTTCGGGACTTACTATAACCTGATGTTGAATGACTATCATAGTGAATTCACAAATTTGAATTGATTCTTAGAAACCAAGGTTTTTGAGAAAGTTTTGTCATGATAGTTCATTTGGTTGAAGGCGGTGGGTTGGGTCCTTCGGGACTTACTATAACCTGATGTTGAATGACTATCATAGTGAATTCACAAATTTGAATTGATTCTTAGAAACCAGGGTTTTTGAGAAAGTTTTGTCATGATAGTTCATTTGGTTGAAGGCGGTGGGTTGGGTCCTTCGGGACTTACTATAACCTGATGTTGAATGACTATCATAGTGAATTCACAAATTTGAATTGATTCTTAGAAACCAGGGTTTTTGAGAAAGTTTTGTCATGATAGTTCATTTGGTTGAAGGCGGTGGGTTGGGTCCTTCGGGACTTACTATAACCTGATGTTGAATGACTATCATAGTGAATTCACAAATTTGAATTGATTCTTAGAAACCAAGGTTTTTGAGAAAGTTTTGTCATGATAGTTCATTTGGTTGAAGGCGGTGGGTTGGGTCCTTCGGGACTTACTATAACCTGATGTTGAATGACTATCATAGTGAATTCACAAATTTGAATTGATTCTTAGAAACCAAGGTTTTTGAGAAAGTTTTGTCATGATAGTTCATTTGGTTGAAGGCGGTGGGTTGGGTCCTTCGGGACTTACTATAACCTGATGTTGAATGACTATCATAGTGAATTCACAAATTTGAATTGATTCTTAGAAACCAAGGTTTTTGAGAAAGTTTTGTCATGATAGTTCATTTGGTTGAAGGCGGTGGGTTGGGTCCTTCGGGACTTACTATAACCTGATGTTGAATGACTATCATAGTGAATTCACAAATTTGAATTGATTCTTAGAAACCAGGGTTTTTGAGAAAGTTTTGTCATGATAGTTCATTTGGTTGAAGGCGGTGGGTTGGGTCCTTCGGGACTTACTATAACCTGATGTTGAATGACTATCATAGTGAATTCACAAATTTGAATTGATTCTTAGAAACCAAGGTTTTTGAGAAAGTTTTGTCATGATAGTTCATTTGGTTGAAGGCGGTGGGTTGGGTCCTTCGGGACTTACTATAACCTGATGTTGAATGACTATCATAGTGAATTCACAAATTTGAATTGATTCTTAGAAACCAAGGTTTTTGAGAAAGTTTTGTCATGATAGTTCATTTGGTTGAAGGCGGTGGGTTGGGTCCTTCGGGACTTACTATAACCTGATGTTGAATGACTATCATAGTGAATTCACAAATTTGAATTGATTCTTAGAAACCAAGGTTTTTGAGAAAGTTTTGTCATGATAGTTCATTTGGTTGAAGGCGGTGGGTTGGGTCCTTCGGGACTTACTATAACCTGATGTTGAATGACTATCATAGTGAATTCACAAATTTGAATTGATTCTTAGAAACCAAGGTTTTTGAGAAAGTTTTGTCATGATAGTTCATTTGGTTGAAGGCGGTGGGTTGGGTCCTTCGGGACTTACTATAACCTGATGTTGAATGACTATCATAGTGAATTCACAAATTTGAATTGATTCTTAGAAACCAAGGTTTTTGAGAAAGTTTTGTCATGATAGTTCATTTGGTTGAAGGCGGTGGGTTGGGTCCTTCGGGACTTACTATAACCTGATGTTGAATGACTATCATAGTGAATTCACAAATTTGAATCGATTCTTAGAAACCAGGGTTTTTGAGAAAGTTTTGTCATGATAGTTCATTTGGTTGAAGGCGGTGGGTTGGGTCCTTCGGGACTTACTATAACCTGATGTTGAATGACTATCATAGTGAATTCACAAATTTGAATTGATTCTTAGAAACCAGGGTTTTTGAGAAAGTTTTGTCATGATAGTTCATTTGGTTGAAGGCGGTGGGTTGGGTCCTTCGGGACTTACTATAACCTGATGTTGAATGACTATCATAGTGAATTCACAAATTTGAATTGATTCTTAGAAACCAAGGTTTTTGAGAAAGTTTTGTCATGATAGTTCATTTGGTTGAAGGCGGTGGGTTGGGTCCTTCGGGACTTACTATAACCTGATGTTGAATGACTATCATAGTGAATTCACAAATTTGAATTGATTCTTAGAAACCAAGGTTTTTGAGAAAGTTTTGTCATGATAGTTCATTTGGTTGAAGGCGGTGGGTTGGGTCCTTCGGGACTTACTATAACCTGATGTTGAATGACTATCATAGTGAATTCACAAATTTGAATCGATTCTTAGAAACCAGGGTTTTTGAGAAAGTTTTGTCATGATAGTTCATTTGGTTGAAGGCGGTGGGTTGGGTCCTTCGGGACTTACTATAACCTGATGTTGAATGACTATCATAGTGAATTCACAAATTTGAATTGATTCTTAGAAACCAGGGTTTTTGAGAAAGTTTTGGTGGGTTGGGTCGTTCGGGATTAGTGAACTTCGTTTTATCGCGATGATTGAACCCCTCAGAGGATTCTGACGAAGACACCACCCAAGTTCAATCAAGCTTGAGTGTTCTGCGAGAGAAGCCACATTTTGGATCGCAGGTTAAATGTCCCAGAATACAAGGACAGAAAGAAGAAGCTGATGAAGGACCGTCTCTGCATCACAAGGAAGACATCCCATGCACTTCCAACACGAAGTGCATGGGAAGCCATTATTGCTGGAAGAAGACTCATCACATCTCTATGTGTCCAGAAGACATCGAGATCAAATGGGGAAGTGTCAGATGTACAATGAAACATCTTGTACGTGCATCAACTCAAATTATGATCATTCGAATGTTTCAGAAAACCGCTCCCTTTTTGAAAAATTCGAACAATGCAACGACGGATAACGAAATCAAGGATCGGACTCAATGACGAGGACAATACGTCTGATGAAACGATGTGAGGCGACTCGGATACATGGAAATCGAGTTTGTCAGTCAATGGATTCCAGAATTGTAAGTTATTTTGAGAAATAAACTTTCAGACTGAAGTTAGGCTGCAAGAGGACTGTAATTATCCAGGCGGGGGTTTGAATCCTCCCAATGACATAAAAATCTGTAAGGGGTCGTTTGTCATTGCAACAATAGGCAATTAGGGATATATATTCTCCTCATCCACCATAGTCGAGCATGTTCTTTATTAGATAACCAAAAAGTGTTATAAGCAAAAATCATCAAAAATAAATAACGCCTTTATCATCGATTAACTTTAAAGTTAAAGTGGATTTAAAGTGGATGATTGAGCAAGAATTGTTGAACAGCGTAATACATCTGTGGTGCTCTCCATTGTGGCGCCATATGTCCGGCTCCGCGGATAGTAATGAAGCTGAGCCCATCGAAGAGTGTCTTGAATCCGGCGATTTGTCTGTCGAACTTCCATGGAGTCTTCTTCAAAGTTCTACGGAGTCCCAACTGATCGGAGAACTGCTGTCCCATCATGAAGTTGCATGCCATGTCGGTGTCACCGTAGTAGAGGAGAACGCGAACGTGGTTCTTGACGATCTTCTTGATGAATGGAGTCATGTCGGTGTATTGCTTTTGGTAAGTGGTGGTCACCTTGTCGCTGGAATTTAAGATTAGTTCAGAATGGTTTATATTGGCTAAGGTTGGCTGAGATAGTCTGATATCGACTAAGCTAGGCTATGATCAGTTCAGATCGTCTGAGATCGGTTAAGACAGACTAAACTTGATTAGGATTGGCTGAGAATGTGTAAGCCATGTCTGATTTACACTTCCCGGAAGTTAGCAGAAAATGTCTCATATAAACAGAAATGCATGGCTAATATAGTCTATGACGGATAAAGTTTGCCTAAGGTATCCTGATACCGGTTAAGTTGGGAAAAACTTATCTAAGCCAGCTGCAAATTGGCTGAAGCTCACAGTTGGTTAAAGTATTACATTGGCAAAACCATGTTTAGGTGTTGTTATCAATTGAATAAATTAGTCATCTGAGGCATCTTGACCAAAAATATTTATGGTTCCTGCTCACCTCTCATTCAGTAAGCTACAATCTCCTGCTCTTACCTGCAAATATCCCATTTTCCAAGGTTGAATGGAATGTGGATAGCCTTGCGGACCTTTGGATCGTTCATGTAGGAAAGCATCTCGGTGTCGTTGAGGCATGGAACATCGGCGGTCAGTGGCTTTTGGGATTTGTTCTGGAAGTAAAGGAAGGATTTTGGTTTGGCGGTGTAAAGGGTCTGACGATTTTAACTTAGGCATCGTAGATAGCTTAAGATCGGCTTTTTCAGCCTCATTGTAATTTTTAGTCTAACTGTTCTGAACCTTTAGCTTGAGACTTGCGGATCACATACAGGACTAGGTTCTATCTTTCCTAGTCAATAATATCCTGCTTGGTCAGCCGTAAGGATACCTTATCAGACACAAACTGGGCTATCACTTCTCACTTACTATCACTATCTCTATCTTCTATCATCACTATCCCTCAACAGATCTTGTCCGATTTCAGTCACTATCCTAGCTCACGGTGTTTCAATCAGGCGTAAAAATAGACCCGATTTCTGGTTAGCTCGAAATTTCTGAATTTAGACACCAACAACGGAATTCAAACTCGTTTTCAGTCAAATTTTGAAGTTTTGGACATCCGAATATACAAAAACACAATTGGATATTATCCTGACTGAAAATTGTGAGATTCTGATGACTTTCAGACTGAAGGTGTTCATTTTCATAGTTTAAGATGTCTAATTAGTCGATTTCTGTGTTTCTGGATATCCGGATGTCCAAACTGTCGAATTTCAGGCAAACATGTCGTTTTTGACCAGTTTTCAGTCAAAAATCTTTAAAATCTTAATTTTTAGTCTAAGCTCTACCAATTTAAAACGCGCTCAACTTAGGCTAGTCGATCGGCAGGATTACAGATCTCTTAGTCATTATTAGCCAGCCAAGATTCGTTTTGACAACAGAATCACAGATCTCAAATTACATAAATCAATGTTATCTTTTTTTCAGATGATGTTGGCCGATCTCAACCGATCTCAACCGATTTCAACCGATTTCAACCAATCTCAGCCGATGTCCGCCGATCTCAGCCGATCTCAACCGATGTCAACCGATGTCCGCCGATCTCAGCCGATCATAACCAGTCATAACCGATCTCCACCGATCTCCACCAATCTCCTTCCCTCTCACCTTCAAAAATTGGTACAACTTGCTCTTCGTCTGATTCTTCAACTGCTCATCGAATCTAGCCATCGCTGGCGCGACTCCTCTCAACATGTGGCTCATTCTCTTGCTGTTCACCGATGGATTTGGATCACAGTCTCTGTACAAATCATATGGATTGAGACCTCCAAACCACAAGAACTGGAAGATATCCTCGACAAGAGTGGCGCAGTGTCCGGCGACTTGAGTCAAGTCACACGAGTCAATGCATCCAGAGCAGCAATCGCGCTCCAGCGTATTCCAGATCTTCTCATCAATCAATCCGTGTCCATAAGCGAATCGAACAGAGGTGTCGATGTTAAGCTTCTCATTGACATATCCATTTCCAAGTGCCATTCC
The DNA here is from genome assembly GCF_010183535.1 of Caenorhabditis remanei. NCBI lineage: Eukaryota > Metazoa > Nematoda > Chromadorea > Rhabditida > Rhabditidae > Caenorhabditis > Caenorhabditis remanei. The sequence goes on from NC_071329.1 coordinate 993,574, forward strand.
CTTAAGGTTGATTGGGAAATCCTTTTGGCCATCCACAATACGGGCAGTCAGTGTTGGAACGTAGACTCCTCCATAAGACTCTCCCATAATGAATGTTTGATGATGACGGAATTGTGGGAATTCGGTGAAGAATTGTTTGACGGCTTCGTAGTTTTCAAGGGAGGTCAAGTCATCGTTAGTGGTGATGTTACCATCGGTGGCGTACGAGTATCCGACTCCGGCTGGAGACTCGATATAGACGACTGAAGCCATCTTGTTCCATGAGTACTCGTTCTCTCTAAGTGTCTTTCCGTCCTCGTTCGCAACGTATGGTCCCATTTCGTTGAGAAGTCCGTCGAGGGAGGAGCATCCGGGTCCTCCGTTGAACCAGAAGATCAGTGGGTCGCTGGATGGCTCGTTTTGGGATTCGACAAACCTGGAAGACGAGGGAATTGCGGATAAGGGAAATTATGTTGTTAGTCCTGGTGTGTGTACGAAGCGCTGAGCTTACAAGGGAAGAGAAGCGGCTTTTAAACGGTCTACAAAATTGGTTACATGTATTTTCGACTACGTAGATTTCATTTCTGCAATCAGAACCGGCTAAATGACTCTGGGAGCCGAGTTATGAGCCCTCAAACATTTTATATGGCTATTTTTTTCACATGGATTTCCGATTCGGCAATAGTATACGCAAAGATTTTATCATTTTTCCAACGAGTATTCCTTAAATTTCTATGTAAATGGTTCTTCTGTTTGTGTATCTATGAGTCCTGATTTTAACAAGCCGGTGCATGGTATATCTATAGTACTGACAATAAGTCATATTCTCGACGGACAACTTCCGAAAGATTGGGTTTTCCAGGAAAGTCTAGATATCTAGAAGTCCCAATATCCGGATGTCCAAGGGCCTATATGTCAGTCATCCTACATTCAGGCCTACACAAAATGCCACTCTATATGTGTCTGGCTGTCCGGATGTCTTCCTACTTTAGTCGTGTAGCCTCGCACTGTTGCGTGAAAAAAAAGGATTCCTGGAGAGTTCATAACTCGGAGAAGAGCGAATTCCAAAAGTTTTTGGAAGCCTACTGAAGTTTCATCAAGATCCAAAGGTTTATAATCTTCAGAGTCGCTAATCTCCGCAAAAAAGTCGCTAAGGTGCAGTACTATGCAATTTCCCCAGAACGTTTTAACAATTCCTTGCGTCAACCTGGATTATTTCAACTACGGCCTCTTCCCCCTACCTCAACTCCTAAAAACCTTAGAAATTCTCAAAAACACAATTCTTCTACAGATCGATATGATTATTTTGAGCATTCTACTGATTTTCAAAATTTCTGCGTCCCATCCAGCCCACTCACCAATAATGCAATACATGGTTATCCGAGACTTGGAAGAATCCAGAGTAGTGCTTGAAGTTCGGCTCGAAATCCAATCCTGGCAGATCTTTGATCTCCTCTCCGACGGTCAACCCGACGATGAAGGCAAGAAGGAGTAGGGTCTTCATACCTGCAATATCCTTATGATATGAACCTTATGATGTGAAAAACTAGAAAAAAGAAAAAAAAGGTTTTCCAGAAAATTCTACGAAGGTCTGGTGACAATGTCCCCTCGAGAAGCAAAGTGATGTCTGCTAGAGACAGGATCGGGTGCAAAAGAAGGGGGCGGGGCTTGGTATCCTTTGCCTTCCTCCTCCTTTAAAAAAGGGGCGTGGCTTGCAGGACGGCTAGACAAAGGACATGTCAAGGACACATGTTTGAATTCTACAAGTCGGCGGGACTTAGAGAATAAAAGAAATATCAAACTTCAAAAATCTATTAATCAAAATGGTTTGGTTAGGGCAGAAAGATCGGAAGAGCAATGAGCTGGAGAAAGATGATAGAAAATATGGTGCCATTCTGCAGAAGTTGGTCTCATCGGCCAGTAGGATCATGGATTTTGGTTCATAAACAAGGAAAAGTTATAGGTGACCATTGGTGATTGGTCTTAACAAACACAGATATTTCTTTGAGGTGGTCAGAGTTCTTCTGCTTGATCAGTAGGTTTGGGAGTCAAAGTGTTGGAGACTACAGAACCGGTGAATAAAATGTCAGGCTTTCGAATTATGACTCTGGAAGGAACAAAGTCACATTAAATCCGTTCTACGACTGTCACCAAAATTAGGTACCCGAATTTCAAGCTGATACATATAACTGCAATACCTCAGTACTCCAAAGGGAGAAATAGTGTACAACTTGCAGTTAAATTGTTTGGGGGAAATTAAGGATTAGTTTGAAGATATTCGAAGCGTTATCTATAATTACATAACTGAAAAAACAATGATTAAAAAAATATATTCAGTTTTGGAAAGATAACTCTTGTATTTACCATGATATGATATCTAGAAGTGGTTTCACTAGAAAAATTCAAGAGAAATTGTGCATGTCATTCTCTGGAAACTCAAAAGGGCTGAGCTAGACCTAACTTTTATGAAAATATCAGAGATAGACCCACGTTTCACTCTGAATAATTCCCATGTAAGCTGAGAAAACTAATGATTCCAAATATTTATTATTTGCCTTCTAGGCCTAGTGTTAAGGAACGGGGTCAAATAGGTCAAAGTATGAAATCCATGTCCCTCCCTACGGAAATGCGAAATATATAGCAGCAACTCCCGTATTTTAATAGGTATCAATTGAACATCAAAATTCCCCAGTTCACAATAAATCAGATGCATAAAACTCGCCGAGATCTTGATTTTGGTATATTTTTCAACTCATAACATGGAATCTCGATGTTTTCAATGTCAGAATCTGTTAAAAAGTCAAATTTTGATTTATTTCAGCATTTCCGTCTCTACGCGGCTCCTTTTTTAAGAGTAACTGTTGAAACCCATATTTCTTCCCTTTCCTTCAAAATAGAATTGCGCTGCCTTCACCAGATTTCAATTTCAGATATCTGGTCAACCTCATGACCACTTTCCTTCATTTTTCTTCAAATTCCCACCAAAAAGCTTTTATCTTTTATCTTTCTGAATGTGTTGATAAGAAGAAGAAAAAGTGGGGCCATCATCCACTTTACACAATAAATCAAATCGAAATATCATCATCAAAAAAGAGATAGAATCAAAAGAGAGGACAGGGTTTTTGCAGAGCTCATTGGCTCCATCGAAAACACATTGATAACAGAAAGAAGAAGAAGATATTTTAGAAGAAAAGGGGGACCGAAGTGATTGATTGGGGTCACTGATAGCGACTGGCACCACCACCTTCTAACACATTGCTGTTAGGGTTGACGAGTCGATGGGCCATTGGTGTCCGAGTCGGTGCCGAAAACGACGAAATGAACTTCCGAGGCGGTGAGGATCACGAATTTCTGGAAGAATGGAGGGTAAGGGTATATTATGCAGATTAACATGGGGAATTGGGCCGTTTTCAGTTAAAATTGTAAAACTTTGAGAGTGTGTCATGGTAAAAATCTACTTGATTGTCCCATCAAGTAGATTTTTAATGGATTATACAAATCAAAGGTAGAGCTCCATTTTTTTTTAGTTAACACCTTTTTTGTACGGACACTGCCTAGCAAGTTACATATCGACGAAATAATTTCTCCCTCAAATCGTCTCATTTTAGTGCAAAACAGAGTGATTTTTGAGCTGTCCCCTTAAAAAGATCATAAGGGGACTGTCAGTACAAAAAAGTTGTCATTTCCAAAAATAAAGCTCTACCTTTGTTTTGTATGGTTTATGAATAATTTTTATTTTGGGGACAATCAGTAATACCGTAAAACACTCTCAAAGTTGGTCATTTTCAACTAACAAGGCCAAATTATATATCTTACTACTTACCTGCGGATAAGTCAACAACAACCTGGTACAATGATTCAAGTAGGTAGTGAACAGTTGGTCTCGATATTTTCTTCTGAAAAACTCCCATATATGGTTGAATATCACAAGTTCTAACCCATTAGGTCTCAACTTCCACACCGAGACCACTCCAGCCGCCGTGAGGGAATACAAACTGGATTTATCGCAAGCCACATCGACAGTGTATTCAGATGGTCCAAAGCATAGTTGGTGGGAGGGGTTTCTGAAAGACATCTGGATGAACAGAGTGAAGGATAGATAGACAGATAGATTTGGAGCTGAGCTAGCAATCAGGGGATCCAAAGTAGCTACAAGCAACTGGCAGAACTAAGTCATCCGGATATTCAGACATGCAACCTCAGAACCCAAAAACATTCCCAAAAACGGATGGAACGCAGGGAGTATCAAGTAGACATCCGGACAAACACAGACAGACACACAGAATCTTTACTAATAATATTCAACAGATTCCGTCTGTTTGTCGAAAGCCATAACTCGCACCGTAGTGGACCCCGATTTTAATGAAACCTGTCCGGATGTCCACACGGTCCTTCAACTCACTTCGGTTTATCCGTCTCCCAAATCGAACATGTCTGCGAAGCCTTATCAAATATCATCAGCCGATTTTCCCCGAATTTTTTGATATCTCCTTTTGTGAGTGGCTGAAAATCCTATTTTTCCTATTTTCCAGGTCTGGCGCACCTGAGACGCGTTTTTCTAACCTTCTCCGTCTCATAACTCTCATAGTCCAGTGGTGAATCTGGTGTAAAGCTGGAAATCGATTTGTTGGACACCACGTGGATACGATTTTCAATTATATAACTGGAGATGATCGGGTTGAGAAGAGGAGAGCACTCGAGGAGTCTGGAAGAGTTTTTTGCTTTTGATGGCCTAGAATACCAAATTTCTTACTTTTCCTGCGTCTCTAGCTTAGTGACTATCCCTGATGAGTTCATTGTACATATATTTCCATTTAAGACCATCAGAGACACAATTTCTCGGGATTCATAAATAAGGAGTTTATCGAGGTCGTCGATTTCCATTACCAGGATTTTAGAGGGGGAGAAGAGCTGGAAATGGAGAAATTAAAGATGGTGAGACATCCGGACACTCGGATGCACATATTGACATACAAATAGACATTCTAATAGTCCAGTACTCGACAATTGCAATATTTGAATTTTCTGGACATCCGGAAATCTAGACAGATAGCTACAAGACATTTGGATACCCGGACACACAGACAGATACATACTCTATAACTTAGAAACTAACCGCCACGAAGTGATGACTGGAAAATAGCTGAACCTTCTCTTCCTTGAAAAAGCTGTCCGGTGGAATCTCATGTTTTATGCTTTTCTGAATTTTTAAAATATATTGGAACCGGGAAAAGGTGTGCCCTACCAACAAGTTCTTCAATGATCTCAGTTCTATAAAGTAGCGATTTTGTTCAGGGATGTGTAGAAGGAGAATGAAGACATTCTGGAAACATTGGGTTTTAAATGTGTCAACTGATAGACAGCTAGAAAATAACCAAGAAGTATTACAAGATAAACGAATAGACTTTCTGGACGACATATTTCTAGCACAGAAAAAACGGTAGTCAGTAACAGAGATGCATGGATGTGAAAATGCAGTTCTGGTCAGGAAAAGAAGTATTAGCACGGCACGCATCTTACAACCGCGCTCTACCGAATCCCGAAGTAAATTGTGTGCGAAATCAAGAGACTCAGAGAAAAAGAGACATTTTTCAAGGGCATTTTGGCGGAGCGCAGTTGTAACAACTGTGCCGAGCTAATAGCTTCACAAGCCCGAGTCGAGATGGAGTTACAGGTCAATTCATATATCACTAGTACGGAAATTTTGCACTGATTTCAAATTTTTTTTCCAATTTTGCAGAACGGTGAAGTACTGTGAAAAAAGTTATTCAGGTTTTTGAGAGATTTCAGTACTAGACGTCACGTAAATCGTTAAAAAGTGGATTCAACGGGGTTGAAATGAAGTTCTTTGAATTCATCAGACAACTAAGCTACTGTATAGTTTAATTGTTTGTCCTCGGGACATTCTGTTCTAAAGGTGGTTAACAAGCGGAAGCCGCTGTTGTCTTTTGTCCAAAATCTCAATTTTTCGGGGAAATTGTACATAAAACCGAGAGCTCCATTTTTGTAGTTGACACCTTTTCTGTACGGACGGTCCTTAGCGAGTTATACATCACCAACGCTTAAATACGTCATTTTCTAACTAGCGAGGAACGGGCGGTACAAAAAAGTTGCAAATGGCGCAGGCTTTATAGCTAGTACTGCAGAAGTTCATTTTGACTAAACATTACCTTGTTTATCCATAGAGCGCACTTTCATCATTCACCCAATATCTTATTCTTATTCAAATCACATAATCCTAAAGTATGCTGTATCCGATTTCACGGTATGCAACTTTTCCCTTTTGTCATCCAGAACTATCCCATTCAATCCAATTCGAATTGTCATAGAAAAGGTATAGAAAAGGAGAAGAAGACGATCCGAAAGTGAAATCTCTTTCTCTGCGTCTCCTCGATTCCCCTGCTATTTCATTAAGGAAAGTCTCGACCGAAACGACAGAAATTTGTGTCGGAATATAGGAGGAGAAGGAAACTTAGACTGTCTCGTCTCTCGTTCTCGATTCTATTATTCTGTCTCTTTTTCTTTATGACCATGTTCAGTGAATAGTGTCGACGGTGGCTACTATTAATTCTATGTATCTTAGTACTACTATATATGTATAGTTAAGGAAATTATCGGGTTTTTTAGTTGGTTTTGGAAAATCTAAGAACAGAAAATGAAAAAAAATCAAGGTTCCTCAGTTTTCGAAAGTTCATCTCCGAAAACGTTAGAATATTCGGATTCTGGTGTGCCTATTGGTCTGAATTCGATAAAAACGGTAGGAGACCTGGTTTTTGAATAATTTTCATTTAAAAAACATATTTTTCATTACTTGTGGCTATAATAACTGATTTTCTGCATATTTGTCAGATTTCGGTTTTGTCCTTTGATTTAAAAAAGTTTCAAGAAGATTTACAGAAAATAACATCTGTATGTGTTTCGAACACTCGAATTGAAGCCAAACTTACTAGTTACTTAACAATTGTCTCCTCACAAAATAAATAATTAATGAGTCAGTCATAATTTTAAAATTTAAAAAAATTTGTTCAAACCTTGCCGAAATTCAATAAATTGTGTGGAACCTTCATCGTTTTGTCAAAATCTGGACATTTCTATTGGGAATATATATTTTGCTGCTAAAAAGTCGTCAAGTTCTCCTCATTGTAGCTCAGCACTGTTCTTACAGCTGCGCTCCTCCGAAATACCCATGAAAAATGTCTAATTTTCTCTGAGTATTTCAATTTCGCACTCAATTTTCTTTGGTTTTGGTAGAGCGTGGGTGTAAAAAGCGTGCCGTGATAATATTCAACCTTGAAAAATAAAACTTGCAAGCAGATATTTAGAAATGACAGTGTGATGGAAAGATACTACTATACTATAGGTTTTATAGTAGAAGGACGATAATAAAGCTGAATAATTTTTTTCTGCAACTTCCAAACTTTCCCGTTCCCCTTTCTCAATTTCAAAACAATATCTCTCTCTCCAATAAATGTGTCAAAACTGTTTGCTTTTCCATCCCCCTCTCACTTTCTCATCGCCCCCTTTCCTCAATTCCCTTTTTTTCTCACCGCTTTTCTCTTGCTTTTTATTCATTTTATTCTTATTTTTCTCAAAAACCATAACCAAAAAGCTCTTTCAGTTCGCCCTAAAAATGCAATGGGACGTCTGAAATTCACAGTTCGGAATGTGTTGATTCCTCTATTTCTTGTCTATTTTTTTCTTCACATCGGGGTCACCACATGGAAGTTATTCCAGGTAGATAGTACGAGGATTGGCTATGAGGTAAGATTTTTGGGGAAAAGGAATTACGGAAATTCAAAAAAACCGAGAAAAACAGGGTGGGGCGCCTAGGACGCGTTCTCAAATTAGATTTTGACAGAAATTGGCGCACCTCTAGCGCGTTTGAAAAACCACAACGGTTTTTAATAGCGGATAACTTTAGGTTACTGAATAACGCTGGGGCGCCTGCGACGCATGGCAAAATCTTTTTTCCCAATTTTTTTTCTAAAATTTAACAAAAAAGCTCTATATTTTATCTTTTTTACCAGAATCTCCGAGATGGCCCACTTCTGCTCAAAGGTGGAAGGCCTATGAGAAAACCTGGTGTGATTGAAGCAGTCGGATATGGAAAGTTGTCGGCAATGGGTTTTGGAGGGAAGAGGAAGAGTAAGTTGGGTTTTTTAATTTGAAAATCAAAAACGAAGAAGTTCTTAAAAAAATAACTTCTGGAAATCGAGATGCTGAAATTCAAAACTACTAAAAATTACTGAAACGTTAATAAAAAAACTGTTTTAAAAAAATAAACTAATCAAAAACACTTGCAAGAAAATAAGCAAATTGTCCAAACTTTTAGTGGGAAAGTTTTTTCGAGCGGCAGTGTTGTCCTCTCGGGCACGATATTTTCTCATTTTTTCAAACGAGAAATTGGGAAAAATTTTGTCCAAGAGGATTACACGACCAAAACTATTCCCCGAAGGCTCCTTTTGAGTCAGGAGAACGGGAATTGTGGCGTTTAGAGAGATTTTTAGCGTATTCGTCAATTGAAAAATATGACTTCAGTTTTCTTTTGAGGAAACAAAATGTTTCCACTTTTCACGTTTTGTTACAATAATTTCTAACTTGTGAAAATCAGATAAAAGCAATTTTTTCAGAACCAAAACAAGTTCATCCAGTACTACAACCAAAAGACGAAGGTGTTCCAAAGTTATCGGACAATGTGAAAACGGTAAGTAACAAGTTTTATTGAAATATGAAACATGACCTATATCATTGAAAAGCTTAAAAAACGCTGATTCCAAATATATATTCAGTATTTGCGTTCGAGGTCTGGTATTCGAGAAAAACAAGGTTAAAGTTATGAAAAAAGGCAAAGCATTACTTTTTCAAAACGCGAAAAGTGCTTCAATAAAAATTCTCAGACACCTTTTTGCCGTTTTGGAAAGGTCGCAAAGGAATTTTGACATTTTTCTCGAATTACAGACATCGAGTTTTTCGAATTCCAGACACATATTTAGAATCAGCGTTTTCTCAGCTTTCCAATGATATAGGTCACGCCCCATATCTCCAAACTGACTCCATGGCTTTCCCTGGTAAATCACAACGATTTTTAATTAGAATTCTCACGTTTTTAGGTTTTTAATTACCGTAGTTAACATACATACTCAAATTTCCAGACCCTGATCACCGAAGCCCAATCCGTCCTCAACAAAACCTCCGAATCCTCCAATTTCATCTACGTAGTAATGATCAACAAAGCTTACGAAAGAATGACTTTAAACTGGATATGCAATACAGCTCTTATGGAGGTAGGTCTATTCATATCAGCAACCACGCCCCACCGAACATTTTATATTTAAGAACGTGCACAATCGAACCCTTATAGTCACCATGGACCCGTCGACTTGTCTATCTATAAGAAGTCAATGGGATGAGACGATAAAATGTGTCTCACTGGAGATAAATAACTATAAAAACGGCTATGATTGGGGACGGCAGCAATATATAAATATATTGACGTTACGAGCGAATCTTATGGAATTGTTGACGGCTAATGATATTCCATATGTGTTGATAGAGACGGATGCTACGTGGTTTAAGGTAAGCAGGAAATGCGCTCAATTGATAATTTTTGTAAACTAACCTATACCATCGTAAAGCTGAGAATACGCTGATTCCAAATATATATTCCGTTTTTGCCTTTGGGGCCTGGTTTTCGAAAAGAACGAGGTCAAAGTTTGGACCACCGATTTTCAGGACCCCCTCCACCTGTTCGCCAACAGAACCACCGCCGAAGAAGACTACGATATTATCATCCCAGTCAAAGGTTATGATGGTGGAAGCTGGGATACCCTTGCATTTGACCCGATGTTAGTAGCAACTACTAACGGATCGAAAATGTTTATGGAGGAGATGAAGACACGGTTGAATTCGGATAAAAAGCTTTATGATCAAGTTAGTTTTTGGAGAAAATAAGAAGAATTTGATTTTGAGAGAGTTGGTACCGCCATTCAACACGGTGTTAATAAAATTTTCCTCGACTGACAAACTGATAGCATAAGATATACAGTATCGTTCAAAAATATATCATATTTTCCCTTTCTCAGTTGAAAATGACCAAGTTTGAGTAGGTGTTACGGTATCACTAATTGTGTCACAAAGTAAATCATGTATAAACCATACAGAACAAAGGTAAAACTTCATTTTTGTAGTTGACAACTTTTTTGTACGGACACTCCTTAGAGAGTTATAGTCATTTTAAGGCAACAGCTCAAAAATGACTCTATTTTGCACTGAAGTTGGTCGATTTGATAGAGTAATTACTTTGTCGAAACGTAACTCTCTAGGAAGTGTCCGTACAAAAAAGTTGTCAACTACAAAAATGAAGATCTACTTTTGTTCTGTATAGTTTATACATAATTTACTTTTTGGAACAATCAGATTTATCATGACACCCTCTCAAAGTTGGTCATTTTCCACTGAATTGTATATCCTACTGCACGGTACTGTATAAATTTGAAAATTTCCTAAACATTCAAATGCCATTCCTTCCCCTCACTTTATAAATAATTAACCACCTCCTCCTCCTCAGGACGTCATGAATCAACTATGCGCATCTCAACACAACGGTCTGATCTGTCGACAGTTCGACTACAATGAGGTGGCAGATGGCAAGTGGTCAGTTCCCTCTCTTTTGATCTACCACCGAAAAATTTGAATTCTAGGTACAAGATGGATGAGACGTCGCGTGTCACTCCGTTCATTTTGAACAACAATTTCAATTCGGGGACCAAGAATAAGGAGACGAAGCAGGCACTCAATGGATTCTGGTTCCTGGCGACAAGGACTAATCAGTGTGTCATTTCGAAAGTGACCAAGTTTATGGAAAAGTATTCGGGGAGGTAGAAAGCGAAAATTTCCATTTTAATATTGACAGAGATTTTCTGGTGGTACAATTTTTTCGGGTTTTTATTGTTAATTGTGATTCTGATTATAGTTTTGTGATGATTCGTTTAATAAATGTTTTTGGTTGAAATAGTAGAAAAGGAGCTGGAACTAACAAAAGTACTGGAATTTTCCGGCTGGAAAAATTAATTTACTAAAAACAGTGAAAATTGAGGGTTTTACATAAAAATTTTCAGAATTTCAGTTGGAAAATGACAAAAAATTATTTTTGAATTTATGGCGGTTTTCAGTCAATTTTTCAGGGTTTTAGACGAGATTTTCAGTCTTAAAACGCCGAAATTCAATCTTCCACCTATTTTGAACCAACTTTGAACGATTTTCACCTTAAAACAGTCAAATTGTGTCTGAAAACGCTGAAAACGGATTTCAATCCATTTTAAGTCAATTTTAACCAATTTCAGTCAATTTTTTGATAAAAACTATCAGAAAAAAACAAAAAATCTGACTTTCAAAAATTTTCAATCACTTTTCCGTTTGGAAACGCAATTTTTTCAGTCTTATGACTTTTTTCAGTGGTTTAAGACGATTTTTACTTTGTTTCAACAAATTTGAGACATTTTCGCTCATTTTAAGTTAATTTTTTTCAAAAAACTTCAATTCTTCCAGAGTTGCTTATCAGAATCAGTATTTTTTTAAACATGACTCAAAAATTTAAAAATTTAAAGCCTAAAACCAATCTTCTAGCTTAAAAACCATCCGAGTTACAGATTTTCAAAAAAATTTAAAAAATACATGCAAGCACACTCTCGAACTATGCACATTCCAACAATTATCGGCTTCTAGTTATTTTTTTCAGCAAGATCTCAAAATTCTGCAAATTTATAGCAGAAAACCAGATCTTTAAGTCAATAACTAAAAAATTTACATTTTAACCGCTACATTTTTCAATACACAAAAAATTCCTTCCATCTCACCCTCTCCCTATTATAAACCGCCTCAAAAATCGTCTTCGTCTGCACCGGCTTAATATGAAACGAGGCGTTCCTTTGTGGCTGGTCAGCAAGCCACTGTTGCAATTGTATCCGGTGTAAATGTGCACTCATGTGACGGAGCACACGCTCCAGAGCACTTTCCGTGTAGGTCGCTTCTCGATAGGTAGGTGGGAGGTCCGCGAGGCAGGAGAACGACTTTAAAGGGGGAAAAATATTTTGGTGTTCGGTGGAGCGCACTTACCTCCATCTCAATAAACTCAGTTTGCACCCACTTGTCATAGGTTTGATCTCCTCTTGAATCTGTCTCACAATTCTTCTCTTCCAATGTTTTTTGTCTGAAAATCCGCCAGAATTTTAGAATTTCAGATTTTTTGGCTCCACCTACTTCCTCACATCAACCTCTTCCAGCTCATAAGCCGGTGGAATCTCTAACACAATTTCCGGTTGAGTTGATATAATAAAAAAACATTTGGAGTTTTTAGTGGAAATGTTTAGAAGACACTCCTCGTCGCAGTCACTGATAGAGGAGAGGTCTAGAATAATTGGAGATATTTTTTGGGACTGAAAAAGAGAAGTGTCTTACCCGAGAATAAGTCATCCATATTTTAGAGAAGCAGGATGAAAACATAAGTAAGGCTATGTAGGTCAATCTAAACTTCGGGAAAGGTTTCCAGTTGAATGCGCATAGTTTAGTGGTGTATGAATTAGAAGGAATTTCCAAAATTTCTGTCCATAAATATGTAGGTTTGTTTGGATGTCCTGCAAGCAGTATGGAATTTTAAATTACATCATTGCCCTGAGGGAGGCGCACTTGCATGAAGTAAGTTCAATGGATACGTATAAACAATTGGAGATTTATGTTCACTTTTTCTGTAATTTTCAAAAATGCAACTGTGTACACTGTTTGGTAGAGCACATTTGCATTATACGGGATTTACTTAATTTTCCAGATGTCTTTGTACATATGTCCGGTTGCTAAGTTATCTATATTTTCGTACTAAATACAAAGAAATGATGTGCTTGTCCCAGATTGTTTGGAACTGAAAATAGTTCTCCCTGTATAACACGTTTCAACAAACCTCCAATTTTTAGTCAACATGTTTTATTTGTTTGCAATACAACTCGGAGAAATTAACAATGAAACTTTTCTAACCAACATTTAAAGGTGGTAAATATCATAACAATGATGCTGGACAATAAAAAATATATGAATGAGGAGGAATCAGAATATTGCTTCTTATTTTTGCACCTTCATGCTAGATACTCCTTGAGTTACGTCACCAAGACCGTTGTCGTTGTCATCCTTCTTTTCAAAATTTTTAATGATCCGATGGTACTTAAGTTTATAGTGATGTTTAAATCTGAAAAAATTTATATTTAAAAAAAATTTATATAAAATATAAACTTGTCCAAACATGAATCCGATAATATAACTTTATATTTTCTAGCCAGTGTTATCGCTTGTTCAATGCTCATATCTACTGGTGATATACCTTTCCATCTTTTATTATAACTGCAAGCATCGTGATATTTTCATTGTGAACATCACGGAATAATCTGATCCACTTACAAACTTTTGATATCGGCTGCCTCTCTTGCTGACAAAGAGTAAACAGTATTTATTGCTTTGTTGAAGACGTCTTCATCGTTTGCAAAATCATTCTGCTTATCTTCAGCCCCGAAGCGGCTCTCGATCAGAAACTTCAAAAGCCCTTGTATTTCTTCTGGTGTGAACTCGGGATCTGTTTTCCTTTCAAAACTCACAATGGTTCGGGGGTACTCAAGATTATAGTAAATTTCAAAGCTGAAATTTAATAAAATTCTTCTTAACAGTTATATAAAATATAAACCATCGCAAGCATGCATCCGATAATATAACTTTACTGTCTCTAGCCATTGTCATCGCTTCTTCAATGCTCATATCTACTGGTGATATACCTTCCCAATTTCCCTTAAAACTGTAAACATCAAAATATTCACTTCATAAACATTAGGTAACAGACTGATTCACTTACAAACTTTGCATACTCTCCGCCGTTCTCCCTGACAAAATCCGGACAGATCTTGCACTTTCGAACGCGAGTAATTCGTGTCTAAAATAGTGTTTTTCGTTGTCAGACCCGTAGCGGCTCTCGATTAGAAATTTTAATAGTCGTTGTTTTTCTGCATCTGAATACTTGACCATCACGCTGAAAATTCAAAATGCAATAAACTTCCTCTGAAATTTAAGAAAAAACATAAGCATAAAAGAATAATAAGTAAATGGAAATACACTGCATAGGAGAGCACACAAATAGTGACTTTTTTTACCTGACTCTTCTTTTTATGTTAGTTTTTTAATTGTACGATGACAATAAAACGACATAGGAAGTGTGATTACAACATGTATTAATGACACATTTAACGACGCCTTTGTGTGCAATCCCAAACATTGATAAAAGTTGCGGGAGAAGAAAAAGTTGTTTAAAATTTTTGTGCTGTCGACAATTTTTTCATACTCATAGAAGACTAACTAGGGAAGGCCCTCGAGTCAGTGTGGAGATATGGGTCGTAACCTATATCATTGAATAGCTAAGAACACGCTGATTCCAAATAGTCAGTTTTTGGCCTCGAGGCCTGGTATTCGAGAAAATCGATTCCAATGATATAGGTCACGACTCAAAAAAGTAAACCTCGGCAAGAAATCGTTTATTGAAAGGACAATCGCAAAATTTACAAAAATTCGAATCGTTCAACAACACTTCAAGCGCTAGTCGGCTTTGGTCCATTGTTCGTGAGAGTGGATGGAGCTGGGCCTTCTGGAGCTGGAGCATCTCCTCCCTTATTCTTATTGGATCCCCATGCAAAGACAGTTGGATAGGCGGCTGCAGTGAGGTATGGGGAGTAGACAGATGGATAGGCATAGGCAGATGGGTAGTATGCTGGAACAACGACTTGTTGAGTCGAGAATCCGATCATCATGGTGCAGAGGAGGATGGCGGCGAAGCTGAAAATAAAAATTTAAAATTTTGGGCTCTACATTTAAAAAATATTCTGACTTACCACTTAGCGAACATATTGAACTGAATGAAGCGACTTGAAGACGAAGACGATACTTTCTTTCAATTTTTCTCAACTATATATACCTGAACAACGGATCAAAAACTAATAAATATTACCGGTTACTGTATTTGCACAAGTTGTTGGCACATGCCACTGCAAATATTGGGTGTTCTTCTTGTTCACTACTATGTGTGCTCCTTGCCGACAAGGAGGGGGAGTTGGAGTGTTTTCATATAAAGTTTGTGTCATGCTCGGATATATTTTGGAGATAGATAAAGAATATTGGGTATTATTCGTTCATGGCACTGAGCCGACGGGAGAACAGCAGCTTCTCATTGCAAAAAAGTTCTCACATACTCAACTCGCTTCAAAATGAATCTTATGAGCTGAAAAATATACCAAAATGTAGATCTCGAAGAGTTCTGCATTTAGGTTTAGCACAAGGTCTGGCTTAGGATTCTTTATTATGCCGCGGGCAGAGCTAAGGTCCCAAAAAATGGAGCCAGTTAAACTTGGGTGAGTATAGACAGTTACAGTCTCCCGCGTAACTCGCTTTAATCTAAGTTTTATGAGCTGAAAAATATACCAAAATGTAGATCTCGGCGAGTTCTATTTCAGTGATTTGTAACGCTCCTGAAGCTAGTCGCAAAAGTACCACGGGCCTAGAAAAATGTTAAAAAACCAAAAATTAGCGTGGCTCGCGGCACATTAACGAAAAGCCATCCGACACGTAGTATGCCACAGTCCTAGAACTCGCCGAGATCAACATTTTGTTATATTTTTCAGCTCATATTATTGCGTTTTAAGCAAGCCACGGGTCGGCCCGATTTGCAAATATGGAAAGAATGGTGGGGGAAAGTCAGAAGTACAAAATAGCTTACCAGTTTTAGATAATCATTATGATATCAAAACACAGCGGTTCACAGGTTTTATTCATACTTGTCAACCGGGCCAAAACGGGCCGGATTTTCAGCTCATAATATTCATTTAGAAGCAAGTTACGAGCCGGCCCGTGTCGCCCGTTTCGGCCCGGTTGACAAGTATGGTTTTATTGGTATTAGAATGCCTTTTTGGTTTCAGAACATGTCCTACATTTGAAAAAACTGAATAATCTTCAAAAAGCCTAAAAATCTGCAGAAACGCAATAAAATATCAACCTAGCAATTACCACAGCACAAACCTATTCATCAAGGTATCCCAGCACACAAAATGAAATTTTTTAGGCCAATTCAGAATCCGATTTTTGATCCTTATCACCCTCTCCACTTCCTTCTCCTCTTCCCCCATTTCCTTACCTCACACTTCCCCATATTTTATTCTCTTCAAATCAATAATACCTGAGAATAAGACACTGAATAAAAGAAAGGACGAGGAGAGGGAAAAGTCAGTCGTTCTCTTTTTGGGAAAACTTCAGAATTCAAAATGAAGTTGACTCTGATACTATTCTTATTTGTGGCGTTTGCCAGTCCAGTCGCCGCGCAGGGAATTGTGAGTTTACAATTTCAGTTTTTGGCATCGATTCTAATTTTTTGATTTTTCGAGTCAAGTGTGATTTTTCAGGACTTCAACACCTTATTTTCAACATTCGTAGCTGATTTGCTAAAAACTATTCAACAGATGATCTTGGAACAACTTACAGGAACAAAGGTATGTTATTTTACTGCGCTTTTTTTCAGATCGTTGTAATTGTATTTAGTGGAGCGCGTTCGCCGTCTCAAAATTATTCCAGTCGAGTTTCAGGCTCCCGGAGCCACTACTACACTATCTCCTGCGGTAACAGTAACAGATGTGGTTACTGTAACTACGCCTGCACCGCCAACGGAAGCTACTACAGTAGTAACGGTTACAGATGGAGTAACTACTGGATCCACGGCTACAGTAGGTTCCACTGAATCTGCTGCTACAGTGAATGGAACACCAGCCATCACAGATGGACCAACCACGGAAGCCGCTACTGCAGTAACAGGAGGATCGACAACAGAGGAAGCTACTACGGTAAATGGAACTCCGGCTACAGGAGGCTCTACCACAAAAGAGGTTACCACAGTATCTTCTGCAACCGGTGGATTGACCACCGAGGATGCTACTACGGTAGTTGATGGTTCAGGTTCAACCACTGACACCGCTACTACAGTAAACAAAACACCGGCAACTGGTCTCACAACTGAATCCGCAACTACAGTAACCGGATCCACAACAACCGGGGAACTCACAAGCAAAGATGGTGCTGATCCGAATGAAGGGTCTACCACGGTATCAGGATCTCCAGCTACAGGAGTAACCACTGAAGCTGCTACTACCGTAAAGGAGACACCGGCAACAGGAGGCTCAACTACAGAAGGGCCTACCACCGTATCAGGATCCCCTGCTACAGGAGGATCTACTACTGAAGCTGCAACTACGGTAACAGGAGAACCAACGACAGATGCACCTACTACACTGGCAACCGCTGTAC
This sequence comes from Caenorhabditis remanei, assembly GCF_010183535.1. Taxonomy (NCBI): domain Eukaryota; kingdom Metazoa; phylum Nematoda; class Chromadorea; order Rhabditida; family Rhabditidae; genus Caenorhabditis; species Caenorhabditis remanei. Next base: position 1,010,923 of record NC_071329.1, read on the forward strand.
CAACTGGTAGAGACATCACTGAGTTCACAACTGTGAGTTATTTTTGCTCAGATAGTTTTTCTACCAAAAAAGTGTTCAGGAATCATCTAATTCTGCTACAACTGAGGAGCCATCAGATACCACAAAACAACAAATGTGTAGTAAGGTATAACTAACTAGAAACGGTCTTGGGAGTTAAAGTTAAGGGACATGACCTATATCATTGGAAAGTTAAGAAAATGTTGATCCCAAATATATATTCAGTTTTTGCCCTCAAGATTTATTATTCGAGAAAAACAAGAGAGAAACAAAAAACTTTTTATTAATTACAGAAACCTAATGAGACCTCCAACTCAACGTCCTCTGAGGGACCGGATGCCACTACAGTAACCTTGTCTACTCTCCTGACTACACGGGTTGGTAATTTGAAATTACCTGTTTTCACCGTTAGTTATTTCAGAAATCTGGCATGACCCAAAGCAATGAGGTGACAAAAACTCCTGATAGTGTTACTAATAGCGACCCCGAAAATGGAGGTGGGGTTACTGTAACCGGAACCCCTCCAACTGCTGTAACTCAGACTGAGAATCCCTCTGCAGACACCACCACTACCGATAGAGTTGTGAGTTGCATTTCATTAAGCTCCGCCCCCATGCAAATGATTTTTTGCAGAAATGCGAATTGGAAAATGAAGAAGTAGCAGTAGAGGAAGAGATCACTAGACCTCCATCAAAAGCAATCAGAAATAAAAGATCATTACGAGTGAGGGCTGATAGACATTATTGATTGGATTAATTAAATTTTTGCCAAACACGAGAACCTTTTCTTTTGTCAAAATTGATACATTAAATCCAATTAATAAACTCTTTTTACTTTAAGTCAAATACATAGCAAAGAATGTTATAGGAAGAAGACGAAGGAACCGTCAGTACAGAGCTGACAGAAGGAAATGTGGATCCAGTTGGATCAGAGGTTACGGTAAGTTTAAGGAAATAGGAATAAATAACTATAATAAACATGGCTCAGTCGGTCACTATTTTATAAGAGCACACCTAGGACTTGACGCTACCCGATCCATGTGCATGACCTATCAAGCTGTACTCATATTGGGCACTCACTTAAGCTCAAAAACCTAGTTTGTATCAATTAACAACCGAAAAAGTAAAATTTTGGCTCCGCCTCCCCTAGCAGGACTACTCGAACTACTGCTATAAATCCCTGTAGTTGCATCTCGTCCATATTTATTATGTTTTGGAGGCAAGGCCTAAAAACAATTTTTCAAGTCTGCTATGATTACAGGAATCTCCCACGTCATCAGCAGCGTCTGACACCACCACTTCCACTATTAAACCAGCAGAAACAACGCTCTCTCCTTCTCCTTCGTCCTCCGAATCCTCCATCTCCACAATTCCATCTGCAGAAGCTTCAACACAAGCATCAGTCGCCACTACATCAACTGGATCACCATCATCTACAGTAACCACCGTGTCTACAGTAACAGGAGATGTGATGGTGAGACAAAAGAGATGGATAAAAGTGGAGGACATGGGAAGTTAGCTTTATGTCGTCTGAAAATATCACTGACACTTTCTAATTTGATCCTTGAAGCCTGTTTTGTCAAGAGTTCTTAAAAAAACACAATTTTAGACTGGTGAACTTCAAAAAATGAGTAAAAATGTTTTAAAACTTATTTTGAACAAAATATTTCAAAATCTGGGTCTATCTGGGCCTCTCTAGAGCTATTCTAACTCAGTTTTCGTCAAAAATATATCAAAATCTGTGGAGAGTCTCTCAAAGGACAAATTTCAGACAACAGCTTCCACTCCTTTGTCTTCTGCTTCTTCCTCATCTGCTTCATCAGAGTCCTCTAGCTCCGTCGCATCTTCCTCTACCACTGCCGCTGGATCCGTCATCAGTTTGGTTTGTAACTAAATCGAGTTTGCTTTTTACCAATGTGGTATTTCAGTCCACAATCCTATCATCTTCTTCTACACCAATCGTGTCAGTGTCTGAAAGCACAGCTTCCTCTTCTACTGGATCACCCACATCTACCTCTGCCAGCTCTGTGTCTGCTGAATCCACGTCATCATCCGTAGCTAGTTCTGTTTCATCTGGATCCTCGTCTTCTGGATCAGTTACCACCGGGTCTGTTCAAACGCCAACATCTCCAGCGACTTCAGCTATTGTATCGGATATTACTGTAGTAAGTGCAAAAATAAGGATTTGGGAGTAACATGTTCTATATCACTAACGATTAACTGTCAGAAACATTAAGACAATAATAAGAACTGCACCTACTACTACTAGTTTACCATTGTCTCAGTGAAAATTAAGACGGAAGTAAGATTATTTTCGACAGTATGAAACTTAGGACAATAAAACAAAGTTAATTAGTTGTAAAACTACAATTCAAGCATAACAAATTCCTTATATCGGGTACCAGTGGGCCTGAAATCTTTTACAGGTACACTGGTACCAGATAAGGGATTTTTTAATGCTCAAATGCTTTGTCTCACTGTTGTAAGTGTCATACTGTCGGAAAAACTGCTCTGAAATATAATTTTAACTCACTATCAGTTCGTAACTTTTTTGGTATAGTCTAGTAATTCGACCCATCCTCTTCTGTTATCGTTCCCTCTTTCCAGGCCACGCCCACTACCACTTTACCACCAATCACTTATAGCCGGGAGCCCACAACAACTCCAACATTGGTAAGATCCAAATTTTCTAAATTGTTTCCTCCGTTCATCAAGAACTCCTACAATCAAAACATGATTGGTTATAGGCCCCAGTAACTGCGTCAAGCTCACTTGCACCGTCTACTCCTGTCACCTTGCCACCAATCCTCGAAACTTCTGCACCATCAATTACACCAGTTACCTTGGTAATACCAACATTTTTAATTCTAATACAAAACTTCTAAAATGGATATTTTCAGTCTCCAATCTTCGAACCAACGCCAGTCACTCTTCCACCGGTAAGCAACTTCAAATTCCAAATGCCAATTGATTATTTTCAGATCTACCTGACACAGTTGCCACCGGTATATTTTAAACTTTTCTTCCAGACTCAGTGAGAAATTATATATTTTCAGATTTTCAACAGTGTGGAGAAGTCCTCATCATCTTCTGAGTCATCATCTTCGAGTAGTAGCAGTGAGGAAACAGGGGTAAGTACGCTATACCGGACTCTTTTACTTGATTGTCTTCGTCTCCACTCAATTTCTCACACTATTATACCGATCTTCTTATAATTTCGTCATTTTTTAGCAGTTTAAGTCAAAAAGTTCAGTAAACACGTCACATGCACGCCAATAGATTGAATAATGCCCATTAATCCATAATTTGTCCTAATATTTGGACTGAAAATGCCAAAAATGCGTCACAGGCACGGATTCAGAGCGTGTCTCAGGTGCGCCTGTTAGAACGTGACCACCAGGACACTCCCATTTCTTAATCCTGATGTGCTTTTCCAGAATCCCCGCCCACACCGTCCGACTAGACCACCACGCGGCCCTTTCCCAATCCAACCGGACCACCCATTCCCTGTTAAGCCAACAAAACCAAATGAAGACAAGACACCTTTCAAAGTGAGAAGACTTCGTCATAAGAACAGTCAGCACAAGCATTTGCATCACAAGAATGAAGGGAAGAAGGATCAAGATAAGGAGAAGGTGTCGGATGCACTGAAGATTGTGAAATTCGATTTGAAAGGAGGAGATAAGGAAGGTTTTGAGAGATCGAAAAGAAGTGTGGACTTTCCTAAAGGACATTACGTGTCTTACATGAAAGACGGCATGCACTATGTTAAATACACGTTTGACTGAGAAAGTTTTGAAATGATCAAATGAATATTTTAATCTTAAACATACCTTGTTCACTTGGCATTCTCTATGAATCGAAAACAAGGAATCTAACTAGGGAAGATCATAGAGTCAGATTGGATTTTTTTGTAATTTTTGCGTGTATGAAAATATTTTTTTGTTTTGCCGGAGTTTGACCTCGTTTTTCTCGAATACCAGGCCTCGAGGACAATAACTGGATACATATTTGGAATCAGCGTTTTCTCAGCTTTCAAATGGTATAGGTCACGTCATATAACTGACTCTATGACCTTCCCTAGTAAGTTTGATTATAGAGTCTTAAAAATTAGTAAATTGTATGATATCCGACATATTGCTGGCACAGACAGCAGTTGGTAATGTGTCTACCCTCTAAACCAAGGGATCGTTTGCATGGCCGCTTTCAAAAAATGTTACTGGCAATCCTTCAAAACCACAATCGTTCACTATCCTATGTCTGTATATATGTACCTTAATACCCGAATGTGCAGCTGTCCCGATGTCCAAAATACTAAAAATTGGAATTCTGAAGTTCCCAGATTTATCGCCTATCTGTTTGTTAGTATAACTGCTGTACTTAGGTGTCCGTCTAAAAGTTATCAAGTCCAAATGTGAATTTTTAAATGATTCATTAGCCTAGAGCTTGCAACCTGCCGGTCTGTATATCCTACTGCCCAGCTGTCCGGATGTCTAGAGTACTAAACATGGGTGCTAGTACATGATAATTTAGTCAGAATGCTCGTCGGACAGTCTGCACGAATTTCCAGATGTCCAGATGCCAGAAAATGGGAGTTCTCTAAGCATTCTGTATCTACATATGTATACAGTTTCCTCATTCAGAGTTTTAGACTGTTTCGTTCTTTTTTAACTCCTCAACTCCCTAACCGAATATATTTTTCATTTCCACCATCCCACTCCATATCATTTTGTGCCCTTTATCATTTCATATATATTTCAACGCCGTCCATTAATTTGTTATCGTGATGATGATCGTTTCAACACACGCGTGATGATTTTTATGACCTTTTCCTTCTTTCCTCTTTAAATTTCCAAATGAAAACCGTGGCTTCTTGCAATAATCAAGAAACTGTGTGCGTCTGAAAGTCGTAAAATGATTCACACAACATCCTGCTCCGTTTCAAATAATTTCATTTTTGCACAAACATGGTGTACTGTAGTTTCAAGCTCTACAGTATCCGAACCCCTCCAAATTTATTCACAATAGTTCTCAGTATCACACGAGGAGACTTCGCAGACATATCTCTCGGCTACAGTAAACTGATTCACGTTTTGCCATCCGACTGAGATCACGGAACTCGCTTGTTGGTTGAGGACAGCGGGGCTGGTGGAGGATTGTTGAGGGAACCCGGGGTTCCAGAAGCTATCGTTTGAGTTTACCTGAAACTGCAAAAAAGGGTTATGATAAGGAATAAGGGGATCTGTGATTAGGCTTTTGAAAAACTCCGCTAGCTTCAAAACAAAAAAGTTACAGATTTTGGAAAGTTTTCGAAAAACTCAATTTTAAAAAATCCGTTGTATCTCCTCAGGCTTTCAGTTTTACTGGATGACGTGTATATTTTCAGAATCAACTCGTTCTTAGCTTTCAAAAAAGTATAATCGTGCCTAGATTTTGTCTGAATCAGGTGTCGCCACGAAAACTACAGTACCTCATCTGGTTTTCGTGGTGAGACCCAACTTGAAGCAAACATAGGCATGGTTAGACTTTTCTGAAAGCTAAGAACACGCTGATTCTAGAACTATAAGTTTTGCTTTAATTTTGAAAACCGCCCGTTTCAAAACGGTGTAACTCAGCTAGTTTTGATGTTAGGCAAATTTTGAAGAAATTTTCAGAATCTTCACGCCTTCATAACAATGTATGTTTTGTGATTTGTTAGCAGTAGGATGTGCGGTTTAGTCACACAAAAACTAACAATTTCCATATTTAATATAATTGGAAAGCTGAAATCCCAAGGATTCTGAATCTGATCTCAAATTCCTCCTACCATCTAACTCACCGGTACTAACGCATGTCCAACCGGTTGTTGCCAAAAGTATCCACCATTTACATAACTCAATCCGATATGATAGATATAAGGTTCAGGGAACGAGGTGTCGTTTTGGATCAGCTCTGAATAATCGATTAAAAACAGTTTTCTAAGCAACTCCCTACTCACTAAACACAAAATCATGCTTCTTCTGATTGTATTCCGTCACCATGTATCCCATTTGAATCATATTTTGGCACGCGAATTTAGCGGGTGTCCATCCGGCTGTGATAGCGACAGGTCGCAGGCAGACACCGTATTTTTGGGAGGAGGCGACACCGAATTGGTCGCGGTATTGGTGCCACAGGTTGGAGCAGTAGCAGTTGGCTGGAATCATTTTAGGCTCAGACGTTTTCAGTCGGGTTAATAGATTTGATTCGATCAAATTTTGATATAATAGTTAACCTGAAGTCGGCTGAGCTAGGATATCATCGGGCGGTTAAAATCCGCAAAAATCGGTAAAGATCGGCTAAGACTGGTTGAAATGGTCTAAGATGAATTGAGATCGGCTTAAATAGCAGTTTGTATTAGTTGCAAGATGCCATGGTTATAAAACTTCCACAATCTAAAACACGCGCTTCATCGCGCACAAATTGAATGCGGCTAGGTTATAGTCACTGACAGAGTTGGCGGAAGGCGGAAAGCGAAATTCCGCGCAATCCTGATCTCCACCGGTGTTAACTGACAATCACCGACAATCTCAGCCGATTTTAGCCGATTTCAGCCGATCTCTAACGATTTAAGCCAGTTTTAAAAACTCGTAACCGCTTTTGTTGTCAGTTTCAAAATGTCACGGTTTCTAAACGTCCCCCATCCCCACTTACTCTGCACCATTGCCGCCTGCACTTCTCCCACCAAATCCTCATCTTTATTCGTGAAATTAAACCCGGGGCTCGCTATCTCCCCGATAGCCTTCAATATATCCTGATCGCCTGTCTGATCGAAGGCCACTGTCGCAATGTTCACACCGGAGGTCTTCAGCCTTTCAGCTATCGGTCGGGGGTCTCCCATTCCATCATCATTATAAGCGGATGCATAGATTAACACGAATTGTTTGTAGTTTGAGCGGGTGTTGTTTTTGCGGCCAGCGGTGAGCACTTGTTCCGCTGCGGCAATTCCTCTGGAAATAGAAATTATGTGATGGACATCTAAACTGGTCTGACATCGGCTAAGTGCGCTAACAACAGTTTTTAAATTGGCTAATATTGGCTAAAATCGGTAGAGATAGGTTGAAATTAGCTAAGGTTGGCTGAGACTGTTTGAGATCGCATGAGATCGGTAAAAATGAGCTAAAATCTGTTGAGATGGTCTAAGATGGTCTGAGGTAAGCTAAGGTAGGCTGAGATTGTCAGTTAGGGCCGGTTGAGATCAGGGTTGAGCTGAATTCATTCCATCTTTCGCTATTTCAAAAACCGCGTTCCCTTTAGAAAATCCAAAATTGCGATTTCAGAATTAACTGCAAAATTGGGATATATAACAGGACAATAGATTTGAATTCTGGCGTCTTAGATTTTGTTGCATGAATATAAAACTAGTGGTCTCTAGGCATCCAGACATAAATTCTCTTACTTTGCCAAATAAACCTCATCGGAACTGCTCAAATGGGGAAGGATACTGAAGACACTGTTGAACAAATCGTCTGCAGACTGGAATCGGTTTAGGTCGGCTTGCTGAAAACATTATTTGCTGGGACGTTTAAAAACGGTGTCACTCTGGCGCAGCAGTCCGAGACGTAATTGTAAGCTTGCAGAATTGCTTTCCGTCGTTGGTCCCTTACCAAAAAAGACTTGGATGAGAGCCAATTTCAAATTTTACGTTAATTTACGCCTTGCACTGCTGTGCTCTGAGTTCAAAACGTCCTCCCAAACCAATATTTCTTACAATATTCGCCACTTCATTATAAGTGACCAATCCCACTCGCGTCGTCCGTTTATCAGCATAATTGTTCGTTCCGATCCGCGTGCCACCACCGAAAACTGTCACGATTTGGGCAGCCACCTGATAAGTAATGTAATAAGCATTCGATGGCCGAGTTGAGCTCAAAAATCAAAGTAATCTGGTTCAAAAGTTCATTGAAACAGGAAGTTGGTTATCGTTTGAAAGAAGGAAAGTTCTAGATGACATTTTATGATGAAAGAGTTTGAGAAAGCTGTTTTTTTTCAGTTTCAGCGTGTTGTCACTTTTCAGAAAAGTATAATCAAGCCTAGAGTTGCTTTAAATTGGGTCCCACCACGAAAACTCGCTGGTGTACTGTAGTTTTTGTGGTGGGGCCCGATTCAGAGCAAACCTAGGAATGAATATACTTTTCTGAAAGTTAAGTTTTCAGAATCTCCTCGTTATTAGCTTTCAAAAAAATATAATCATGCATAGATTAGTTTCAAGTTGGGTCTCACCGCTAACACAGCACGGATTACTGTAGTTTTCGTGTTCGGTGCAAACCTAGGCATGATTATACTTTTCTGAAAGCTAAAAATGAGGTGATTTTAAATTTCTTTGCTTCATTAAGTAAAATATGAGACTCAGGAAGAAATATAAGGTTTAGAAACTTTTATGTATTCGAGTTTTTCAGCTATGAAGTTGGTTTTAAGGTTGAAACATAGAAAATCAAAAAAATCTACTGGGTACCTCCGTCAACCCCTCCTGCGTCATTCCAATTGAGTTATCCACCACAACCACTACATCCAACCACAAGTTGATCAAGTCATGTCCACAATCTCTATCCGTCGGAGGGGCGGAGCCAATAGATAACGTGGCGAAGAGCAATAGATACGTGGCAACTAAATGCCACATCTGAAAAGCGAAAAGTAATAAAAAACGGAAATGATGTGCGCTACTAAACAATGACAAATTTTTTAGTGGAAAAATGAAAACTAATGAAAATTGAATTGTAATTGAATTTTATGTTGATAATGATAAGACTGAACTGCATGTGCCCACTGACATCATCATTTAATAGTCGCAATTGACAAAAAAAGTTTTTTCAAAATGTCAGAATTTTTTTCCTCCGAATGTCAAATGTGACGACTTAAAAGGGTGGGGCTGACAAAATAACGTTTTCGATAATATCAGTACTTCCTTTCCAAACAATTTTAATGGAAAAAACTCCAAATATTGGATCATCCTATTTGGTGTACCCACTCTCTTACTGATAACGGGCGGCGGAGAATTATGGCTTATCAATTGGCGAGTAGGGAAAACTCGGCATAAATAACGCCCACCGATTGCCACTTTTCATCATTTCTATTATCTATTCGTCGGTTTGGCTTCAATCAAGTTTTAACGGAAATTTCTGCTTTAAAAAAAATTTGTTCGGACAGTCTGTAAGGATGGTCGTGGCATCAGTGACAGTGTTAATTATCAATTTAAAGTATTTTTGCCTTTTAGTACTGTAAATTCTGCACATTTTGAAACCAAAACCACCTCGCTAGCTTCAAAACGAAAAAAGCTACAGATTTTCGAAAATATTCAAAAATTCAATTTTACAAAATATGTTTTATCTCCTCACGCTTTCCGTTTTACTGGATGACATGTACATTTTCAGAATTAACTCGTTTTTAGCTCTGAATCAGGTCTCACCACGAAAACTACAGTACCCCAGCGGGTTTTCGTGGTGGCGCCCAACCTAGGCATGATTAAACTTTTTTGAAAGCTTAAAACAAGCTGACTTTAAAAATAAAAGTTTCATCGTATAAAACTCAAATAGTGAGAAATTACATCAGATTTTAAAACGATCAATCTTCGAAAAGTTTCGGAAATCTGTAACTTTTTTCGTTATGGAAATAGCAGCTTTGTTTTAATATCAAAGTGTGCGAAAAAAAATGGGACTAGTTGTAAAAAAGAGAAAATATTAGGAAATACAGTAACCAAGTGGGTCCCGAAAAATTCAAAGATTTCGAAATCTATCAATTAAATATGAATTTGAAAACTAAAATTACTTTGTGTTTTCATAATCCGTTTTTTTCTTTCCGTTTCTCCACATGCTTTAATCAAATGTACACCAATTTCCAGCCATGTTCAAACTGGTAACTTTGGCGCTGACCTTCACGGCTCTCGTTTCTGCCCAGACTGGATGGACTGATAGCTGGGACTACCCCACCGTAGACAGCACCCTCGGGGCCTCAACACTTCGCCCAACACCCGGAGGTACCAACGTCGATCGTGAATGTGGAGGAGATCTCGCCAACCTATGGCTCGACGTTGTCGTAGTCGTCGACAACTCCAAGGGAATGACAAATGAAGGAATCACTGAAGTCGCTGCCAACATTGCTACAGTTTTCGGAAACGGTACCAGAATCGGAAACCAATACACCGACCCACGATCCACCCGTGTCGGATTGGTCACTTATAACGGAGTCGCCAATGTGGTCGCTGACTTGAACTTGCTCCAGTCGGTCGATGACTTGTTCAACACTGTCTTCTCCACTTTGAGCTCTGTGAGCAACTCGGATGACTCGTTGTTGGCTAAGGGAATTGGAGCTGCGGAGGCTGTCTTGCAGAATGGACGACAGAGCAATGTTAGAGGAAACTATAAGAGATTGGTCATCGTTTATGCATCGGCTTACAAGTGAGTTTGGGTTTACGGTGACATGTGTAGATTTACGGAGGTTGCACGATTAAATTCCTTGTATCAAAAGTGCATTTGACTGATATCGTCGTTTCACACTAATTAAAGTATATTTTGTGATGTTAATCTTTCCTTAATCCTCTTAAAATTACTGATATCAAACGCTTTTAATGTTTTTCGCACTTCAACTTTTCTTACATTTCAGGGGAGAAGGAGAGAACGACCCAATTCCAGTGTCCGACCGTCTCAAGTCATCTGGAGTGGTTATCTCCACCGTCGCTTTCGACCAAGATGGTGATGAGGCTCTTCTCGCCGGACTCGCTCAAATCGCATCGCCAAACTATGCTTTCACCTCTAAGGACTTGAACTTGGTTGGAGAAATTCAAGGAACTGCTCTTCAGAGTGAGTGCGCTCCTTTGCACCGCCTAAATTAGTAATCTAAATGTTCACATAACATCTTAGTGGGCCACAGACTTCCTTAACCCTGCTAGGTTAATTCCAAACAATGTTAACCGATCTATATCAATTTTCGTCTGCCTTAACCGATCTTACAAGGGAAGTCTTTGGAGACGCCACTTTCAAACGATCTATAAATTTGGACATAGGTACATTCGACTACGCATATTCCATTTCTGCAGTCAAAATCTGCTAAATGTCTCTGTGAGCCGAGTTATGAGCTCTCAAACTTTTCATATGGTTAAGGTTTTTCACACGGAACTCCAAATCGGCGAATAGTGAACGCAAACGTGTTCACCTTTTTTCAACGTACGAGTGGTTCAGTGGTAGTGGGTCAGTGTAGGGGGAAGTAAGGCCATGGTTCGGCCCCGAGTAAGGCCATGGTTTCTTTTTTCTTTTTTTGCTTCTTTATTTTATCGCTTTTTTCTCTTTGTAAAAGATTTTTACGGCGAGAGTGATTACCTAATTTTCAAAAAGTATAGAAAAACACATTATCAGTAGCAAATACAGTTTAATGTCTATTCCAGGGATGACGAATATTATACGAAAATTCACAAAGATAGTTTCCATATTATTAGAAAAATCCTCACAAAGTTCACTGCAGTTACTTATGAAGTGAGAGAACGAGAAAATAAAGAAGCGAAAAAAGAAAAAAGTAGGGTCGGGGCCGAACCATGGCCTTACTTCCCCCTACACTGGCCCACTACCACTGAACCACTCGTACGTTGAAAAAAGGTGAACACGTTTGCGTTCACTATTCGCCGATTTGGAGTTCCGTGTGAAAAACCTTAACCATATGAAAAGTTTGAGAGCTCATAACTCGGCTCACAGAGACATTTAGCAGATTTTGACTGCAGAAATGTAATATGCGTAGTCGAATGTACCTATGTCCAAATTTATAGGTCGTTTGAAAGTGGCGTCTCCAAAGACTTCCCTTGTTAAACGTTTCAGCCGATCTCAGACCAGAGTTGAGCGGAATGCGGTTTTTGAAATATCGGAACTGACAATGCGTTGACATTACAGAAATCACGAACCTTAAAGTAGCAAACAGTAATCAGACAAATACAATTATACAATTTTAGTCAGTTTAGCCAACACTGAGCCGTTTTTCACCAGTCTTCTCTGTTCTCAGACGATTTCTGACAATTTTTCACTTGTTTTAAGCGATCTTAGCCAGTCTTAACCGATCTCGGCCAACCTTAGCCAATTTTAGACCACCTTAGACCATCTTAACAGGTCTTAGCGGATCTCAGACCATCTCAGACCGTCTCAACCGATCTCAGCCAATCTTAGCCGATCGCAACCGTTCTTAGCCGATCTTAGCCGATTTTAGACAATTTTAAACCATCTCAACCGGTATTAACCGATCTTAGCCAATCTTAGCCAACCGCAACCAGTCATAGACAACTTTAGACTATTTCAACAGATCTTAGCCGATCTTTACGAATATCAGTCAATTTCAGACTAGTTTACCCGATTTCAGCCGAATAGGTTAACTAGTATTTCAAAATTCAACCGACCGATTAACCAGAAACATGTAACCAAAATATAATTCCAGCCAACTGCTTCTGCCCCAACTTGTGGACTCAATACAAGGCCAACTTCGATGATGAGAACTCGTACAAATACGGAGTGTGCATCCGTGCCGCCACCATCTCCTCATCCTGGACCGCCGCCAAATTCGCCTGCCAAAATCTTGCCCAGAGCGGATTCTTGGCCACTGAATACGATGGACAGAAGCACAACTTCCTTTTCAGTGAGTTTTGCAGTCTTAGCCAAATTTAGCAAATTAAATAATTTATTTGAATTTATTATCTGCTAGCTCATGTTGCCAGACTTCAATGACTACAAACTACACATTTTCCAGGAATCGCCCAAAACAACACCGCCTTCTCAGCACCATACATCTACCACATCGGATTGAGCTACGTGAATGGAGGATGGAACTGGCAACAACCAGCTGGATACCCACTCAGACCGGTAAGTTATCAGTACACCAAATGAAGTCAGATGCTTTATATGATAAGGATCTGATAATAGTCTAATTAGACCAAAAAACCAACTTTTTTCCATTTCTAGTTATCCGGATACACCGCCTGGAACCCATCCTATCCAAAGTCCTTCTCCAGCAACACTGGAGTCGTTGAGCAGCAATTCAGCTCTGATTTGACTGTCGGATGGCAAAACATCAACGGATACAGTGTTGCCGAGTACTACATGTGTGAAGTCGCCTCCTGTGATACTGAGAAATACTGCCCATAATTTTATAGTAGATTTGAATTTTTTTGAATGCTCTTGATGTTGATTTAATTTTTTTAAAGAATTGCTGAATCGGTATGAAGGCTTTAATAATGTTTTTGTGTCCGGGAATAGAGGTAACATAGACCTTAAATACGAAGCACTGCAGAATATTCAGAGGAACAGGTAATAAATTCCTGTAGGGTTGCGTTTCCAGATGCGAGGCGGTCGCAGAATATTCTAGAAAAAATCTTGCATTATGGCTGACTAGGAAAGGTCACGTAATCCGTTTGAAGATATGGAACGTGACCTATATAATGAGAAAGCTGAGAAAACGCTGATTCCAAGTATATATTCAAATTTTGCCCTCAAGGACTGGTATTTGAGAAAAACAAGGTTAAAATTTGGGAAAGTCGCGAATTATTACTTTTTTAGGCATAAGGCGACCCAATGCTCCAAGTACCTTAAAACCTGATTTCTATGGAAAACCAAGACTTTCAAAATTATGTTAATATGTTAAGATTTGGTTGGGTTTGCAGAGAAGATGTACATAATCGCTGACACCACCTGTCATTTCTTTGTGAGTAATGGTATTCCCAGAGCACTCTACAGATAGCTCCGGTCAATTAGCACGTCTCCGCACAACCCCTCCCTCACATCTCTTCAGTATTCCTCCCATTTGTCTCTGTCCTCAACCTACCCTTATTATTGATTTCTTTCTGCCCGAGAAATGTCTGTTATACCAGTACAGTATGACATTTTGAAGCCGATTCTGTCGTACATGAATCCAAATAAACGGTTAGTTATCACTCCTGTTTACTTCTTGAACTAATCAGTTACAGATTTCAAATATCTCTTCGAATGCCTTCAATCAGCTCTTTAGAGAGCAGTATAACGCTGAAAATCGAGAATTTGACGTTTACAAGGATGGATACAAAAGTGAATGAGGTCTCCTACCGACTTGGTGTGTACCGTGATTACGGACGCAACGAAACTCCTTACGATGTCCTCCGTATGAATCAAGGGGGAGGGTCTTCAGATGACATTGATCAATATGGACTCATCATATTTTCCGGAGTGAACAACGTACTTCCAGGAGATATCGATTTGAGAACAGTAGTTCACCCAGATGGTTGGTTTAATACGGACGAATCGGAACAAAACGTAGTCCAACAACTGAGAGTTTTTAAAATGTTGCTGGCTGAACGCTTGAATCAGGAATATATTGAAGATGACGAAACCAGGAATGCCGGAGTTGGTGGACCTTTGAATGATCTTATAGATTCATATCGAGAAATTACATTGAACGCATCTGCAGAACTCATTCAAAGCAGGATTCAATCACTTCAGGATCGGCTTAGAGCTTTTTCCAATCGTCGAAACAATCAGAACCTGCCGTATACTGCCTTGATTCAATTATCCGTATATTCTTCAAAAGGCCGTCAGATACAACGTGTTGCATACAATAAGTATCTTTATGAAGCGAGAAGGACGGTACACACAAAATTGTTTGGAAATCGTGGTTCAAATATATCAGTGAAGAATCTGAAAATTGAGCCGCATTCTCCGTTTTCAAATCACATTCTTCGTTTTCCCGCTGGAACAATCTTGAAAATTGAAAATTTGGAAGTTTCACACTGGAATTCACTTGCATTTGAAAGTTTCAAGAATGTCATTCATCCATCATCTTTTCCAATTCAACGACTCAAAATTTCTAGTAGTATTTCTACTGCAGATTTTCGGCACATCATTGCGAGAGAGCCAAAAAGATTGATTATCAGTAATAATACCAAAGAAAATTGTTCATGGACCCCGATTCTTTCGAATCTGACCAACCGAAGAGTGTACTTGGAGAATGAGAATAGACTGAATCCACCAAATAATTATATGGATTTGATCGAGAATTGGCTGCAGCAAGGGCGTCCGTTTGGAACCTGTTTCTATATGGGAATCAAAAACGAAGAGACCGTGAAGCAATGTTTGGAGACTTTGAGACAGAGAGAAGAAGTTGTTGCATCTTCTGAAAAGTGAGCGTTTCTATCAAATCCTTACGGACTATATTGATTTTTTCAGACAAGTTCAACTCCGAATCAACGCTTCATTGATACTCGAAGTTTGTTATGAAATGGCTGAACGACGTGAGAGATTACAGAGAAATGGCCCATCGAAGTGGTGGCTGAGATTAAGAGTTGTTCGTGGAAGAGATGATTAATCGTCTGCTGTTAAAAACTTCATTTTAATCTTTAAAAACAATTCATTTTAATTGCAAATCCTGGCAATGATATCTGACAAGGAAAACTAAACTATTCAATTTCTTCAAATGGGCGGTCCACTTTTTCTGAGAAACAGGATCTGATAAACATCTTCCCAAATTATAAAATTCTCGTTTCTTTATTGTTATTACATATAGACTCACATTTTGAAAATAAATTTTCGTGATTACTCAACGTTGACTCCTAAAGGCCCTCTAAGACCCAGAGCAAATGTTACAGCGCGATTTCACCAATATTCCAAGACCAGCTCACTTTAAGCGTCACTTATCAATTCAATACAATATTATCAATCCAATACAAAAATATAGACCATAAACAAAGCTAATAAGTGATAACGAGGGAGCTGGGTAGAAAAGTTTGCTGGAGAAAAAATGGTGACTAGTTGCCAGAAAGTATAAATAAGTTTCGTTAGTTCATAACAAGATTATAAAAAAAATAAATAATTTAGTGGCAGTGATCAAAATGTTTTTGAAATATTAAGATTATGAAATATTGAAAACTTTATTCAACACATCTTCACGCATTCTCACAATAATTATCGGTATCACACGCGACTTTTTCACAAATGAAACGGAACTTGTTCGTACAACTGACTGGTGTCCATGCAGTCGTTCCATCCGAGTACTTCATATCAGCAACGCATGCGGAACGTTGTGGTGCAGCACCTGAGTTCGGGTCGAGCTGAAATTCAGAGATATTGGGTTTGGGGTTCAACTAGGTGGTTTGATTTACGGGAAGCATTGGTCTGCCGTCTGGCTGATCCCAAAACCACACGCCGTTTAGGGTAACAAGTCCGTTGTAAAAAGCGTTGACTGGAGAAGCGGAGATTGAGTTGAGGTAGGCTGGAAATGTGTGAGGAATTGGAGAATTCTAGATGGTTTAATTTTTTGAAACAATTTTACTTCTTAGTACTGTAAATTTTGCAGATTTTGACATCAAAACCACTCCGCTAGCTTCAAAGTGAAGAAAGTTACAGATTTTCAAAAATTTTTGAAAATTTTTGAAAATTCTGAAATCTGTTGTATCTCCTGACGCTTTCAGTTTCACTGGATGAAATGTCCATTTTCGAAACCAGCGTGTTCTTAGCTTTCATAAAAGTATAATCATGCCTAGGTTTGCTCTGAATCGAGTCCCATCACGAAAACTACAGTACCCCGGCGTGTGGGACCCAATTTGAAGGAAACCTAGGCATGATTATATTTTTCTGAGAGCTGAAAATGAGCTGGATCTGAAAATATAACTGACTAACCAAAATTATATGCTCTCTTCTGTTGATCCAACTCATTCACCAAATATCCATTTTGGAAGTTTTGATGACAGAAATGTCTCGCGGTCTCCCTATCAGAAACCATCTCATTCGTTGAAATCAGACATGTACCATATCGGTTCTGTGGCGCGTACAGTGGGTACTGATATTGTGCCCATTGAGATTGACAAAAGCAATTAGCTGAAATTAAAGAAGATTTGATGCGCGTCAACGACACGCCAGGAGGTACTCACTATCAGTCATTGCTTTTAAAATCTCCTGAGTGGCATTTCCATCGGCCATGGCAAAGGCCATATTGTCACTGGCAATATTTTTGAGATAGGATTGGGTGTCTGAGCTGGATCCGGTGTTGACTGTGACCACTGGGATTCCACGGGCTTTGAGAAGCTTGGACACGTCTTTTGGTGGGTTCTTCTGGTAGGAACTGAAAATATTGAGAAAGTTGACACCGTGAAAATTCAAAATTTTGAATAGCGCCAAAGTGAGTGGAGATACAACGGCTTTCTCTCTCTCTCTCTCTGATGCTAACAAACATTCAAAAAATGACTTACCCATGAACCGATGTGAAAACAATCACCATTTTCTTATAGTTATCACGGAACCCTGCGGTCGAGTTAATCATGTTGATGGCAGCGTAGAGGGCGCTGTAAAAATGAATGTTTGAAGAAAGCCGTAGCTAAATTCTGATAAGAACTGTCTAAAACTTGGTTAGAAGTTATGCGGCGGTTGATTAGCACTACAAAGAAACTTACGTATCCATTTTACTCAATGTGGTCCTTGCCAATGGCGTCATTTTAAGACGTTGAATTTGACTGTCCAAGTCGGCCCATGATTGGAGTTTGTAGAAGTCGGCTACCTAAAAATTTAGTTATTGAATGAAAAATTGCTCTCTTATACAATTTGGTCAGATTTTGACGTTAACATCAATTACTGGAAACAAAACATTATCGGGCTTCAAACTCAATGTTATGAATTGAAAAGTATACCAAAATGTAGATCTTAGCGAGCGTGTGAGATATTTATGAAGGCTAGAATAGATTTTTTAATTTTTTGCGTTTTACAAAGCATCATCTCGTTCCAGAGGCCTCAAAGTAAATTATTGATCTAGTAGTCACCAAGATCTACATTTTGGTTTATTTTTCGGCTATATAACATTGCGTTTTAAGCGACTTACGCGTCAATCGACGATTAAGGCTGTGTATCACGTGCCCATGACGAAGCAGCAAAATGAATTTGATAAATATTCAAATTCGCCTCCACGTTTAACGAATTATTCAATTTTCCCGCCAAAACGTTTCAACACCAAAAAAAACTTACATCCGTCGCATTATAATTATAAGTGATAAATCCAACTCTGGTACTTCTCGGGTCAGTATACCCCGTTCCAATTTGAAGGTTCTTATTGAATAAGCCAGAAATTGTCTCATAAACCAAGTTGAGATTCATAATACTGCAGTTGTCAACGATAATCACAACATCTAACCAAAGACGTGTCACATCTGATCCGCATCTTCTATCACTTATGGAGAAAGTGGTGGAGATGGCTGGAAAATGGAAATTCTGCTATTTTCAGATTGCTAGTTATAATTTTCGTAAGGTATGATGCATTGTATGCAGACACCATACACCATATCTCACGACAATTTGAGCTAGCCAGCTGAAAATTTGGGCATATGTGTAAAAGCACACGGGGAATTTAGTGATGGCATTTATTTTCAGAATGGAGAGCAAAATTATATTGAAATGTGAGTGAAAAAATCAGGATTCTTAGTTATATGGCTAGAATAGTTTTCAAATGAATAAGAACTCACCCAAGCAAAGCAAGAAAGCTCCGAGAAATCCTCTCATCCTGATTTCCTCCGAATTTTTCGACAAGCAATAAAAAGAAACAATGAAAAATGTGCGGTTTCTGCTGCTCCTGGAGCAGTGCTCCACAATCAACCCATTTTAATCGCGTTGCCATTTGATAAAACGGTGATAAAATAATTCACTGAGTGAAGTGAGTACAAACTATATTAATTGATGACATCATACCTGCTTTTTTGATTTTTAGACTTTCAAAATTAGAAAAAAAAGAAAAATTAGAAGACCAATGTTATGTTTGCTGACATCCGTTAATATCGGAGACGCAAAGAGATACGGCGGGTTTTATATACGCCCGGTGTGGTCGTCTCTCTCGTCCGCCTCATTGGCTCAGTGGCAGAGCGTCTGTCTAGTAAACAGAAGGTCGCTGGTTCGATTCCAGCATGAGGCACCGAAAATTTTTTGTTAATTTATCAAGTTTTGCATATTTATTTGATTGTGAATTTCAAGTTTTTCTTGAATGTTTAGCTCCGTGCTCAAAACATGTACAGTTTTCGCATAAATCGAGTACTGTACGAACACTTATAGGTGGCCCTATTCTGAAGTTAACCAACTTCGAATTTTTATTTGAAATATTCAGTGTTTGACACAAGCTGTTGTCCCTGGACTCGAATCAGGCTAAAAGTGTCTGTACCGGTAGTTTTGTACTGTTTTATCAGAGTAAATCGTAACTGAACCTAAAGTTGACATTATACTCATCACAGTATCAAATTATCGGTACTTTATGGTTTAACGGGTGTTTATATAATAGACGGGTGTTTATATAATAGACGGGTGTTTTGAGAATTAACGGGTGCAATACCAAAGTCTAAGAATAAACGGGTGTTTATAAATCATTTTTTCAGTAGTTTTGATTTTTTCTGTTCATTCACTGTTTCATAGGGCTTCCATCCGGGCAGGGTAAAATTCGGGGACCCGCTACCCGCCCGGGGGGCGCCCCCCGCCCCCCGGTTCACGTTTATGCGTGACCGGGGTCATAGGGTTTTCTGGCAAAATCGGAAACGAAACTATTGTTTTTTTCACGAAATTGTTTAAAGAAATGTTGAAATTTTCGTTTTCGAAATGCTGTATTTTTCACGCGTAAAGGTCAACGGGGGGGCCGCGGGCGGGTGGCGGGGGGCCCGCCCCCCGGGCGGGTAATGGCGGGTAAATTACCCCCCAGATGGAAGCCCTACTGTTTCCCCATTTATTGCTATTTTCTATCGTTTTACATACATACTTTTAATAGAAGGTAAGAGTGTTTGGGATGGGGTAGTGATAGTTAAGTGGGACTATATTAGTTTAGAATGGTTTAGATCGCCTAAGATTGGCTGAGATAGTCTGAGATCCACTAAGCTAGGCTATGATCAGTTCAGATCGGTTGAGATCGGTTAAGACAGACTAAACTTGATTAGGATTGGCTGAGAATGTGTAAGTCATGTCATCAACAATGTTCTGGAACTGGTCTATCACCTCAAAAATTGCGGATATTCTGCTCAAATCGAAAAATGATGTGTTAGAAATGTTTCCACACTTATTAGCTCCGCACAGTTCTTACAACTGCGCTCCACCAAAATGCCCTTGAAAATTGTTTCTTTTTCTCTGCATCTCTCAATTTTGCACACAATGTTCTTTGGTTTCGGTAGAGCGCGGTTGGAAGAAACATGCCGTGATAATACAGTACAGCGTATCGAGTAACAACCCTTCATCAGTTTTACGCGTGCGATGCTAGAAGACACTTATCAGTGATTGGGGACCAAATAATTAAAAGTATGTATGTAAAACGATAGAAAATAGCAATAAATGGTGAAACAGTGAATGAACAGAAAAAATGAAAACTGCTGAAAAAATGATTTATAAACACCCGTTTATTCTTAGACTTTGGTATTGCACCCGTTAATTCTCAAAACACCCGTCTATTATATAAACACCCGTTAATTAAATAAACACCCGTTAAACCATAAAGTACCAAATTATCTATAACCTTTCCGGTTGCTCCTCTCTCAGAAAAAAATAAAATCAAAAACCATTCCCCACCCTTCTTACCAACCTACAGAGACCTCCTCACTAATACACCAAGACCTTTCCGAGTCAGTGAGTAATAATTCTCTATATTTATCATTTATCATCATACCGACTCCTTGCGTCGTCACTATTTCGAATTAGTGTCTTATCAGTGGAGTCGAATTGAATAAAAGGTGTCTAACCAGCATAGTTTTACGATTTCTGAAAGTTTCAAGCATGCTTTGGA
Source organism: Caenorhabditis remanei (assembly GCF_010183535.1). NCBI lineage: Eukaryota > Metazoa > Nematoda > Chromadorea > Rhabditida > Rhabditidae > Caenorhabditis > Caenorhabditis remanei. Next base: position 1,031,679 of record NC_071329.1, read on the forward strand.
CAGTGTTACTACTGGTCTTGGGTAAGTTATTGATTGATTTGGGGGTCTAGGTCAACAAACAAAAAAATTTCAGCTACCACCACGCCCACACAATCCCAGATAGTCACCGATAGATCTTGTGGAAATGACTTGTCTCGACTATGGCTCGATATTGTTTTTGTGGTGGATAACTCTAAAAATATGAATATGTACAAAGTGTTCGACACGATCTCCAGTTTATTCAGTCCATATGTTCAAATTGGAACCGGTTATGATGATCCGAGAAGTACCAGAGTCGGATTTATCACTTATAATTGGAATGCAACGGATGTGAGTTTTTGGACATCTGGACATACAGACACACGGACTATTATCACTTTTTGTATATTTTGTTACGGGCGGTCCACAATATCCAATTAGTCGGACACACCGACAGACCGATAGACCAACAGACAAACAGACAGACAGAAATACACTTTTTTACATCGAAAATTGCGATATCATGCCGAAAAATGATAGCAATAGTGTTTTAAAGCAAAAACTATGATTTGAGCCAAAAAATGGGGTTTTCAGTTGATTTTGACTCGGAAATCGTGTATTTTTTGTTGAAATTGGTGAAAAATGACACTTTTGCCGGCCTGGTGTGCCTGCGACGCGTTGGTTGATCTAGACTAGTTTACGTCAAAAAGCAAGGTATTAAGATGAAAAACAAGTTTTATTGAGCATTTTCACCTCAAAAACCACGTTTTTCAATATAACATTGCTCTAATATGATGTTTTAATATAAAAACTGTTATTTTACAACAAAAATACTATAAAACCTATGTATATTTTGTAACAATGTCACAAAATTCCTTAGTTTTACTATTGAAAGCATATTGAATTTTTTAACAAGAATTCAATTCCGGTACTGTACAGAATCTGGTCATCCAGATAAACAGAATCCTTCCAGGTCGCCGACTTCTACAAACTCCAATCATACTCCGATTTAAGCAACCAAATCCAACAACTCAGTACTACTCCCCTATCACGTAGAGATGAGACTTATATTGATACCGGACTGGCTGCAGCTATCCGAATGGTCAACGCCACTCAAGGTCTAAGAGATAATTATAAGAAAGTGGTAGTGTTTTTCACGTCGCAATATAAGTGAGTGGTGAGAAATTGCAAGTACACCCTACCGAAATTTCGTTTCCAGCTACTACAACACGTACCCGGAAGATCAAGCCAAATTGCTGAAGTCCTGGGGGGCTACACTGATTACTGTAAATACTGGAGGGGATGATAACACTCAAGAGAACTTGCATGATAAGATTGCAAGTAAAGGAATGGCGTTCATGATGTCCGATGGGAATACTACACAGGGGTTGCAGAGGGCGTTGTTAGCTAGTGAGTCGCTGCTCAGCTAATTGCCATTTTACTGACAACGGGTTTAGCATCAAAATGAGCGTAATGATGACTGGGTTTGGTTGAATTCGGGTCTCACCACGAAAACTACAGTAATCCGTCTTTGGAAAACAAGCTTAGGATAAGATTTTCGCAATATCGAGTGGTTTAGTTGAATTGGGAGAGTTGAGACACTTCAAACAAGTATAATCATGACTAGAATCTGAAATTTCGGAAAATTTGAGAAATTCTTAGGTATGCCCACGAAAAGTATAGTAAGCAGGCGGCGCCTGGCTGGAGCAATGTTTTAGAGTTAGTTCAGACCATTTCCTATCTAATGTCATCAAAGTCAGTTGATAGTATGAAAAACTGAGAAAGTTACAGATTTTCGAAACTTTCGAAACTTTTCGAAAAATCAAAAATCACTAAAACTACGGTAAGCTTTATTTAGTAGACAAGTTTAGTAAACTAAGTACCATGAGTTCGCTGGCTAAGCTTTAGACTCCGTATCTGCAGTCGCTGCTCAGTTAATTGAAAAATGTGTTAACATTATAAAATACCGTTTTTTATTAAGGCAGTGTTACTGTTAGTAAAAGGGTTCGAAACTCGAAATTCCGATTTCGCACAATTCTGACTGCAGTGTAGCGCATTTCCATCATGTTTTAATAGTTATCTTGCCGGACACCATCAGTCTCCCACAGTCCTAGACAGCCCAAAAGCCGTATCTAGTCGTCTTACGCGTGATCAGCCCTATACATGTAGCTATTCTATTCCAGCCAACTGTTTCTGCCGCCCGGATTGGTACCAATATCACTACCCACTGAAATCCACTGATATCTTCTCTAACTATGGAGTCTGTGTGTACAGACCTGCGGTGGCTATGAACAGAATCAGTGCTCAGAATTATTGTCACACATTGACAGATACCAGTTATCTGGTTAGTGAGCTGGATCAACAAAAGAGATCTTTCAATTGGGGTGAGTAAGAGAAATCGGGGATATCTTCATTTCAGATAAAAATCCGATAAAACCAATCAGTCTTCAGAATATCTCAACTCCAAGGGAAGCGACCCAACGCACGCCTTTTATAATGGACTCACTAGCTTCAATGGTTCTTGGTGGTGGGATCAACCAAATGGAATGCCCATGTGGCCACTGAGCCCTTATTCGGGGGCAGCACCACAACGTGCTGGATGTGTGGCTGATATGAAGTACTCAGATGGCACGTATTCGTGGACTCCAATAAGTTGCACAAACTTGTTTAGGTTTTTGTGTGAAAGTGTTGCTTGTGATACGGATAATTATTGTGAATTTTAAGCGTTTTAAGAATGGTTTTGTAGATATTTGAAAGGAAATAAATACTAGCTAGCGTGTGATTCGATAAGAATGTTTGAAAGATCCTTACGAGAATGGCCACGGGAGATATGACGACCAAGGAAATAATTTTTAAAGATTTTTACTCGAATTTTGGAGTGAAAATTACTCGAAATTTGGAGTGAAAGTAAAATTTTAGAAATAATTGGACAGGTCTAACAAGGAAATGTTTATTTTATTAAAATGTTTCTCGAGGTAAATAAAGAAAAGAAAATTAAATTATACAAATATCTTGACCAACAAAACCATCGCTGCACTTATCATCGGTCCTTGACTCATAGCAGAATTGCAGAAATCCTTTTGACAGTAGCAATCGACACGTTTTGCAGTGTATCCTGAAGTGGAGTTGCTGACTTGTCCCAACTCATAGCATTGGTTGGTAGGGATCTGGTTGTTATCCTCGCGGAGGGTTGCGCAGCCCTGGAAACAAAAATTGAGAGCTTTCAGGAAAGTATAGTCTTGGCTAGGTTTGGGTCCCACCACGGAAACTACAGTAACTTGGAGTTAATACTGTATTTCTTGCTAGTATGGTATTTTTCTCGAGTAGTACATTAGTTTCTGCTCATATTTCCAAAAAAGTTCTCAAAAACCAAAAAAGTTACACATTTTCGGAAATTTGATGTAGATATTCAAAATCAGCTCATCTTCAGCTTTCAGAAAAGTATAAAAACGCCTATTTTCTGACCATTTTTATTTTTTATGTCTCGCCACGAAAACTACAGTAACCCGAGACTTAGATCCACTCATTTAAAAGTTCTCATTGAGTTTATTCCAAAAACAATGATTTCAAAAGATCAAACTCAAAAATCAAAGAGTTACGCTACATTGAAAAGTTTCCGGGCTACGGTAGTTTTCGTGGTAGGACTCAAAGTGTTTCAAACCAATGCATGATTATACTTTTCTGAAAGCTGATAATGTGGTGAGTCAGAAAATATTTGTTTGGATGTTTCTGGGTTAGATATTAACGTTTTATGATGCATACTAATTTTTAGAAATTTTCGAAATGTTTTGAAAATCGGTAACATTTTTAATTTTCAAGCTACAAGCTTCATTTTAAGCTTAAAAAGGGCAGAATGGAATGGTAAAGCAAAGAAAAATCCATCTACTCACCTTGGTATAAGTAGTCCATTTCAAGTTGACACCACTGTAGCCGATTTGGTAGACTTCTAAAAACGGTTTTTTTTCGGGAACACTTTTTTAAATACTCACTAGCTCTCTTAAGACAAAAAGTTCCATTAGAGCACATGTCGCTTCCAGAAGTTTTCTTGCAATCTCCAAAGAGCTGGAATTTGGGAAGTTAGGCCACAAGACCTCATAAAATTCTGACTTACACTATCAATACTGATATTCAGCTTGTTCAACGCAGACTTTGCGAATCCCGGTATCTTTTCAGCGCCACCGCATTGGTGACATTTGATGGATGACACTGATGACGTGGCAGTCATCAAAATTATCAGAGAAATTAGTAGAAGCTTTTCCATAGTTTGTTGTAACAGACGGGAAAATAAGCAAATACGAAAAATGAGAAAAAGTGGAGAAGGCTGGTGTCTTGTGAATATTTGATGGGCGACACACGGGCGGTCGCTTGACAACATTTGAATTGTTGCATAGTGTCCCTATGGAGATGGGACAGGGGGGAAAGGGGGGTCATATGACCAAAATTGTGAAACCGGAGAGGGTAGACTGAAGTTTATGGAGGAAATTTGAAAGAGAAATACTGTAAGGGCTGCCTGACGGCCTAACTTCCCGAATTTAAGTTTTTCAAAGATAGAGATAAAGAGAAGACTTCTAGTCCGGCTCGAGGCACATTAACAATCCGCCATCCACCTCGTAGTAGATCACAGACATAGAACTCGTCGAGATCTACATTTTGGTATATTTTCAGCTCATAATATTGAGTTAGAAGTGAGTTACGCGCCGGTTCGATTGGAACATATTAGTTTTGGTTTTTTTTCAGTTGAAAAGGTCCAACTTTGAGATTGTGTCATGGTAATACTGGTTGAGCCATCAAGTAGATTTTTAATGGATCGTACAGATCAAGGGTAGAGCTTCATTTTTGTAGTTGACAACTTTTTTGTACGGACACTCTCTAGAGAGTTATGGTTATTCTTAGATGACAGCTCAAAAATCGCACTATTTTGCACTGAAATAGGTCGATTTGAGGGAGAAATTACTTTGTCGATACGTAACTCTCTGGGGAGTGTCCGTACAAAAAAGTTGTCAACTACAAAAATAAAGTTCTATTTATGATCTGTATGATCCATTAAAAATCTACTTGATGGTACAATCAATATTACCATGACACAGTCTCAAAGTTGGAGTATTTAAACTGAAAACGGCCAAAGTTCATATCCTATTGAACGGTACTGTAAGTCACGCCCCATCTCCTTTTACCTTTTCAACTGAAATAACCAAAACTTAATATACTTTTGAGTGGTACTGTATATACTTTCAAATATGCCCAATTAAATGGCGTTGTTGGAATTCGCATAGTTCTTTTCATTGGCTAGAAGTCTCGGTCTGAAAATTCTGGAATCCCTTGTAAGCGAAACCACTTGGAAGCTATTATACCGTTATTGAATCACTCCCGTTTTTCAGACAGTTTTTTTTTCAAATTTAGACATACTTGGACATTGGAACCTCTTAAACTTTCAAACTTTTAAAAACCTCTGTTTCAATTCGTCCCGATTTCGAAAAGTCTTGATTTTTACCTTTTTACTATGGAAAACTTATGAATTTTGAGGTTATTCAAATCTCCCGATTTTCTTATTAAAAAATAAAAGAAAAACACATTTCAATAACCAAATTTGACAGACAGACATTCTCCCGGCTGGATAATAACAACAACATGTTATTGTCCACTTCCGTCAACCGTAATCCGTATGATTCAATTATGGGGGAGACTTATAGGGGTATAGGCATAGACACACCGCTTTGCGAGACAGACAGCCCATTTTTTAAAATTATTTTTATTCTACAGCACGTCACGGTTCTTTTAACCGCGCTCTACCGAAACCGAAGAAAATAGTGTGAGAAATTGAGAGACTCAGAGAAAAAAAATAGATTTTTCAAGGGGATTTCGGTGGGGCGCAGTTGTAAGAGCAGTGCCGAGCTAATAGTTAATTGGTTAGATAATTAAAAAACTCTTTTTAGATACCATGGGCCTACGCATATCCTGTCTTGGTGGTTACCGTCCTCCAAAAACGACCAGTGCAAAAAAGAAGAAAAAATTGATAGAAATGCGCGAAGAATTGGAGAACATGGAATTTAATAAAGTGAGTTAATCATTTTAATTTTTTATTTCACACAATTTAGAATTTTTCAGAAGGAAATGATAATCTTTGAGAGATTGGGAATGGGGGAAATAGTGCTGGATTATGCTTCGTTGGACGAGACAGAGGCTTACAAGATATGCGAGTTTTCACATATGGTCAATAAGCCTTATGAGACTAGTAGAAAGGTAAGTACGTTATTTTTGTAGTTGACATCTTTTTTGTACGGGCGGTACCTAGGGAGTTATGGTCAATTTAAGGGGACAGCTCAAAAATCAATCAATTTTGGACTGAAATGGGACGATTTGATTGAGTATTTACTTTATCGATACGTATCTCTCTAGGGGGTGTCCGTACAGAAAAGTTGTCAACTACAAAAATGCAGATCTTCCTTTGTTTTGTATGATTTAAACATAATTTACTTTGCGGGATCATCCGTGACACTGTAACACCCTCTCAATGTTAGCCATTTTCAACTGTAAAAGGTCCACTTGTATATCTTACTGCACGGAACGGTACTGTACATACTTTTTGGGATTTTCGCTAAAGTTACGGATTTACAATATTATGTTACTGTCTAGAACAGTGTGACTATCTCACAATAAGTTCTTATTAGGAATGTATGTAGACCATTCATTTTTCATATTTGTAGTGGAAAATTTATTTGTATTGCTCCGTATCGCATCGGTGTATGGCTCCGGATCATTTCAAAACCAGACGTTTCACCTCAAATTGAGCAGAAAATGTCACATTTTTCAAAATCCGAACTACCTTTGAAAAACCAATTTTCAGAATAGAATACGCTACAAAAGCCGGCAGATAATGGATGGTAGAATTTTGTTGGCCGATTTGAAAAAACTATGGAAAACAATAAAACAAGATTATGAAAGGTTTTGTGTCAACTTCTCGGAGGAGGACGAACAAGAGGATGTTTTGAAATATGAATTTCCGGTTAGTTTCAACACGTCTTAAAGGTGCACTGTTGTGATATTTTCATATCATAATGTACAGTACTGGCCATAAAGAATGCAATACATGCAGTTTTTAGTTGAAAATGGTCAACTTTGGGAGTGTGACACGGGCTCCCTGAGAGTCTCACAATATTGATTTTTTATGGAGTGTATAGATCAAAAATAGAGCTTCATTTTTGTAGTTGACAACTTTTTTGTACGGGCACATCCTAAGAAGTTATCAATCGTCAAAGTAAACAGCTCAAAAATCTCTCTTTTTAGCACTGGAAAATGACAACAATTGTGAGAAATTTCTTTGACGATTGATAACTTCTTAGGATGTGCCAGTACAAAAAAGTTGTCAACTACAAAAATGAAGGTCTACTTGTGATCTGTATAGTCCATAAACAATCAATATTGTGAGACTCTCAGGGAGAAAAACTGCATGTATCGCATTCTTTATGGCCAGTACTGTATGTGTTACGGCGAGTTGATTTTCTTACTTTAAGAATGTTTTAATTTGGTGCACAGCCCGCTCTGAGAGCGAGCGCCGGAAAGTTTGGTGTGTTGGCCTAGAAATTCGACATCGGCCGTGTTGATTTTTTCAATTTTTAGGGTAATTTCGATCATTTTTGATGCATTCTTCAAGTGTTAATAGAAAAACACTAAAACTATCGGAAATAACGTTAGAAATAGCAGGATATCAAGGCTGTCAGAAATCGCGGCCGTGAAGAGCCGCGGTTTTTTCCTGAAAATCTCAAACAGCCGCGGCTTTCTAGAGTTTCAACTGAAAACATGACTTGATATACTTTTGACTTTTTTGGTACCATTCTGACCACCTGAGTTCGACCCCACTGATGCCAAACTTTTTTTGGGCCGGCCGCGGCTTTTTGAAATTAAAAAAAGCCTTGCAGCATACTGAAAAGCATACTGATTTTACCGGGGTGAAATTTCTAGAACGTTCTTACTGACCAAACTTTCCGGCGCTTGCTCTCAGCGGGTTGTGCGCCAAATTAAAAAATTCTTGAAGTATGTAAATGAACTCGCCTGAACGCATACATTATGTTTGTTGTGAAAATATAATAATTGACCACAACACGCAATTAAAAGTTCTAAATGTGTATATTTCAGGGAGTACTTGTTAAATACCACTACTTGATGGTCTACTTCCGTTTCTTCTTCCAAGACGTCTATTGCACTCTTGCTAAGCAGCAAGAGATTGCAATACTAGCGTATTCGGAGGCGGGTTTTTTCCGGAGACTGTTTGAGCAGACCGTCGAGAAGATGGACGACTGTGAAGGAGATTTCATCGATACATATCCAAAGTTTGTGGAGAAAATGGAGGAGAGAATCAGTCAGTTGGAGTTATTTTATACTGAAAATGTTCTGGAGATGCATGACGCGGATCAACGAGTTTTTTGATGGAATATTTACAGCTCTGGGGGTGTGAACTAAAACCAAATGCGCTCCACTAGACTTTAAAAAAAATTTTTAACTCGCTGTTTCGTTGTGGCATTTGGATACACAGTTTAATCAACCAGCAAATTTATGTCAGTTTTCCTTCATTTTTTGTCAGGTTTCTGACTGTCTTTTTGAGATCAATTCTACTAAAATATAATTTAAAAAATTTTCAGTGGAGCGCGGTTGATTTTAGTACTCACTCCCAAACATCGTGTTACAGCCCCATACAACCCCGAACAAGCTGAAAATTATATAAAAGTGTAGATCTCGGCATTTGTGACTCACTTTCTGTCAATTTTCGCGTTTTTTGACGCATTAACGATTCATCATTTGATTCGTAATAGTCCACAAACCTAGACCTCGTCGAGATCTACATTTTGGTATATTTTTCAGTTCATGATGTTGAGTTTTAAGCGAATTGCGCCTTTTTTTATAACTTCACTAATTACTCAAAAAAATCAATATTTTCAAAATCAGCGCTCCAAGAGCTTTTCAATGAATATAATCATGCCACACCTCCCTTCGCTTTTGGGTCCCGCAGCGATTTTCCGATTTTTCGATTTTTTGGGTTACTGTAGTTTTCGTGGCGAGACCCAACTTGCTCCAAACCTTGGCATGTTTATACTTTTCTGAAAGCTCTCAACGAGCTGAATTTGAACATGTTATTAGTTTTTAAAAAGTTTGGAAAATTTATAAAAATTTATTTTTTCGAAAATTATTTTTTCTATGTTATAATCTAAATAAACGTTATATATTTATATAATTCTCTTATTCAACTCGTTTATAGTTTCTTTTTGCCAAAATCTGTCGCTTCTTTCTCCTCAGCACTTGCAAATTTTTGAAGCATTCACAGGCGGTGCGAAGCGACTTCCGGGAATCTAACTGGGGGAAACAGAAGCCGCCTTCGGATCCCTGAAAATGTCTGTCTGTGTGTCTATCCAAAAATGTCCTCCCTACCTGATCCTTGCATTTCTCGGAGCAAGCCATTTGTCTAGTCTCACAAATCTTCCCGTTCAGCGGTGCGATGTATTCATAGCATTTGCAGCTGGAATTTTCAGAATTTTTTGACATTTTTTAGGATGCTCATCAATTCTGATGCATTTTGTGCAATCACCATGCAAAATTTTGTTGAATTTGCTTAAAAATAGCGATTTTAGGGACAATTCCAAAAAAAAAGCATTTTTCTCTCACTGTGTATTATGCCTCCCGCTTCCTCTCGGTCGCCGCTGCAGTCTCCCCTTCTTCACCGTCTCCTCACCCTTCTTCTCTCACCGCATCGGTGGTTCAGTGGTAGAATGCTCGCCTGCCACGCGGGCGGCCCGGGTTCGATTCCCGGTCGATGCAATTCTTTTTTTGTTTTTTTGAAACAGTGTCATTTTTCATTTTTTGCTTTTTGTTGTTGTAAAACTCACCTAAAATTGAAGCCATCCCATCCGATACAATGACCATACCAGAAATTGTCAGTTTTACACACTTCGTCACATGCTTGATGATCCAGAAAAGTGCACGCACCTCTGTAAATAAGGTTGTTGGAAGGTTTTTGGAAAGTTTTTCCCCGCCTAGGAATACTTAATGAGGCGTTTCGTTTTGTGGTCGAAAATGGTCAGGCGGCGCGAAAAAAATCATGGAAAACGAGATTTGAAACGCGTCGGAACGAATTATGGGGGAATGGCTACAAAACGCGCGGGAAAGTATAAGGTATTGAGACAATGGAGGTGTAACAATACGGGTGTTCTAAATTGTGGCTTGGTTTGACTGTCAAAAAGGGGTTTATGGCTTGTGATTATAGAAAAGTAGGTGGAAAGTGTCTAGTTAAACTAGAAAAATCTGAAAAAAATGAGTGTTCTTTTCACGAAATTTGCAAAAAAACTTGTATGAAAATGGTCTGAAAAAAGGTTTTCTGATAAAATGTAATAAATCTGAAAAGCTAAAGTCTTGAGAATTTCAAATCCGTTTCTGAATTCTATCTAGGACAAAAATGGAAAAGATACAACGTTTTGAAGGGTGTCTAGTAGAAGAAGAAATTCTAATACATTTTCAGAATCCTTGTGATTCCAGCGTTTTAGACACATGTATTTTTTTGGGTAACGCCACATAAGTGAGCCAAGTTTTACCTTGAAATTGAGAATTGCAATTTTTGGTAAAAAAGCCGCGCCCGGTCGCACAATTGTTGACACGGTGACAAAAAAGACTTGCCTAAAATGTTACGTGTATTTGTCGTATCTTTCAGTACATACCAGAGTTGTACGGAATGACATTTTTCGATTTCCGGAATCCGGAATCCGGAACCGGAATGACGAAATAACTCGGAATTCCGGAATTTCGGAATACGGAATCCGGATTCCGGACAACTCTGACACATACCGCGACGCGTGCGCAACGCGACTTGGAAAAAATTCAAATCTGTTGGTTGCGGACCTTTTTTTTGTTGAAACTGCTCATATTTGAAAATTAAATTTCTGGACTTCTACACCTCCTGAATAACCAATGAACAGATTTGAATTTTTTCCAAAATAATATAATTGCGTTTTTCAATTTGCTCATTAGTTTTCGAGAAATCGATCAAATTCCGAATTTCTTTCAATTTTTTGTTATTTTCTCGAGAAATAATGAGCAAATTGAATAACCGTCCTACAGAAATGTGTAAAAATCTCCGGAGCACGATTTGAGCTATCATTCGTTGGATAATGTTGAGAAATGAAAAAATCCCGTAGATTTTTTCGAAATCAAAATGAAAAATTGCCTTTTCGACCTGAAATAATATCTGAAACCAGGATTTTTTGGATTGAATGGTTGGATAATGCTCTCACAAAAATTCTAAAACTGAAATTTTCTTACTTTTGACCTTGAGCTGTTCGCTAAAAATTAAAGTAATAACGTTTTAGGCCTGCAAATTTCTCAAATTTTTCGTTTCATGAGGGTAGATCAAAAATTTCCTTGCAGTTCTTACTCGGAGTATGGGAGACTGTGAATTGTCAAATTTTATTTTTTCAAGCATGGCTTAAAATTTTTTAAAATTGTGAGCCTAAAACTTGCTCAAAAACTTGCTGAGTTACAGATTTTCAAAAAAATACAAAGTATTCATCCAGATACACTAAAAAACTCCTCGAACTATGCATTTATGAGATCCTAGTTTTTTTCCTTGCGAAATCTCCAAATTCTCGCTCGTTTATAATTTAAAACCAGATCTTTAAGTCAAAAACTAAAAAAGTTATAGATTTTCAAAAACTTGGAATTCTTAAAATTTCCATAACTTCCTATTTTTCAGGCCAAACTCAAAAATTCATAAACTTCAAGAGTCCGCTAAGCAAAATCTTTCACATAAGCATAATTATGACATGTATTGATCATTTTTTTCATCCCCATAACAGACCGTTACGACTGACACTAAACAGGTGAAATAATAGCTAACTTGTCATTCTTAGAACGTTCTTGCGCAATTCCCACTATTTTGCCTCCTAAAATAACCAAAAAAGCTATAATTGTGTACCTTTTCTAGCCTAGCTGTGTCAGACCCGTACACCATGCCCCACCCCACATTTCAATAAGTTCATGGAATCCATTAGGTGACTTCATTAGAGCAAAAAAGTAAATGAGTCGGGCCTTGTAATGCAAAAATCTGGATATCTGGACACACAAACATACAGACAACCCCCCCCAAATCTATTCCAAAACCTTCAAAAATCATTCTCTTTACCTTATAAACCAAACTTTGTACATAGGTATACTACAATCTATCCAATAACCCATTCCCCTGAAAAATGACTAAAAAATGACTGAAAAAAACCCCATTTTCAATTAGTTTCCAATCTCGGTCTTAGGTCAAAAGTCAAAATCGTCTATTCAATTCTCTTTCTTCCCATTTATGACTAACCCATAAAATCTACGAACATGTCTTTCAAAGAAGAGGAAAGAAGACCGTTTAAAACCCCTTTCAAGAAAACTGTTTGATAATTGCAAACGGGGAGGAAGAAGAGGAGAATTTGCACGTTTTTTTCTTTCCGTTTTTGAATAGAGGCTAGAATGGAGGGCCACTTGAAATCAAAGGTCGATTGGGGGCGACTACCCATTCAAGAAGGGCAAAAACTGTTTTTTTGGACACTTTTTTTAATACTCCACGCTTCATACAACCGCGCTCTACAGAAACCGAAAAAAAAATAGCGTGCGAAATTTAGAGATTTGGAGAAAAAGAGGCATTTTCCAAGGGGGTTTCGGTGGAGCGCAGTTTTATGAACTGTGCATCGTTAGGAAGACAAAATTTTTGAATCACGCGGTTATCATAAGCTGGTAGAGAGCTTTCGAATGAATTGAATTTTTGTTTCGAGACCCAAAAAATTCCGCGTTGTTCAAAAGCCCAAGCATCAATTCTACAATATTTTTTACAATTTCGCTGTGAGACCCAAAATTGCACTTTTTTCAAAAATTTTCAACACATGCCATGATTATACTCATTTGAAAGCCCTCATTTAGTTGATTCTGGAGCTATAGAAATTTTTGAGTCTGACCTGAAAATTGGGAAGTTATGGCAATTTTAAGAATTTAAAATTTTCGAAATGTTTCGAAAATCTGTAACTTTTTTAGTTTTTCACTTAGAACTCTGGTTTTAGGCTATAAATGAGCAGAATTGTGAGATCTTGCAAAAAAAAAACAAAGAAAAAATAATTAGGAACTGAAAAATTTTGAAATAAGCATAGTTCGAGAGAATTTTGAATTTTTTGAAAATCCGTATTTCGGTAAGTTTTTAAGCTAGAAAATTGGTTTAATGCTTAAAATTTTCCAAATTTTTTAGTCATGTCAATAAAAACCGAAATTTGTTCAAAAACACTTGAAACATCAACTCCCAATCTTCAAACTCCAAAATTCTGTGATTCTGGTAGCTTCGTACCAATAAAATCGAATGTAGGCTTAAAAAAATGCATAATTTTAAGTGCTTTCAGGAGCGTGGACTTAAAATAGTTTTAACAGAAGAAAAACTCTTTAAAACACATATTATGTGCTTAGATTGACTTTTTGATCTGTTTGGACTCCGGTTTCGAAAAATTTAGCACTTTTTTCCTTTTTTGTCCTCTCTGACTACAAAAATCAAACCACCTCAAGTTGACCGCTACTTATCTCAAACCGCAATTTTCTCAAGTTTTGTACCCCCTTTGTCTATTAATAACTAACCTGACCCTGAACGGCTGCCATAAGAAGAGAAATGCGAAAAAGAGGAAAAGCATGGCGGCGTCGAGATGTCGGGGCGTGAGACGTCTTCTAACTTCTTCTAACTTCTTCAGAAGATGAAAATGGAGGGAAGGGGGCGGAGCCTATGAATGATACTTGTAAAAGGGAGGAAGGAAATAGTGAAAGTGAATGAATGGGTTGGAAGAAGAGGGGGTGTCCAGAAGATTCTAGAAAAACGAAGAAGAAAAGATGAAGAAACTGTAAACATTTTTTGTTTCAGTTATGGTTATGGCTATGGTTATTGAAACAGAGAGACCTGCCTGCCGGGAGAAACTATGATGTCATTCTAAATGTCTGTTGGTGTGTAGGGGTTGTCCAGACATAGTTTTTCTCATTGATTTCTGCCGTTTTTAGCTAAAATTAGAAAATCGTGATGAAAATAATCATCTAATAAAATATAACAGTGCAGAAGAGATGTCAGCTGGAAGTTTTTCATGTATACTCTCCTAACTAATTTTTTTTTAATTTTCAAAAAATTACTAGCTGTACACGTTTACTTGGTAACTATGCAGTACCGCTCAAAAGTGTATTAAGTTTTGCTTTTTCTAGTTGAAAATGCCCAACTTTGAGAGTGTGTCATAGTAAAACTAACTGTTCCACAAAATAAATTTTAATGGATCATACAGATCAAAGGTAGGTCTCTATTTTTGTAGTTGACAACCTTTTTGTACAAACACTCCCTAGAGAGTTACGTATCGATAAATTAATTTCTCCCTCAAATTGTCCCATTTCAGTGCAAAATAGTGCTATTTTTAAGCTGTAGCCTAAAAATGACCATAACTCTCTAGGGAGTGTACGTACAAAAAAGTTGTCAACTATAAAAATGGAGCTATATTTGTGATCTATACACTCCATATGCAATCAATATTGTGAGACTATCAGGGAGCCCGTGTCACACTCCCAAAGTTGACCATTTTCAACTAAAAACTGCAAGTTTCGCTTTCTTTACGGCCAGTACTGTACATTACGAAATGCCTTTTTTTTAAAGACCTGACAAAATGCTTATGTTTACCATTTTATAATTTTAAAATGCAATGTTTTGAAAAATTTCCGCCTGTACACGTTAACTTGGTAACTATACATGTTTGAGATATTATTGAACCGTTTTTTTTTCCAGACGTGCACAGTAATTGTTGCTAAATTTATAAAGCTCTACGAAGCCCCAAGTACTTAAAGACTTTCTCTAGTTGAACCTGGAATTAAATGGAAATTTTCACTCCATTTTCAAAATTCTTTTGCAAAATGTTTTTGAAAATCCATTGATAATTTCTTCCTCTCTTCCCTATTGCTCTCAAAAACCTTCCTCTTTCATCATGAAGAAAAAGTTCGGAGAATCGTTTTCTATGCTCTTCCTCTCTCTCACTCATTAATTTCTTATCAGTTCATACATTTCACCTTTTGCTCTTTTGTTGGTCTAATAATCACCTTTTTGTTGAGAATTCTACAGTATCCTGTTCTGGAATTAATTTATATAGTTTAAAATTGTTTTTGAAAATTTTGTTAGCATAAAGGATTTAAAAACACATAAAATAAAAAAAGAAAGTGAATTATCAACTTGTCAAAATCTATATGCATCGATTGCCCAGCCGCCGATATTTTCGTAAAAATGGAAATCCTGTAATTACCAGATACATACACCTGAATTTGTTGTCTGTCTGTCCCTCTGTCTCTCTGTATGTCTGGAATCTGGATGGCGAGCTGTCGATATTTGTATAAAAGTGGAAGCCCTTAACAAACAGATAAGTCTAAAACTGTTCTTTGTCTGTTACTCCGAATCTCCGGAAATCTTTTTGTGTCGATGGTAAAATAAACAGTTATGGATTTTTGGAATGCTTCATTACTAATTGAGAAAAACAACAAAATCTCTTCAACATCTACTCAACAAGACGCGGGACGCTTACAAATGAAGATCGACTCATCCCCACAGTTCTCCGCAAACCAGTCGTGTCCAATACCAATGCTATCAACTCTGTACTGCAGACAGTTCCCGTCTTTATGGTATTTTGTCGTCTCAAAGTCGTCACTCGACCCATCCAACCATTTGATCTTCGCGTTGGCTGAAGTCAGAGTGCCTCCGAGCCAATACAGTCCCCAATCTGCATAGAGCTGAGCAACGAAACGATATTCGAGGAAACTATGGATGGAGGTCATATGGGCGTTTATTGATTTGCAGTGATTTTCAGCGTCTTGGAAATTCTTTTGCTGTTTGACAAGAGTATAACAGTGGTTCTGGTAGTTGTAGTCACAGTTCGAGTGGCAATCTGAAAATCTGTTCTATACCTCTGTTGTGTACTCCTCGTGGACAGTTTTTTTCATTTTCCTCATTTTCTGAGGTTTTTTCAAGACTAACAACTTACATTAAAGATTGCAAGCAATTATCGTAAATTAAAACTGAAAAAATGTCAGAAACAGTATTTCACCGAGTTTTCATCAATTTCTGTCATTTTTTCATTAAAAACTGGGTGTTGCTAAAGTTATCAATCAGTTTAGCACCTCAAGCAGCTTATTTCACAAAAAATCCACAGAAAACGGTAAAAACAGATGCAAAACTCAACCAAAACTAGTTTCCACCTTGTCCACGAGGAGTACACGGTTTGATTTTGCGGTTTCAAGACGGAGCACATAACTAGCATATTTATGATGGTTCTTACAACTGTGCTACGCTGTAAACGTTAAAAACTCGATACTTATCCGTGTACTCCTCGTGGAAAAGAGGCAAACACTGTGATGAGTGTGTTTTCACTGTTTCTAAAGTATTTTTATCGAAAAATGCTCAAATTTTGAAGGCTATATGATTTGCAATGGAGCATACTTACCTTTTTGAGTCTCCTGAAGCTCACAAACAAATGGAAGTGTCTTGTCACACGACTCGCTCTGCCATTTTCCGGAGCCAACATTCAACTGAACACATACGTCGCCACTGGGGATTCCTGCAAGAACATCAGGACATCCGGACACACCGGCACACCAAGTGAGCTTACCTCCGTTGAAATTATTATAGCCGCCAAGCATATCAACGTCGTCCCACTGACATTTACCTCCCCCGCACATTAAGCCTAGCCACGCTGTGGAGACACCGGCGTCTTGGAGGAATTGGACGAGCGCGCGGTTGTCCTGAATAATGTTTCAGATATTTATAGATTTTTAGATGTGAAGAAAGCTGACGTCGTGAGGATTCAGAATCTGTTTTCAGAATTTACCTGGGAACAATTTGAGCGGAGTTACACAGGTTTTAGTTTGGAAATTTTCAAAGTTCGAGTTAATTACCTTATAACTCTGCTCATTTGTCTTTTAGAAAAAATCTGAAACCAGATTGAGAATCCTCACGACCACGTCTTTCTAGTCATCCAAAAATCACTCACAACAGCATTTTTTGCCAAACCCATCACAGCGCCACCATTGAATCGACAAACTTTCTCCGCATTCGAATAACTTTTGTACTGTCTGACCAGAGCTAGACACCTATTGTTGACCATTTTGAATCCGCTGGCACACACTTTTTCAGCGGTGGAGAAGGAGGTGTAAGCAAGGAGAGGAAGGAGGATGAGAAGGGGCTTCATCTGGAAAAAATCAGGTGTAGGGGGAAATTTTTAGGGGGGAAATAGGTAAAAAGAAGAAAGAATGCTCTACTGCTCTGTCACGAGGTGCCTATCAACTAACACTGAAAATCTTGCATAGCTAGATAGACCATTGGTAATAGGAACCGCAACGCAACCGCAACGCGTCAGTGACAATTTCATAAGGGACTATTAGCGACGAGTCTTTCGGTACCTTGGTGGCCACGACGGTCTGGCAGAGGTTTAGGCTTAGTCATATTGCCAGGTTGGCCACTGTAACTATTTCCAGTGTAAGTTTTCTTACATTTCTCAAAAAGTTTATTATAAATTATGTCATTTTTTAATCAGCGCGTCTTAGTTAGTATTTCAGCCAATTTTCAGCAATTTCAACGGTCATTGTAACTTTTGTCAGTGTAACATGGTCAGTGTAAGTTCGTTCCGCCTGCAAATTTTTGATAGACTCCCCGACAAAATTTGGAAGTTTTTGGAATTTTGTAAGGAACACACGTGCGATTTGCATGATATAGACTTAGAATAAGGAAATAGACACCGTCAGAAATCTTAGACACCGTCAGTGACGCGACCGCACCGCACCGCATACCCCTAAATTTAAAAAAATGCGAGCCCCTTGAGTGGTACCAAGAAATTATACCAATCCAAAAAATCAAATATAATAAGAAACCCCGTCCACTCACCCTTTTATACTCACTTCTTACTGTAACTATAATCCTTTGTGCAACATGCTTTCCACGTTGCAAGTCATCTTATCATCGTTTTGATGCAACAAACAAAACGATTAAAATAATTTCCACGACAAATAGAATACTGTAGAATTCGAATAAAACTAATTTAATCTGAAAATGGTTTTAACTAGCCAATCAGAGAGCAAAATGTGAAATGTATGAACTGATAAGAAGTTGGTGAGTGAGAGTGAGAGTGAGAAAGGAAGAACATCCTGTTTAGAAATAGATGGGGATGTGATTCTTTCTATTTATTGTGTAAGAGAAAGAATTTCGGAGAATAATGGGAAGTGGGAGAGGAAGGAATTATCAATGGATTTTTTCGAGTTGATTTTGTTTCATATTAGGTTTTTGTTTGTATGAAGTGTACGATATTTCATGCTGAATAATTTTTTGTTACTTCAGATTTTAGTGAGAGTTGTTTAGCTTGCTTATTGTTATAAGCGTCACAGAATATGTCTTTCTTCTCTCCCTTTCTCTGGCTATTTTAAATTGTTTCTCGATAGTACCTAATTTTTTCAAGGTCATACTATTTTGTATAGAGTTTGTATATATTTTCACTTTTGTAGTTGACAGCTTTTTTGTAAGAGATCCGTTTGAAAAGTTATGACCTATAAAAGTCAGGTGGTCTTAAATTGACAGACAGTAATTAGTTTTTTGAAATGTCATTAACAAATTTTCTGTCTATTGATCAAATAATTTGTAATTATAAAGGATTTTTGACGTATATCTTATCTGAAATGTTGCAGTAAGTATTTTTACTAACTTTTACAATTCCAAGTAAACCGTCAACTACTTAGAAAATTAAAACTGTTGAAACCTTCTAACATTTTGCATTCGATACACGTTTTTAAATAGTCTTTAGTATGCAGAGCATCTCAACTCACTACGACATTCCACAGCTGTTCCTATGACTATCCCGCCATAATACGGTAGTACTTAGGATTCTATCTCACCATATCACACATTTAGATACTCATTTTTTATAGTTGACAACTTTTTGCAGAAAACTCCCAAATCAGATAACTTTCTTCAAGTTGGAAAATTTCATGACAAAATTTGAGCATAATATCCTTTAGGAACCCTGGAGTCGAGTAGATTGATCCGGAGACAAACAGACAATCTTCATAAGAACATTTGTCTTTTTTTTATTCCAATAAACCGTTTTTAGTTATCGTTGAGTCTTTTTGTGAGCTTGTAATTCTAACTTTTATCTTAAACATTTTGAAAGCATGATTGTGGTAGCTCAATAACATAACTTGCATTTCATAATACTTCATTTATTACTAAATTCACATGAAAACCAGGTCTATTCAACAAGACGCTGGCCGTTTACAAATGAAAGGAGTCATTCCTTGACAATTCTGTCCATAATAACTAGTACCCAACGATCTATCATCAACTCCATACTGCAGACAATTTCCATCGATGATAGTCTTGCCGAACGAGAATTCTCCCTGGGATCCATCCAACCATTGAATCGGTGAATCATTAGAAGCACACAGTCCACCAATCCAATATTGTCCCTGGTTACGGTACATTTCAGCCAGGAGTCGGAATTCCAGGTAGGTGAGAACAGAGGTCAAGTGGGAGTTTAGCTTCTTGCAGATGTTTTCAGCGTCGGCAAAACTTTTCGGGGTAATGATTCGCACGTAGCAGTAGTTATTGTAGTTTACTTCACAGTTCGAGTTGCAGTCTGGAAAAAACTCAAATTATTATCAATAGAGCGCAATTTCATCCTCACCTCTCTCCGTAGGCGGTAGCTCACAAACATACTGCATAGGCTGATCACAGGACTGACTGGTCCATTTCCCGGATTGCGAATCGAGTATCACGCATTCCTGGGAGCTGAGGGGGTAGCCAGCAGCGAAATTGTTATAGTCATTGAGGCCATCGAGATCATCCCATTGACATGTCGAAGTATCGCCATTAGAACATTTCAGACCAATAAACACATTGGCGACATTCCAGACGGAGAGGAAATTGACCACCGCTCGATTGTCCTGAAAAACATGAAAGATTTTGGGAAAAAAACGACACACAGATATATGTATTACCACTGCATTCTTCGAGAGCACTACCAGGCCACCTGAGTTAAAGCGGCATGTCTTCTCAGCGTCATAATACATCTGAGGGGTCTGCATGAAAGCGAGACATTTGTTGTTGACCATCGTGTAGCCGTCGCGGCAAACTTGCTCTGCATCGATATAGGAGAATAAGACGATGGGTACGAGGAGGAGGAGGTAGGGCTTCATCTGGAAAAAAAGTTTCATAGGGATTTGGGGGGAACAGTGACAATGACGGAATCGTAAACACTGAAATCACAAAGGCAGTAACAAAAGCGTTTAGGTTATGCTACCCGATTTTTTCGTCAATGTCCGTGATCAAAAGGAGGACGTCAGCGGCTCGCCAGGTTTATCGCGGACATTGCCAAAATTGGTCGTATCTCGATTCATTTGAACTTTTTTGAGAATTTGAAAACAGTTTCAGAATCCTTGTGATTTCAGCTTTCCGACCGCGTTTGGACTGGCTGCAGTGACCCTATAGTAGCCATACAGTAGTCAAGTCAAGATTGCTGAGCATTTTATAAGATTGTAAGCTATTTCTATAAGACATTAAGTTATCAGTTTCCTGAAATCGTTATCCTATAGCCCAGCAGTCCGATGCATCTAACGGCAAGCTTATATGATTTATAAGATACCACAGAACCGCGACGCAACCGCAGCGCTGTCAGAAGCAGTGACATCTTTGAACCCCCGACGCAACAACACTGCCAAAAACAGACACCGTAAGGTTTACCAATTTAGTTTTGTCAAATCATAGCCCTCAAAATATCAAACCGACAAAAAAACCAAAACGCAACTAAAAATCTGAATACTTCCTTCTCACCACTTCCTTTTATACCGAGTCTTACTGTAGAAATTGCAAAAATATTCGATCTTTTGTCTCCACGTGATTGTCAACACACTGTCAACGAAACTATTTTGCACAATTCGTTTCGAAAAAAAAAAGATAACAAATACATAAACAGTTTTGCAGGAAGAGGGTACTGTAGAATGTTTGAATGGCATCTAAATATATCAGTTACGGAGCGAAAAATGATAAGAAATGAAAACTTTGGGACAATTTTGACCTGGAGCTTAGATGAAACTACAGAGTTTAAAAAATTCAAAAGTATCGAAAATCGTTAGAAAAAAACCCGAAAAACATCGAAAACCACGGAATTTGGGCGGGGGGACTAGTTTTTTCGAAATTCGGATTTTAGGCCACCAAATTAGTCCGAATAGTCATAACAAAGATGACAGTCCACTTTCTCGATCAATAATACAGTTACTTACTTACTTACTAGGGAAGGTCATGGACTCGGTCTGGAGTTATGGGTCGTGACCTATATCATTTGAAAGCTGAGAAAAAGCTGATTCTAAATATATATTCAGTTTTTGCCCTCGAGGACTGGTATTCAGGAAAAAGAAGGTCAAAGTTTGGAAAAATGACAAATTATTGCCTTTCTAACACGCGAAAAATGTTTTGAAACTATCTAGCGATTTTCGCGTGTTAAAAAGGCCATAATTTGTCATTTTACCGAACTTTGACCTTGTTTTTCTTGAATACCAGACCACGAGGTCAAAAACTGAATATATATTTGGAATCAGCGTTTTCTCAGCTTTCCAATGATATAGGTCACGACCCATAACTCCAGACCGAGTCTATGACCTTCCCTAGTTAGTTACTTAGTCGATCCGTTCTTCGCTCAGTTGGTGTGGGCGCGGATCACAGCTATCCATTTTTTCCGATCTTTGGCGATTGTGCTCCAAGGTTCGATCAATTGAGTTCGTTGTCGCACTGAATGTCAGTTCTGAAACCCAAATGTTCCCTACATTGAAAAAGCTCCGCCTTGAAAAATCTTTATTCCAATTTCAGAAAAAAATACAAATAGTTCCGATATATTGGTTACTCCATCACTCTCTCCGGCACGTCTCGAATGTACAGCTCGTTGGATTTTGGTTCCTGGAAGAGAAATAATAGAGATTTTGAATTTTCTAGGCCACCAATGTCTTACCACCATTGGGCCGCCGCTCTCCACAGACTCCGATGATCCGTCTTTACTATTTTTGAGTCGTTTCTTCCGTTTGATGAGCGATAGTTGAGACTCGTATTGAATTGAGGAGATGTTCTTGAGAGTGTCGTCTGGGCTGACGGTGTTGATGAGCTGGAAAGAATGTGGGGGGACGTTTTGAAACCGAAAAATATTTTTCCTCATTTTTCATACTTGTCAACGGGCCGGCTCGTAATTCGCTTCAAACTCAATAATATGAGCTGAAAAATATACCAAAATGTAGATCTCGACGAGTTCTATGTCCGTGACCTACTACGGGCCGGATGGATGTTCGTTAATGTGCCGCGGCCCAGGAAAAAGTGCCAAAAACGCGAAAATGGGCAAAAAAGCCATTCTAGCCCGGCCCGCGGCATATTAACGAATAGCCATCCGGCCCGTAGTAGGCCACGGAGATAGAACTCGTCTAGATCTACATTTTGGTATATTTATCAGCTCATAATATTCATTTTGACGCGAGTTACGAGCCGGCCCGTGTCGGCCCGTTTCGGCCCGTTGACAAGTATGTCATTTTTGAAACGTCTCGGTTTAGAATTGTCCCGGTTTCAAAATATTTCAGTTTTGAGACATCCCGTTTTCAAACCAACCAGTTTAAAACCAATCAAATCATTTTTGAATTCTCGTGGCCTAGAAACCCAAATTTAGGGATTCTAGGCCCCGCCTTAGAAATTTTTTGAAAAACTCGGTCACCACTAGTTTGAATCGTTTATTTGTTGTTTTTCATCTATTTTTGAAATGTTAGAAATGATTTTCAGTGAAAAACTCAATTTTTGATCCTTAAAAATCTTGAAAAACTACTTTTTTTGCTAAAAAATCTGCAAAAACCTCGAATAATTATTTTTTCTTCGATTTTCATGATTTTTGGCCTCTTTTCCCAATTTTCAATTCAAAACATACCATTTTGTGATTTTAGGCCAATTTTGACCGGGGGACTAACTTTTGCAAAATTTGGATCTCTAGGCCATGGAGCTTAGATGATAATACGGGGTTTAAACAATTTAAAGGTATCAAAATAGTGAAAAATGCCAGAAAAACAGCGAAAACCACGGATTTTGGACGGGGGGACTAACTTTTTCAAAAATCGGATTTCTAGGCCACCTACCTAATTTTCAATTTTATACTCTTTTTGAAGCGTTTTTCACGCCGAAATCGAATTTTTTAGTCTCCTGGCATAATTCACTCACACTTTCTCTCTCCTGCCGTTTCCTGATCGCATCCTCCTGTTGTTTCCGTCTTGCCAGCTCCTGAGCCCGTTTCTTGATGATATGCTTCTTGGCGGCTATAAAACAATACAGTACTCCCCATGTACACAAGTGATTTAACCTACCCGCATACGGATCATGATCTACCAGTTGAACGTCTCCAAGCTCCTCACTACTAGTAGACGTTGACCGTGTCAGTTTTGCGGCGTCTTCCGATTTTTTGAGATCTTGTTGCTGGAGAATCAACAACTAGATACAGTATCGCTCAAAAGGTTATCAACTTTGACAGTGTATTTCGGTGTCAACTGATTTTCCAACGAAATTTATTTTTGTATGGGTTGAAGAGAGCAAAAATAGCACATAATTATTTGTAATTCATCTTTTTTTTTGTTGGGACACTATTTTGAAAGTTACAGATAATCAAAGTCATTTCGGCTCTATTCCAGTTTAGATGTCCTTTAAAAACTTAAACGTCCCTTAAACACTTAAACGTCCTTTCGCACTCTAATTTTATTAAAACAGCCTTTTAAAAGTTTAGACGTCCCAAAAACATTATTTAGACATCCCTTGAACACTTTCAGTGACTTTTAGTGTTGAAGGGACGTCTAGACATTTTTTGGGACGTTTAAATGTTTTGTGGGACGTCTCAATATTTAATGGTTTCAAGGGACGTCTAAGTGTTTTAAGGGACGCCTAAACTGGAATAGAGCCGCCATTTCTCCCTGAATTCGACTAAGTGCATATTAGCCAAATTTTGGAGCATTTTACTTTGACAACCTGTAACTTTCTAGGTAGTGTCCCTACAAAAAAATTGGTCAACTACAAAAATAATGTACGATTTTTTCTCTGTCCAATCCATATAAACTTGAGTTTATCGGACAATCAGGTGACACCAAAAAACACTCTCAAAGTTGGTAATTTTCCATTGAAAGCAGCCAAAGTTGATAACCTTTTGAGCGGTACTGTATCTTGTTTCCAAAATATACCGGTTTCAAAACGTCCCAATTGCAAAACGTCCCATAATCACCTGTTTATCTTCAATCGCCGTTTTCTCCACTACTTTTCCCTCTTTTTCCAGATGTTCAGCCGACTTCTCTTGCGACTTCTCATCAGACTTTGATTTCTCCAATGACTCCACAGAATTCGATGTTTGTGTGGGTTCCTCGGCAAGCTATAAATGACTAATTTGAAGCCCAGAGTGGAAAATATTGTCAGATTCAGAATCAGCTCGTCGAGACGCGTCGATTGAGTATAATCATGACTAGATTCTGATGGAATTTGGTGGAAGGTCCCGACACAAAAACTACAGTACACTTTTCGTGGCGAGACCTTAAAATCCAAAACCTCAAAGTAGCCCATGATTATACTCGTTCGACGCGTCTTGACGAGCTGATTCCGAAAATTGCAATTATATCCCACCAATTTCTCCTCCTTTGTTTTTTTCGTCGCCTCGGCGGGCTCTTTCGGCTCCTCCTTCGTCTTTGCTATCTGCTTCTCTCTCTTCTTTCTCATTCTCACTCGATTTTCTATAATTTTCCGACGTCGTTCCCTCTCTAGCGCTGCCGCGTCTGGCTCATAATTGATCGGATTGGGTTTACCGCCGGATTTGGTGGTTGATTTCGAGGTGTTCAGCGTTTTGTTGGCGTCTGAAAATCATGAAAATCATAATCCGGCTCTCAAGTTTATATAGACTTTGTAAATCATAATAAGCGATAATTTTTAGGATTTCCGGCTTAAAATAAAGCGATTCTTAAGCAAATTTCACAAGGTTTAAGCCAAGAACGATATATTTTAGCCTTTTAGCAAAAAATAGAAAATTTCGCGTTGAAAATCGGTAATTTTAAGCCAAAAATGCAAATTTTTTACCAAAATTTATCCGAAAAATTACTTTACTGCAATTCTTGAGCAAAATTCACGAGTTTTCGAGTTGAAAATCGGTAATTTTGAGCAAAAAAAACGTAAAAAATTGGTTGAAAACAAGCAGAAAATCCAAATTAAATTTTTTTGCAAAAAATATGAAAAAACGAAACATTTCCTACTTGTTGATATGATGTCTGCAAGTTATGGGATTTTTGGCTGAAAATCGTCAATTTAGGCAAAAAACCCGTAAAAATCGGTCAAAAACTAGCGAAAAATCATTTTTCTGCTATCTTTAAGTATAAAATACCAAAATATCACTATCCCTATCACTATCCCTATCCTTATAGCTATTGCTATCGCTATTGTAAATCCACATGGCTTCGTAAATCACAACAAAGCTTTGTAAATTTTACATCGCCCTCCGTAAATCTACAGCTCGCGCCTCGTAAATCTACATCAGGAACTGTAAATCTACAATTTTTCGCCGTCAGCTTATTGATACCTCCGTAAATTTACACATAGCTTTGTAAATCTACACCAAACACCGTCTACCCATCATCAGCGTCTTCGTTAGTTTAGTGAAAGCTCTTCCCCCGTAAACCCACATATAGCTACGTAAATCTCCCTTGTAATTCTTCCCTACTCACCCTCCTCCTCCTTTCTTTTAGTGAATTTCAAACAGTATCCTGTTGCCAACCAGAGGGAAAAGACGACGACGTAGATGACGTTGTACAGAATCAATCGATACATTCACAACTTTTTTAGTGGTTCGAGTAGGAAATGATATTCTGGTTTCGAAATGAATTTATTTTTTGGTTGAGGGGGGAAGGAAATGATGACAATGGTGGATAAGGGAAATGGGTTTTGGGATTTTGGGGTGGTGGGACACGTTTTATTCGAAAATGTGAATTTATTTCACAATTTTTGAACGCAAAGCTTCAAAGCGTCCTAGTTTTAAAACGTCTGGTTTAAAAGTGTCCAGATTTTGAAATTTTTTGATAAGGGATGAGCGGATTAGTTCCGAGGTAAGAAACAGGTATAGTTTTGAAACATCAGGTTCCTCTTACAAGGGAAGTCTTTGGAGACGCCGTTTTCAAACGAAATATGAATTTGGTTATAGGTATTTTCTACTACGGGGAATCCATTTCTGCAGTCAAAACCTGCTAAATGTTAATGAGAGCCGAGTTATGAGCTCCGCTGGGGATCAAAAATAAAACCGCGCAGTGGCGTATATACCGCCGATTTGGATGTCCACGTGAAAAAGCTCTATCTCATGAAAAGTTTGAGAGCTCATAACTCGGCTCTCATTAACATTTAGCAGGTTTTGACTGCAGAACTGGATTCCCCGTGGTCGAAAATACCTATAACGAAATTTATAGGTCGTTTGAAAGTGGCGTCTCCCAAGACTTCCCTTGTTAGAGTCATCACGAGCTGAAAACTTCCAAGTTCTGAAATAATCTGGTTTTCTTGGTTTTTAAAAATTTTTTTAAAGTTTTGATATGTCCCGGTTTCAAAGTGTCATAGTTCCAAAGTGTCTTTGTCTCGAAACTTCACCATTTTTGACATTGTTTATTTCCTACAAATAGGTTTTATCTCAAAATGGTTTTCATTATAACTTTTTTTCAATTTTGATCGCATCAGCGAGAATTTTATATCATTAGAAAGCCCTTTTTTCTCTATCAATATCATTTTATTTTAAAAAATTTACTGAACTGATATGACGATTTCTGAAAACTTCAAAGTGATTCTGTTTCAACTCGGTTTAGTTTTAAACTTCCAAATTCATATTTACCTTTTTTAGTTCTTCCAAAACGTCGTAGTTTTAAACTGTCCTACATCAAAACTACACACATTTATCAAATCTTTGACCTCCTCCACCACCACCAAAATGAACGAAAAAATTCGCGGGGATTATCTGGTCTGCCCCGAACTCGTAAAGTTCGAATTCTTCTCTTTTTGTTCCCCCCTATAGAATGTTCTACCTACAACTTTTAATATTTTCTTTCTTCATTATAACACAATCTTTATCTGAAATGGGGGCGCCGCCTCTATCCAACCCACATCCAGATACTGAGGTGAAAATGCCAAGTGTTTTACCGGCAATGCATGTTTTGGTAGGTTAATAAAATTTTTCAAAAAAACCTTTTATTAAAATTGAATATGGCGTTCAATGTTGTTGCGGCACAGTTTCTTCATGCTCCGCCCACTTTGCTCCAGGAGGCTCCGCCCATCTAACCCCATATATTCCAGAAAAACACCACCGCCTACATACCACTCCCCTTCCATAACACCTATCGACGAGTCCGGATGAATTATCAAAATATAAAATACGAACATATTTATAAGACGTGTTCTGGAAATACGACAAATGATTGTGGATTTTGGATGAATGTGGAGGTAAGTTTAATATGAATGGAAAGCCAGCGTCATGAAGATTCTGAATATGTTTTCAGGATTTGAAAAAGCTTTGAAAAATCCATCAAATTTTTGCAATTTTGAAACGATTTTTAGATTTCCTACAATTTCAGCCCTTTCTACTACATATATTGTTTTCCAGAACAATAAAACAGTACCAGCTGGACGTACCACATTCGATTTGAAGCTTGGAAAGCTAGTCGTGGAGAACGTCAGACAATATGATGCAGGGATGTATATGACAGGGGATAGGAGTACTGTAATTATGGTTTTTGCTGATAATGGGGTACCGTAGTATATGCTATATGTATTGTGAATGAAGGAGTTAGATTACAATAACGTTTATGTATGCAGACAGGTATAAAAGACTGGTCACATAAAATTTATTTCGATTACTGTTTCATTGTTTTTTTATCAAGCGTTCACTAATTCAAGATCATTAAATTATTCATTATACTCGAAACAAAATGAACCTTTTTTGCAACTAGATACACAGTTGTTCACACAGTGCGGTACAGTTTTGTCACAAAGTAACGATTTCTAATCATTTTGAAAAAAAATTATAAAAAGTGCAAAAAAAATGTGCGGCAATATGCAAAAGTAGGAGGATCCTAGGCGCGCCACTTTGTCCTCGCAGGAAAAAAGAAATTTTATTGATAAGAAAGCTGTTGGAGTTTGAGTTGAATATTGAAATCCTGAGAACATTTCTACAGTACCCCTCAAAAGTTTGCCAACTTTGGCTGTTTTCAGTGAAAAATGGTCAACTTTTACAGTGTATTTTGGTGTCATCTGATCAAAGTTTATTTTGTATGGGATCAAACAAAACAAAAATAGCACGTAAGTTTTGTAGTTGACCGTTTTTTGTACGGACATTCCCTTGCGAGTTACGTCCTTCAAATCGACCAATTTCAGTGTAAAATTGTGCGATTTTTGAGCTGTGCCTTTAAAATGACCATAGCTCTCTAGGGATTGTCCGTACAAAAAAAATTGTCAACTACAAAAATAAGCTCTTCTTTTGATCTTCAAGTACCTTTTGACCGGTACTGTATATGCCAAACGACACAGGTGGTAGTGCTAAATGAGTATCTGGCCATTCTAGGGAAACTATCAAATTGTCTAAAACTCATATTTTAATTTTTTGGGATTGCTATACCAAAATTTCAAAATGTTCCGTTTTGCACGGTTTTGAGACAACTTGACATCCAAATACCGCATTTACCTCAGCTAAAAATTGCAATTTTTTGAAACTACACACTTTTCGAACATTTGACCTCACCCACCAAAATAAACACAAAACTTTCAGTCAGTCCTTGCAGGGATTATCTCGTACTCGTGTAGTTCACACTTTCCTCTTCTCATTCTGTCATGAATAAATGAATAAACAAAAATGTTCTACCTTCTACTAATATTTTCCTGCTTCATTTTACTATCCTTATCCAAAATGGCGCCTCCATACAATCCTTATCCATATGCTGACAAGAATCACCTAAAAATTCCAGATGTTTTTCCGACAATGCATGTTTTGGTGGGTATCATTGGATTTGATAAGGATTCTGAATATGTTTTTTTTTTGAAATTTATCTACGGTTAAAATGAAGCGCGTACTTTATCCAGACTCCGCCCATCTAATCAGATATTTTCCAGAGAGGGTTCCCCGCCTACATCCCACTTCCCTTCCATGACACTTATCGACGAGTCCGAACAAATTCTCAAAATAAGAAATACGAGCACATTTATAAGACGTGTTCTGGAAATAATTGTGGATTTTGGATGAATGTTAAGGTAAGGAATTGTTGACTGTTGGAAAGCTGACGTCGTGAGAATTCTGGATCTATTTTCAGAATTTGAAAAAGTTGAAAATGAACCGACTGTTAGTTATTAACCATTGATATTTTGCAATTTTCAAACCAATTTACAGATTCTTCGCGTTTATAGCTTTCTACTTTTGAAACCCATTTTGATATTTTCAGAACAACAAAACAGTACCCGCCGGACGTACGGAATTCAATATTTACCTTGGGAAGCTAGTTGTGGAGAACATCAGACAACATGATGCAGGGATGTATATGACAGGGGATAGGAATAATTCAATTATGGTTTACACTTTGAAAGGAATATTGTAGGTATGTATATTTGGAACTTGTATAGCGAATAAAACATTTAATGTTGATGTAATTGAATTGGCAATCTTTCACACAAAAAAAATGGTGGAAATCGGCATTATCTGTTTTTTTTAAACATAACTTATCAGAGATTTTTGGGAAATGGTATACAATTCTTAGAATATCCCAGGGTACTAACCCCGCCTACCGGATGTTTCCAAAACTGCTGAGCTAGTACTTGTTGTCTTCATTTTATAAAATCTCCTTACTGCCAAAGAATTGTGATTTTCAACAAAAGCTTTATTATGTTTGTCTTCAAATCAACATTATAGTCACTAATGTATTTTTCTAATATTTTTCAATTAAAAAATCGGGAAATCAAGAAATTTCGTCACCGGGACATAAGATATACAATATTTATACAATATTTCAAAACGGAGCAATTTGAAAGCTCGAAATTGAAAAAGTCCAGAACTATGAAGTTTAAAAATCGGAGCGTATTGACAAGAAGCGAGTAATTTTAATGACATAGTATTTATTTCTACTTTTAAGCGATGTATATTGCAAAACTTTAAAATTCTATAAAAACTTTATTCGTTTATTTTATTAGTTAGTGTGCAATAATATTATTTGTTTTTGAAACATCAATAAAAATCTTTAAAAGAAAATATCACCAATCAAGAAATATGGGTTACCATCCGCTCTTTTCCGCGAATATTCTAATTTCGGTTGGTTGGAAGAAACATTTGGAAAAGGATCATGCCAGACAAAGAAGCAGAATAATGATTCCTGAATTATTGCAGTAGCCAGTAGACTATCGTGTTCCCTTTCGATATCCAGTTGTTGGGAGCAGTCGAGTATATCCGTGTCGAACAAAATGCTCATTCTGTAGAAAAAGCGGCTCTATTACAGTTTAGATGTCCTTTGAAAACTTGAACGTCCCAAAAAACACTTAGACGTCCCTTGAAACACTTAGACGTTCTTTGAAACATTTAAACGTCCTTTCGGATCCCAAATATGTTCAAAAACATTTAAGCGTCCCAAAAAACGTTTAGACATCCCGTAAAATATTGAGACGTCCCTTGAAGTTCGAACATTTGGTTTTAATAATTAGACGTTTCAAAAAACATTTAGACGTCCCAAAAGTATTTAGACGTTCCAAAAGTATTTAGACGTCTTTTCAACGCTAAAAGTCATTGAAAGTGTTCAAGGGACGTCTAACTATATTTTGGGACGTTTAAATGTTTTTAGGACGTCTAAATGTTTTTTGGGACGTCTAAATCTTCAGAACTAAATTTTGGGATTTCAAGGGACGTCTAAATATTTTATGGGACGTTTAAACGTTTTTTGGGACGTCTAAACTTTTGAAAGAACGTTTAAAAAAAATTAGAGTGCGAAAGGACGTTTAAGTGTTTTAAGGGACGTCTAAGTGTTTATTGAGACGTTTGAGTATTTAAAGGACATCTAAACTGGAATAGAGCCAAAAAACCAATTAAAACATACATTATGTCAAAGGTCAGATTTGGTTTCTGAGAAAAAATGATTTTTAACCCGAATTTTCCAAACTTACGTCGGTGGATATTCGAAACGCGCTGCACGTCTCTCTGGATCCCACGCTTTTGCATTAAAAGCTTCGAAAAAACGTTTTCTTTCCAACTTTTGAGAAAAATGAGAGTCACACAAGATCATAACCGATTTTAAAATAATATTGCTCCCCTTGATCCAGTTTTCAACAAAAGCAATCAAATCTTCTGTAGAAAATCCATTGGCAACATGAAGTGTTAGACTAGTACCTCGAAAATTGCACAAATGGTCTCTAGTGATCCTATATGGATTACAAATTGCAAGGTGAGTCGTTGAGAATAATGGGTTTTCGGGTCTCAGCACAAAAGATCTCGTCGGTGTTATTTTTGCGTAATTTATGATTTTTATATTTTCAAAAAACTGCTCATTACTCTCATCATCATCATCATTATTTAGCATTCCAAACATATTGTCGACTTCTTTTGTTTCAGGGAACTCTGAATATCGATCCATGCGGAAGATGACTTGAATGTCCCCAGATAATTGGAATATTTCACAAATCGAGTAGTGAAGAGCCATCGGAAGCAACTTTTTATACTTGTCTTTGCACCATAATATTGGGATTTGTTTTGTAGGATGGTACGAGAGTCTGAAAAAAAGTTTATTGAAAATCCTACCGCAGTGTCCTCTAATACAGATCATTCAAATAATGCAAACTGACACCACAATTCTATCCTCTATTGATCTTTTCAGATCAATAGTGTGGAATGGTCCCACAAAGTGAAATTTGCTCATTTTAAGTGGACTGCTCAAAAATCTTATTGTTTTGCACTGAAATGGGGCGGTTGGAGGAAGAGATTCCTTTGTCGATATGTAAATTGCTAGAGAGTGCCCGTAGAAAAAAGTTATCAACTACAAAAATATAATCTCCTTTTGATTTTTAAAACCCTAAAACAATTTCTATGTGGAACAATCAGAGATATTATGACAAATTAACCATTTTCAACTGAAAACATTGGAAGGGCATAAAATTATGGCCAGTATACAATACCGCTCAAAAGGTTATCAACTTTTGCTGTTTTCAGTGGAAAAGGACCAACTTTAATAGTGTATTTCGGTGTCATTTAATTGTACGGAAAATTCAATTTTGCATGGGTTGGACAGAGCAAAAATAGCACAACACTTTTGTATTTGAACATTTTTTTTGTATGGACACTACCATAAAAGTTACAGGCTGTTAAAGTGAAAAGCTCTATAATTTTGCTAATATGCACTTTCAGGGAGAAATGGCTTTGATCACCAGTAACTTTCATGGTAGTGTCCCTACATGAAAATAGTCAACTACAAAAATGATATGCTATTTTTGCTCTGCTCAGCCCATACAAAATTGAATTTATCGGACATTCAGGTAACTCCGAAATGCGCTGTCCAAGTTGAGCTCACTTACCAAATCTCTTTTGGATTAATAAAATTCATACTTGTCAACCGGGCCGAAACGGGCCGACACGGGCCGGCTCGTAATTCGCGTCAAAATGAATATTATGAGCTGAAAAATATACCAAAATGTAGATCTCGACGAGTTCTATGTCCGTGGCCTACTACGGGCCGGATATCGATTCGTTAATATGCCGCGGGCCGGGCTAGAATGGCTTTTTTGGCCATTTTCGCGTTTTTTGTCACTTTTTCCCGGCCCGCGGCACATTAACGAATAGCCATCCGGCCCGTAGTAGGTCACAGACATAGAACTCGTCGAGATCTACATTTTGGTATATTTTTCAGCTCATAATATTCATTTTGACGCGAGTTACGCGCCGGCTCGTTTCGGCCCGTTTCAGCCCGGTTGACAAGTATGATAAAATTTCCAAAAGCAAGACAAATTTTTGCTTCACATGCCGGACAAAAGTTGAACGACTTACTTGCATCTAATTCGTTTCCCTTCATTACAAAACGTGACTTCCCTGTCCCAATTTTGATTCGATTTGTACAGAAATTCGTTTTCAGGTCGATAATGTACAGAGGCCCACATCACTACATCCTCTCCTTTGACTCTTGATTTTTGCACTTTTATACAGTATTCTAATACATTGATGACAGTTTTCACAAAACTGTGTTGTATTATTCTTACGAGTAACTTGGCTTTTTCTGAGCACATTGCAATAAAGAATAATTCGTAAAACTCCATTTGTTTCAGAATTTTTAATTGTACTAAGTAGGGTAGACGCATCAACATGTCAGGATGGGCAATCTGCAAACAACTTATTAGCTTCGAATAAAAACGCAATTAAAAAATAAGATGAAATGTGGGACTGAAAACGGCAATTGTCAAATTTTCATGGTCATTACTGTATACACAACGTAACATTAAATTGAATTTGAACAAAATGTCATTTGAATGATACTTATTCATGTAACCAATTACATGAATAGACTGAAAAAAAGAACATGCTTCATAGATGAATTAAACGGTGAAACTAACCACATGACCGGAAAGCCGTGATTCAACTTTTCACCTCTGACTACCCTAAAACAAAAGGACAACCTCTCCGGAAAGAACTGGATGTGCAAGCAGTATGTCCACCACTGACGTTTTCATCTGTGCATTGAGAAAATCAATAGCATTTATGACGACACAGTCTCCTCTACGGGGAGTTTATTGATTTTACTCTTTCCCATACAAAAATGAGGTCAGTTGTACACAGATGTGGTATGACGCGTCTTCCCTCATCGTGATTTTTAAGACTACATATGTTTTTCCTTTTTAGGTGTACTGTTGATCTCTTTTTGAACTAATAACGATAGATTTAGATTTTTTCAGACAGCATACTAGAAATGGAGTTTGAAGACGGAATTTGTATGAAGGATATGTTCTACGAGACGGAAACAATGATCTCTCTAACAGCGAAGTTTCACCTATTCCCAGATACATTTCAAAATGCTACTTTTATGATTATCAACGAAGATGTTACGAACGAGCCATTCAGAATTCCGGCGGAATCAAACAAACTCGTGGAACATAGTGAACGTGAAAAGTATCTGAAGATTACATCGATCAAGTTGACCCTGCGTCCTGGAGTATATAACGTGTTTTGTGTGATCAGTGACATGTACAGAGGACTTGGTGCAAGAGTGAGTTTGTCACAGAATTTTTTTTATTTAACTGCACAGTCTCCCAAAGTCCGAGTAAGAACTGCATGGAAATTTTTGATCTCCCCTCCCGAAACGAAAAATTTGAGAAATTTGCAGGTCTAAAAGTGCATTTTTTAATTTTAAGCGTGAAGCTAAAGGTGGAAAAGTCACTTCAATAAAGGTTAATGTGATGAATGCATCAAGGAAAACAATTATTTTCTGAAAACCATGATATCATGTCTTTTGAGTGTTGCATTTGATAATTTTGCTAAGAAAGCACCATTTTCCACTGAAAGTTTTTTGCGGAATTCTCGACTTCAAACCGTATCCAGCTCTCTATTTCTTGACGTTTCCATCTCAATTATAGCTCAAAAATCCGCAATAAATAGGTCCTCATTTCTGATTTGCCGAACAAGTTTCGAGAAATAATGAAACAACTAATTTCTTAGGCCAAAATTTCGACCTGTATCAGCGCCTTTATTTTTGCTCCAAAAATAGTTTTCTTTTTTCCGAAATGTTGCTTTTGCTTTTTTCGTTTTTGTAATGACAATTTTCACTTTTTATTTCCATTAATGTTCGTAATTTAAATAAAATCAAAATTTTCAGTTGAAAAATTATTAAAAAATTATTTCTGGCTACTGTAGCGCGCGGCCTTTGCGCTCCGCTGAGAACTTTTGCTTGCAGTTGTTTTTCGTGGTTTGGGAGACTGTGAACTGCTGAATACTGACTAGCAATTTAGGCCTAATAACTGGATGAATTTAATTCTGAATCACTATCAAAGAGCATGTTTCCCTAGTTTTTTTTGTGTTTGTCATTTTCAGGCGGTATGAGTAGGGACTTGGATTAGCCTGGATTCGAGCAACAGCGGTTAGAAACTTAAAACAGAAACGCCGATTAAATGTTTTAATCATCACCCCGTTTTGGTCCAGTTCAGTTAAAAATTAATTTTCAGCAAGCAAAAATCTTTAGGTAATTTTTATGCTATCATGTTTCAGCTCATCGTTCGTCCCAAAATTGAAATCTATACTGCGTTCAACCGATGCTTCGCACTCCAATGGAATAGGATGTTGATTCGAAATGTTCCACTCAACGCTCGTCTGGAAGTGACTGTCAGTGAGACACATGCAAGACGTCTTGGAGAAATTGATGGATACATTGTATATGACATATTCCCGGAGACCGCCGGTGGAAAAATGGTTACACTTCGAATTGACGGAAGATTCCTCTCTTCAAACCCGCACAACGTAATGAATCTCTGATGAACTTTGATGTGACCTAATTTTTTCCAGGTTCTTGTGGACGACTACGACCCGCTTCAAGTACACAACGAATGGGTTCTTGCACCTTGGCAGTCTGCTGATTTGGATTCAGACTAGATAACATAAAAACACTCTAATTTCTGAACGATTCTGTATTTATTTAAATATTGATTAGTTGGAAAATTTTTGTGTCTGGATCTGGGTTACGGTAGTATTTTCAGTGTCAAATAATTTGGAATGACGTTTGAACCGAGATATCACAAGATACGTCCGTTTTTCATTAGGTTTTGAAATTTTAAAATAACACTAGACTAACGTTTCACAACGAAATGTTGGAATTTCATAGAACAATGTGGGTTTTTTGCTCTCTGAGCACATACAATACTACTGTAAACCGAATCCAGACGCAAAAGTTTTGCACTTGCTTGTTTTATATTTTTCGCGTATTTTGTCTTTCGGTTTTTGTTTTTTGATTCCCTGTGAATGAAGTTTTTGATCTCAAATTGGAGAAATCAGTTTAAAGAGTTTGGAGTTCAAATCAATTCAAACTAATGTTTTGAAACATCTCGAAACCGAGAGATTTCCAAAATTTTTTTGAAAATTAGTTTTTTCCATTACACCTGAAAATACAAAAAATCGCATTCAAAAATGTTAAGGGGAAATCAAGACATTTCGACAATGCCTTGATTTCGAAACGTCCGGTGTTGATGTCTATAATGTCAGAACAATCAATCATCAAAGAAAAATGACTGTTGTAGTGTGTGATGCAACAAGAGTATTGTGAGATTAGAGATTTTTCTCAAAACCACGTTGTTTCGAAATCTCAGAGTTAAAATAATATGAATTCCAGGCTCTTTCAGAACTTCACCATTCTGACTAGGGAAGGATCCCGAGTCGAGATGGAGTTACAGGACGAGATATATATCACTAGAACGGAAATTTTGCGCTGATTTCAAATCTGTATTCTGTTTTTGCTGAACGATCTCGTGTAAAAAGTTATTCGCGTTTTTGTGGCTTCTCAGTGTAAAAATTAGCATTTTCAAGACTCCCAAAATTAACGGTTTCTTGATTTTTTTCAAATTTTTTTGCGTCCCACCACGAAAACTACAGTAACCCGGAAACTTTCCTAATAGTAAGTAGCGTAACTCTTTGTTTTTTGAGTTTAATTTTTTGAAAGCATTGTTTTTGTAATAAACTCGACGAGAGCTTTCATATGAGTATAATCATGCCAAGGTGGGATGCAAAAGAGATTTCTGCTTACTGTAGTTTTCGTGGCGAGACCAAAATAATAAAAATGGTCAAAAAAAAGGCTTGTTTACATTTTTCTGAAAGCTGAAGATGTGCTGATTTCTAAATTTTACATTTTATTGATCTCAAATTCAAAATCAAAAAGTTGCATGGCAAGTAGATTTTTTCGATAATTGGTTTTTGAGAAAAGTTTTTTTAAGTGTCAAAATGAGCGGAAACTAATGATCTATCCGGAAAAAAATACCATACTAACAAGAAACACAGTACTAACTCTAGGTTACTGTAGTTCTTGTGGTGAGACCCTTCTCTTACCAAGCCTAGCCATATATACTCAACTGAAAGCTCTCAATTTTCGTTTCCAGGGCTGCGCAAACCTCCGCGAGGATAACAATCAGATCCCCACCAACCAATGCTATGAGTTGGGACAAGTCAGCAACTCCACGTCGGGATATACTGCGAAACGCGTCGATTGCTACTGTCAAAAGGATTTCTGTAATTCCGCTATGAGTCAAGGATCGATGATAAGTGCAGTGATGGTTTTATTGGTTAAAGGGGGACTGCGCTATTCGAATTGAAAACTTTTTTTACATGAATCGACGCAGATTTTAGGCTGGACAATAAAATTCTCTTGAAGGTAGGTCCGAAAATTTGATACAAAAAAGTTATGAGCTGTCAAAGTTGTAAAATCGCACCTTTATGGTACACTTTTTCGTTGAATTTTTCATTGCATTTTCCCATGGTGCACGTGAAAGTATAATAAATTTCTAATAAAAACGTCATTCTTTTATATAAGAATTCTTTTATTGGCGGAAAAAAATGAGACGTTCGAGTTTCAAAGACCCGCAGTTGATGTTCCTGGTTGCCTGTACATCTCCGCTTCAGTTTCTGCTCTATTCACAATCTCTTCCTCTTCCATATCCATAGGCTAAATAATCAGTATAGCACCTTTTTTTTTCAAAATGTCTTATTACCTCCTGGACACTACGATTCAAAAACAATGACTTTGTCATATTCAATACCTGGTCTCTCCACAAGTTTTTAGCTGGCGATTTTCTAGATTTCATAATCACTTTTTTCTTTGTTTTACAAAAGAAAGGAGACTTGAATATCACTTTTCTTTCTCCAGCGGCTTCTTCAATTTGAAGAGCATTCCAATGTATAACTGCCATTTCGGATCGCATATCATATCCAGATTTATCTCTATAAATTGAGAATTTTTGAAGTTTTTTTCTAGAAACGTACATGAAATGATCTTTTGGAAGATATCGGGTGCACAAAGAGTGGAAGCTCTCTAAACTAGAAGTCCCGAAATGAGGCGAAACACTTTGTATATCTCTCTGTCTGTTGGCCTTTGTCAGTATAGAAAACAAAACGTCAAATGCCTTTTTGTGAGTCTTTTCCTTCATGTCCAGATAATTTCTATTGCGGATCGGTAACCTGTTTTGCGCATGTTGACAGCATTGGATACGATCGAACTTCAGAGAGCCAATATCCTGTTTAGATATAGTTGGATTATAATGTAAAACTGTGATATTGTTACTTCAAAGATATGATGTTTGTTCTGGACATGCCAGAAGAAAGTCATGATCATCTGATAAGCTAATTCTCCATCTCCGTTTGCAGAACTAATTGAGCAATAAATGTGATTTATTAGCATTCGAACACACGGCTTCATTGGTCGGAACTGTACCTGATTATACTTCTGAACATACAAATTGAACTAAATTTCTATGGAATCATCTAACCTCTCCTATTTCCTTTCTTATTGACCTTATCCAATGCCAAGAGTCATAGTAGTGGTGAATCGACGGATAGTTCTTCATGGCTTGTGTCAGATTCACACACCGGTCTGTCGTAAAAGACAGTACCGGATGATCAATTCCGGTCAACAATTGGAGATCTCCTATAACTCTTGGCAAACAAAGCTCATGGCCGCTCTTCTCCAAAATCATTGAATTTCCTCCTCTGGGTTTTCTACTGGTTTCGAAGTCAACCAAAAGTTTTGACTGAACGTCCATAATTGAAAACCGACATATATATGCCGAGTATCCACGACTGTCAAATTGACCGTCTCCAGACAAATGCACCCCACCATCCTTATCAACTTTCTCGCTCAGTATTGTCATTACTTCTTTTTTCTGGAGCTCGTACACATTTTTTATCGCAGGTCGTATGTAAAATTTCTCTATCTCCTGATATCGTCGATTTGATATGCAAGGCATCTTCAAAGTTTTGAAAAGAGAGCTTACTTTCTGAAAATCAAAATTTTATCATTGTACGCATCATACTTTCCCTAATTTACTGTGAATGTATTTCCAGAGAAGGGCTGACGATAAACTAAGATTGATTTCAAATTGCTTCCGTCCTGGCTTAGAAGGTATATCCACGATATCAGACGAGCTCCATTTCCACGTATTAGCACAAATAGAGCATTTGAATATAGCAGTTACTGCTGCACCCCGTCTACAGAAACAACCAACTCCAGAAGAATGTTTTCCACTTTTCAAACATTCCCAACATTTAGAAATGTGTGGCATCAATAGTTCAGTGTCGCAGATCACTTTAGAGATTTGAGACAAAGAAACATTGTCCTCATTGGCACAGGTATTCTACAACAGTAAACTAACCAAAACAAAAAAAGTGAAATCATACATCATCTTCAGAACATATGTCGTTCTCACTCTCATTATCGGATTCAACATCAAAATCAGAAGAAGAATCTAGAGATTTAGAAGACAAAGATGAAGACAAAGAAATTGAGGAATCAGTTGAAGTAGCATAATAACCATCTCTCGCCAAATTAGGAGGTTTTCCATTCTGAAGGGAAAAAAACGAATAAGGATGAAGTAAAGTGTACTCACCAAGTACGGACTAATTTTGGACCGAGGAAATTCTGCTTTCTTTCGTGGAAAGTGTGAGAGACACAGATACGGAGTAATCGTTTTCTCACAATTTTCCTGAAACTCAGCTCCTAGTCGTTGATTCCAAACAAGAAGTTGCTCCTTGTTTTTCGTGACTGGGATCATTTGCTTCCTGTTCTCAGCTTTTGCACAAAAAGCGCAATTTCTTCTGATAACTCTTGATTGAGAAGACATAGAGATCACCAGAGGTAAAAAAGTTCTTCTACCAACGTGGCTAATCATGATTTATAGTTCACGCGTTTTCAGTTCTTCAACTTATCGAACATATCCTTTTGAACACAAATTAGTGGGTCACAATCGAATAAAAAAGTTAGGAAAAAAAGCAAACCTAAAAATTGAGAGCATCGAGATTTTATGCTCTCTACTGCACAATCTCTGGAGTCTCACAGTAAATCAAACTGGTAACAGTTTCTCAGAAGGTGACATTCAGGTCAAATATCGAGTAAACATAAATATTTAGATTTTTCAGTTCCGCCAATAAAAGAATTCTTATATAAAAGAATGACGTTTTTATTAGAAATTTATTATACTTTCACGTGCACCATGGGAAAATGCAATGAAAATTCAACGAAAAAGTGTACCATAAAGGTGCGATTTTACAACTTTGACAGCTCATAACTTTTTTGTATCAAATTTTCGGACCTACCTTCAAGAGAATTTTATTGTCCAGCCTAAAATCTGCGTCGATTCATGTAAAAAAAAGTTTTCAATTCGAATAGCGCAGTCCCCCTTTAAGATATTTATGTAATTTAATCTACGCCCGAGAAACATTATAATAAAATAAACCTTTCCTTGTTAAAAGGCGACCTGTCCAATCCGAAACTGACATGGGAATGACCCGGGGTGTCCCCCCTGAAATCTTCCCATATTTTGTATATAAGTAGTGTCTGACGTAACTAAGAAAAATCCAAAATTATAGCTGCGCTCTCGGAGGTTTCGTAGAGTTACACAACTTTTTTGAACATTTTCAAAAATTTCGATATCTCCACTTTGAGAACTCGTAACTTTTTGAGTTTTTGAGCTACCGTAATGGTTTTAGGCTCATGCGATAGGTAATAACACCGACTTCAAAAAGTTATCTTATAGCGTTTGCCAAAAAACATAATCTGCTGAGCTGTAGCTGAAAGTGTAGAAAAGTTGTCAGTGTGAGGTAACGATAAATGCCAAATTTCGACAATCGGAGAACTGGGGACTACCACCAGCGTACTTCTTACTCCGAGTTATGTCTGTATACGTGTTTAAATATAGGTCGAGCCTTTGAGTTACGGGAGTTATTTCAGTTTTTCTGAAAAATTTCAAGTTTTTCACGTACCCCTATACGTTCTGTGGTCCAAAATTGAGCCATGTTTATATTGAAGTAACAGCACCAAAAAAAACAGACATGGCTAGTTAATGCAAAATTTTCTGCTATAGCCTCTTTTTCGTTACTTCGCCATTGTTCTTATTTTTTGATGAAAATTGAAGTTTTTGAAGTCTGGGTTATTACCTATCGAATGAGCCTAAAACCATTACGGTAGCTTAAAAACTCAAAAAGTTCTGTGTTCTCAAAGTAGAGACATCGAAAGTTTTGAAAATTTTCAAAAAAGTTGTGTAACTCT
This sequence comes from Caenorhabditis remanei, assembly GCF_010183535.1. Taxonomy (NCBI): domain Eukaryota; kingdom Metazoa; phylum Nematoda; class Chromadorea; order Rhabditida; family Rhabditidae; genus Caenorhabditis; species Caenorhabditis remanei. The sequence goes on from NC_071329.1 coordinate 1,072,989, forward strand.
ACGAAACCTCCGAGAGCGCAGCTATAATTTTGGATTTTTCTTAGTTACGTCAGACACTACTTATATACAAAATATGGGAAGATTTCATGGGGGACACCCCGGGTCATTCCCATGTGAGGTATCCTGTCCAGAGGTATAGTGAATGGATGGTCTACCGAGGTGTCGGGGGAAAGCGTCGTGTCACAAAAAAAGGAAAATTGTTTGTGGTGAACAATTACAGTAGCCAGTAAGCCTTCGTGACTAGTAACAAGCGGGGTCTTCACAACTATGCCAAAATCTATTTTTCCAATGACACGGTCTAGTTTGCATAGCAAATGTGTCAATGTTCTACGAAGCCGAGTTGACGGATCCTAGGGCACCGCTTTTTTTATACCGATTTCAATAACATTTTTACCAGCTAGCTTCTGAGATACACAATAATGTTTAACTCCTAGGACTATAACTGAAAAGTTGTTTCTAAACATTTACAGTACCGGACAAAAAGGCATAAACTTTGGCAGTTTTCAGTGGAAAATGACCAACTTTGACAGTGTGCCATAGTAATTCTGATTGTCACACCAATAAAATTTTTAATGGATCATACAGATCTAGGGTAGAACTTCATTTTTGTAGTTGACAACTTTTTTGTACGGGCAATTCCTAGCAAGTTACATATCGACAAAGTAATTTCTCCCTCAAATCGACCAATTTCTGTGCAAATTAGTTTGATTTTTGAGCTGTCGTCTTAAAATGGCCATAACTGTCTAGGGAGCGTCCGTACAAAAAAGTTGTCAACTACAAAAATGTAGCTCTACGTTCAATCTATATAATTCATCAAAAGTGTTCATGGTGTGACATTCAGAATTACTATGGCATACTCTCAAAGTTGGTAATTTTCCACTGAAAACGACCAAAGTTGATATCTTTTTGTACTGTATTTCAGCAGGATTCTTCTAAAGTTTTTTTCAATTTATGAAAAATCCTTACTTCCAAACAAAGCGAAATTTCTTCTTCCGATTTTCGTCTTTTGACTTCCGTTTCAAAAATTTTGAACATTGCTGTCTGTGATTTTCAACAAAAGCTTTATTATATATTATCCCTTCACTAAACTAAATTATGAACCGGAGCAATCGAAGGTTGTTGAGTTGTCCTTGCCACTCCCAGTGATCTCTGAGATGATTCATTACTAACAATATGAGTTCTCCGACGAAACACTCCAAGTATCACAATTCGATATGGTTGATGTATAAAAACCATGGCAATGGTAGAAACGACTCCATGAATAGACCAAGTGATAATAGCACAGTTCATATAGGCTTGATTGTAATAGTTGAAGAGAACTGATCTCGCACAATACAAAAATGGGAATAGGATAACGAAAAATGGGACACCGACTTGGATTAATAAGGCGATAAAGAATCTTTTCTGCATTTCGAACGTTTTTCGAGACATTTTTCCAGATTTCAGTTGTTTTAAGATACTCCAAGTGAGGGATAAGCAAAACGTGACAATTTCCAGGACACTGAAAGTGGTGCTTGAAAAACAGACAATAAATGGATAAGTGATATCATCTGTCATCACGAAAATGGGCGCCTCATAGATTTGAGGGTGTAGACATGGTAACCTTAAGAACACTTGTTTCAGGGCAATCTCCTGGTTGGGAACGTTCATTCCTAATGGGATAACTATGAGAATGACACCAATGTAATGGATTATAAGCCAAAATGGGCGGAACTTTTCCCAGATGAAGTTGCCGCGCATCGAGCAGATGACGAAGAAACGGTTTTCGAATAGAGCGATGATGGAGAGGCACATGACTGTAAAAAGAATAAGAATCGAGCGGTGCGGGGACGTTTTGAAACCCTGTACTAAATCTATTTTTCCCAGCTAAAACTCAATAAATCCTACACTCTAAGTCAAAAATCACTTTTTTTATCAAAAACTGACAAAGCTATCGATTTTCGAAATTTTTCGAAAATCTGAAATTCACGAATTGTGCTATAACTCACTCAGTTTTAGTCTAAATCAACAATTTTTTTAATTTTCGGAATCAGCGCTTCAAAACGCTTTGAATGAGTATAATCATGACTAGGTTGGTGCAATTTGGTTTTCAACACCGGGTTACTGTAGTTTTCGTGGCGAGACCCAACTTTCACCAAACCTATTCAAGATTACACTCATTCGAAGCGTCTCGACACACTGATTCCAGAAATTTAAGAATTTTCAAGTTTTGACTAAAACTGACTAAAACTATCGCACATTTTCCACTATTTTTTAGCTAATTTTTACAGTTTTTCATTGTTGCCAAACTATGTACCTTTACCATACTTGTCATTTTTCACGAGATTTCACCGTTAACATTTTGTCCGTTTTTTTCATTTTTCCTGCTTTATAAGCACAAATAGTCGAATTTTAATCAAGTCCCGGTGTGCTACGACACGGTTTTCCAAAGCTCCGCCCATTTCTTACAGCGCATTGCCAAACAATGCCGCGAAAAGTGGGCGGAGCTTCGAGAAACCGTGCTGCGGAAGGATTTTTTGCGCAGATAATCATAACCATGACTAATTTAAATCAATTTAATTATTATATAAAAATAACTTATGTTCTGAACATTTCAGCTGTCTCAAAAACGTTTTTCATTAACTATAATACATAGAAATAAAATTTTTCAGATTTTGTGAAGAAATCAATAAGAACTTTGTGAGAAAACAACAAAAAAATCGGGAAAATTTATAAAAATACAGCCAAGACACCTCAACTAGAAGATCTAAGTATCTCAGCTTGTCCGAGAGGAGTACACGACAAAATTTATGAAAATTCCCCCGATTTTCGAATAAAAACCTATAAAAATCAAACAAAACGTCAGCTCGTCACAATTATTACAACTACGCTCCACCGAAATGCCTATGAAAAATGACTATTTTTCTCTGAGTCTCTCAATTTCGCTCTTAATTTTCTTCGGTTACGGTAGAGCGTGGTTGTAAGAACTGTGCCGAGTTAACATAGCCAAACTTACACCCAAAAACCGCGACAAACAGCAAAGATTGATATAATATAGGAATATTAAAGTATCTAAGGATACCCAACGGAAATCCAGCCACCGCAGGTACCAAAATAAACGGAATACCCAAAAAACTCAACAAGACATCGAGTACAACAGTCCAACAGTGGAATTGAAGCATATGCCACTTTACTGATTTCATCTGTTCCGGAGTCTTCATAAGAATACAATACATTCCGAAACTATGGATGGGAAAGGAGAATACTGTGATGATGTGGAGAGCGAGGGTCAGGAAGTCGGGGGAATCAAAGTAGTTTGCTGGGACACAAGTGAGATTCATTTTTGTTAAAATTAGGTGTGTCAGTTGTTTTCAGCAAAATTTATATGCCTGAAATGTTTAGAGAAAAGTAGAAAACTACGCAGGTGCAAAATCACCTGTCTCGAAAGAATGGGAAAATCGCTTTTTAACGAGCAACACTGAATAATAACATCTAGTGTTATATTAGCACCTCAATGTTCTTACAACTGCGCCCTACTGAAACTCAGGGAAATAAGGTTGGGAGACGCTGAGAAAACAAGACATTTTTCAACGACATTTCGGTGGAGCGCAGTTGTAAGAACTCTGCTGCGCTAATAAGACAGCATAGATTCTTTCGAATTGAATTCTTTCTCAAGATCCTCCTGGAGATACTGCTCGCTACAATTATAATAAATGAGACCATAGTTGTCAAGGTTCGGCCCGGCTTCAAAAAATGGCCCTTTTTTCCAATTTTTTTTCGAAATTTTTTCAATATTTCCTCGAAAATGTGGCCATTTTGACTATTTTTCAGAATTTCTTCTAATTCTGAATGATTGTCGAAAATATGATTTTTTCGCGAAAAAATTTGAAAAAAATTGAAAATTTGACTTTCGCGCCAATTTGCCCGGGCCTTGACAACTATGAATGAAACCCATTCCTTATCCGGTATTACCCCTATACTAATCCTTTTCCATACATAATTACTATGGATTACTATGACAGGGTGGAAAAGGAGGTAGGTGGTGGTGCCCCGTTTTCTCATATTGCTTATTTCGCATTTCTATTCCGCGCTTCCACGGGTATTTCTTCCAGTTTTGAATAATCTAACTTCTTCGTTCCCACTTTTCAATGTAATGCAATGTAATGTAATGCAAGTGAATAATGTGTTAAGTTATATAATTAAGACGGTCTCCAACACCTGTCATCCATCAAATTAACCAAAAAAGATACAACGTCGGAGAGCAGGTGCATTATCCCCCTCCGTCTGTGTAATTAGCACATTACTCACATCCATTGCCACTCAATATCTCTCCTTCCCCTATTTGCTCCTACTCTTCTGTCTTCATATATTTGCCAAATATAGCTCTCCAAATCCTATTTTTCAAAAAAAAAATGGATGAGCAACGGTAAGGCATTTTATTATTAATTTTTAGTACCTGTCACAAGTTTTAGTGAAAATCACGGCGGATTCCCACTGCAAAAACTACCATGGCTGGTAACTGCTCAAATTATCAGGTCGATGGAGACATGGGAGCAGTAAGTGGTGTATGATATTTGGGTGTATGATATCTGGCGAAAAATCTCAAATTATATCAATTTTAAGCTGAAAATTATTAAATTGGTCTGTGATTTAATTGAAAGCGTTAAGATCCCATCAAGAACTGGCCGAATTTAATACATAGTAATTTTCAGATGATAATAGCTTTGAATTGCTTAAAATCATTGAGTTTTAAGCCGAATTTTCTAAAAAATGACAAAAATGCTGAAAATAGGTTTAAAAAATTGATTTTGCACCGAATTTTAAAAAAATCAATAGAAATCGATCTAAAATTCCTTTTTTGACAGATCTCGAGCCAATTTTGAACGATTTTTTTGATTGTTCATAAAATTCGGGTCAAATTTCAGTTTTTTGACTTATTTTCAGCATAATGTAAGCCGATTCGAAGCTATTTTCAGCTCAAAGTTACTATATTTCAAATTCGGTCAGTTCTTGATGAGATCTTAACATTTTCGATTGATTTGCAGATTAATTTTATTGTTTTCAGCTTGAAATTGATTATTCTATTTTTGTTAGATAAAGTTTCAATTGTATTCTTTTTTCAGAATCCGTCTATGCCTAACTTCCAATAAAATGGAATTAATTACAAGAAGTGTACGACTCACCCCAGTGCACTACGAGTGCCATTTTACTGAAACTGGACAGCTCTTTGTAATTGACTTCAGCCCATTATTTGTCACTTATGGCTACATTAATTACCCACCGGAAAAACCACAGGACACTCATATAATGAAAGAAGAATTGTCAAAGTGGATGGGACCAACAGATGAAAGTGATTTCGAGAAAATAATGAGAGTCTTCGAGAGAGTTATTTCCATTATTCCTCCGAATTTCATTTCTGTCGGTCTATACCCTAATCACATGACCATCACTACACTTCAGAACGTGTTCTCTCACCCTTCAATCAGAAATTGCGACAAAATATTTATAGATGCCCAAGGGACAACAACAAATTCAGAGTTTTTGGATTATGTACTGAACACAGCGTCTCGATTGAAACATTTGAAACTGGGGAATACAAATCCTCCATACGGTTATCATCATGAAAAAGTGAGTATCCAATAGTGACTTATCTCTTTCAATGTGGTAACAATAAACATTGTGTTTAGTGTTAGCCGAACTTCCTGGAAAACATTTAGAATTTTGGAATGTCCGTATTTTTCAACACATTTAAAGAACATATTTGCAGACTCCCGGAATCTCTTTATAACATTGAATTTTCAGATGTTTCAAATCGGAAAATTTGAATGGATGTCCTCCGAATGGATAAGCATTGAGTCACTATTCACAATAAAAAATTACTACACAGGGACGATTGAAAAGAATCAGTTCAGCTATGCAGACTTGAACAGACTTTTGAAGTATTGGATCCACAGTGAAATCGATATGTGGAAAAATTTGTTCATTCAAATGGAGGAAGAGATACCTGAAGATGTGTTGTTCGATGGAATCGTACGGTTGAAATCTAACTATTTTACAACAATCTTGTATTTCATGTAAGTATTATTATCTATTTGATTATTTTAATATCAAATTTTCAGAAAATCCGACTTGAAACAGCGGAAGAGAGGCTTGCCAATACTTACTATTTGTTGCGTAGAGAACAAGTTGAGATTGTCTACATGGTCACCGGATGAAAGTTGGCGGAGTCCGGATGGTTGGATCGATTCGTTTCAGAAAGAATATGAGGCGTTGAGAACCGTGGAAAGACGGAGAGAATTGGAAAGGAGGGTAGTAACTCGCTATGGTAATGTCAAACTCAAAATAAGAGAGTTGAATGAGCAATTGGAGCAGTTGCAGGAGAAATTCAACTTTACAATTGCAGAATAAGTTTAATTGTTTTTGTTCTATTGATACCACATGTATATAACATATGCGCCCTATTGATGGCATTTGTGAAAATATAATTGAAATCAAGGAAAGTGTTGACTAGGAGTTCATTCAATTTACTTTTTGTCGATATTGCTTCACTTTCATTGAACTTTTTCATTTACAGAGTCCCATGTTATGCATTTAATCAATAAAGTTTACTATTAAAGCGCCCCATCTCATCGCACTCTTTATTTAATTAATTCCACTTTGATAGCTCTTTTTTGTCATATGTTAGGTATTTAACATCCCGCTTGACCCTTTTTGGTATTTCTTGTTTTTCTTTCTTGCACGATACTTGAGATTGTATTCAATAAAAAATTATGGTTATTAAGCTTCTTTTTTTCTGAAAAACATATTTTCAGCAGTAATTCTTGAAAATATACAGGGTGGCGAATAAGTACACGACGCTCTTAATTCTTGGATATTCGGCGGGAAAACGCTTGAATCAACAAAAAAAATCAGACGTGAGACGCCAAAATCGCCTGTGCGCCGCGTATCGGGCGTGATCTGGACTGATGACAAACATTTTATTATTGAACCTTTTTCCAACCGTCAAAAGCAGAAACTTTTGTTATCAAAAGGTGATAGTAGGTCCCCTTAACGTTACCAGGCCCCTAATTACCTTTTTTCTAAAACTGTGATGGTCTGGGCCGCGGTGACATCTTACGGTAGAACTTCGTTAGTTTTTATTTTTAAAAATGCGAAAATTAACTCGGGGTCTTTCAAAACTTGGTTTTGAAGGATGTTTTGTTCCTCTGCACAGCTCAACACTCTACTGGACTCTTTTTCATCTTTCAACAAGATTGGGCTACGTCCCACAGTTCCAAATCAACAAAATTCATCATCTCTCTCATTTTCATGGCTGCTGGAACAACGACTTTAGGCCTTCCTCGTCGGCGGATCTCAATCCGATCGATTTCATCGAATGGGAATTTGGAGAGCGAGTTATCAAAAATCTCCTACAACACGGCCGTTGTTCTCAAGACCGCCCTTCAGAAGATATGAGACGAAGTCAACGTCGACTACCTGCGGCGCACAGGCGATTTTGGCGTCTCACGTCTGATGGCCTGTATCAAAGCCAAAGTATCCAACTTCGAATTACTTTTGTATACTTAATCTATTTTGAACATTCCAACTATTATCAACGTTTTTTTGTTGATTCAAGCGTTTTCCCGCCGAATATCCAAGAATTAAGAGCGTCGTATACTTATTCGCCACCCTGTAGTTTTGGAACATATGGTGCAAAACTTCGATTAAATAGACGATTTTAAGTAGTTGTACAGTAAATGTAGTGATAAAAATACTTGAAAATTATTTCCCGTGAAACGACTAGTATGGTTATAATCCTTAGTAACATCCGTGGTATAGCGATCTAATTGATGACCGTATTCAAAAAAGAAGAAATAGCCGACATTATGACTCTATTACGGTTCTTAGTAACATCTGTGGCATTACGACCTAATCGCTGACCGTATTTGAAGATAAAGATATAGCCGGCACCAAAACAGCATCACCGTATGGCCTAATCCTCCCCTATAATTAGTATGAACAGAGAGAAGGCAGGTGCATCGAGCCGCCATTTGCTATATATTTCCTTCCCTATAGCTCTCTAACCTATTTATTTCAAACACGCGTTACTTTTTAATAAAATGGAAGAGCGACGGTAAGCATTTTGATCTTAAAGGTATAGTAGATTACATAAAATGCATTTCAGTGAAATCCATGGCTTCCCAATACAAAAACTGCCATACTTGGTAACTTCTCAAATTATCAGGTTAATGGAGTCATGGGAACAGTATGTGACATATAACGCGTTCTCTGTAAGACTCGAGCAACTTGTGCCCTAGGGACAGATTTTTATATTAATGTGTACTATGGGTCTCTAGTAACCCATATACACATTATTGGCTCTCGGCTCCCGGGTACGGTAGTACGGTAGGTGCTCAAAGGTGCAAAAATGAAATTTTTTCCATTATGTCGTAGAAAGCTGAAATTTTTACCATATTGTATAGATGTAAAATAAAGTATTTACACAAAGTTTCGAAACATGGTTCCCAAAATTTCCCGAGTTATAAGAAAAAATTTTCAATTTTTTAGTGTTTTTCGGATTAAATTGAACAAAAAGTGCCATTTTTGAAATAACATGCCTGAGTATTTTTTTGTTTTAAATGAACCACTTGAAGTCCTTTTTGAAAAACAAGACCTCGCCCTATATCATCGATTCCCAACAGTCGAAAAGTGACAAAGTTAAAAACTAAAAAAATAGAATTTTTGAATTTTTAATTTTTCTTTTCAGAAATGAACAGCCCGTGTTTTGTTGAGTATTTTTTGTATTGACACTTTTAATTTTATTTACATTATCATACCAAAAAATTACAATTTTTGAAAAAATAAAATTTTACGGATTTTTTATGTGAAAATTTTTTTTTTCAAAAAAGTATAAAACTGATCTTTCTTTTGAAACATACTTGTTTTAAACATCAGAAACTGTTGTTTTAACATCGTTTAGGTGTTTTTTATAACAACTACGAACAAGAGCAACTCGAATCAAAATGACCCCAAATCACAACTGCTCTGTGTGATTGGGAAGTGTAATATTAAAAGTGTTTCTTTGTTATTTCTATTATACACAATGTTTTATTATTTTCCAATTAGTATTTCATTTTTGTTCACTTTTTTGTTTGGCAGAAGGCTCGGTGCACCGATCGGTTAAGATGGAAAAAATTCAATGACTCGGAAAAGGTCTATGATGAGAACAGTGGAGAAAATAGTGATTTCCATAACCCTATTAATCAAATTAAACAATAAAAAACAACGACATGTTTGAATCTTAAATGCTTTCTTCAAATTTGGTTCTTTTTTTCGAATAAACGAGTCAAAAAATTCCAACATTTTTTTGTGAATCGGGGTCGTTCTGATTCGAGTTGCTCTTGTTCGTAGTTGTTATAAAGAACACCTAAACAATGTTAAAACAACAGTTTCTGATGTTTGAAACAATTATTTTGCAAGAAAATAGTCAGTTTTATACTTTTTTGAAAAAAAAAATTTCACATAAAAAATCATCAAAAAAACTTTTTTTCAAAAAATTGTACTTTTTTGGTATGATAATGTAAATAAAATTAAAAGTGCCAATATAAAAAATACTCAACAAAACACGGGCTGTTCATTTCTGAAAAGAAAAATTCAAAATTCAAAAATTCTATTTTTTTAGTTTTTAACTTTGTCACTTTTCGACTGTTGGGAATCGATGATATAGGGCGAGGTCTTGTTTTTCAAAAAGGACTTCAAGTGGTTCATTTAAAACAAAAAAATACTCAGGCATGTTATTTCAAAAATGACACTTTTTGTTCAATTTAATCCAAAAAACACTAAAAATTGGAATTTTTTTCTTATAACTCGGGGAATTTTGTGAACCATGTTTTGAAACTTTGTGTAAATACTTCATTTTACATCTATGAAACATGGTAAAAATATCAGCTTTGTACGACATAATAGAAAAAATTTCATTTTTGCACCTTTGAGCACCTACCGTACTACCGTATACGGGAGCCGAGAGCCAATAATGTGTATATGGGTTACTAGAGACCCGTAGTACATGTTTGTATAAAAATGCAAACCCTAACTTCTTTACAGACTCTAGGCCCCTATGTACTATGACGATGCTCGAGTCTTACAGAGAATGCGTTATATGACATTTCATTAAATTCTAAAATTTTTCATTTCCAGAATCCGTCTATGCCTAACTTCCAAAAAAATGGAATTTATTACAAAAAGTGTCAACCTTGCTCCGATGTTTTATGCATGTCGTTTCCAAGATCCTTACGAAATTATTGTTTTTGGGAGGGAATATCGCTTCCGCTTTTTTTCATGTGGTACTGCAGGCCAAGAAACGGGAATTGACCGTTTCGTAACCCTAGAGGAAGTGTCAAAGTGGTTGAAGCCAACGGACACAAATCAGGTGGAGATAATTGTGGGTCTTCTCGAGAAGTTTATTTCAATTATACCCAAAAGCTGCATGGAAGTACATTTGAATCTTCCTGAGATGAGGACTATGAGCATTCAAAATGTGTTCTTCCATCCGATAATCAGAAATTGTGAAGCGGTAATAATTATTGGCGGCAAAGAAATATCATCAGAGGATTTGAATTTTATTCTGGACACAGCTTCATGTTTGAGACATTTAAGAATTGAGGACACAAGCACACCTCCATACGGTTATTTTCATGAAAAAGTGAGTCTCAAATTTTTTTGGTCCTATTTATACATAAATTTTTCAGATTTTTGAACTGAAAACTTTTGAATGCCACACGTACGACTGGATGTGCATTGAGTCTCTATTCACTCTAAAAAATCACGGAAAACTATCTATTGGAAAGAATCGGTTCAGCTACGCAGACTTGAATAGATTCTTACCGCATTGGGTCCATAGTGAAGTTGATATGTTCGATAGATATTTGCACATCGATATGGAGGAAGATATACCGGAAGATGAGTTGTTTGATGGGATCATACGGTTGAATTCGAACCGTTTTGGTTTGCCTGCTTATTTAATGTGAGTTTGCTTAAGTATATACAGTAACGGTCAAAAAATTATGGACTTTGGCAGTTTTCTGATGAAATTGTGAAAATTTAAGAGTGTGTAATGGTAATTCTGATTGTTCCATCAAGTAGATTTTTGATGAATCATACAGAACAAAGGTAGAGCTACATTTTTGTAGTTGACAACTTTTTTGTACTGACACTTCCTAGTAAGTTACGTATCGACAAAATAATTTCTCCCTCAAATCGTCTCATATTCAAGCAAAATAGCGAGTTATCTTCAAATGACCATAACTCTTTAGGGAGTGTCCGTACAAAAAAGTTGTCATCTACAAAAATGGAGCTCTACTTTTGATCTGGATAATTCAATAAAAACCTACTGGGTGTGACAATCAGTATTACCATGGCACAGTTTCAAAGTTGGACAATTTCAACTGAAAACGGTAACTTTCATGTTCCTATTTTTCAGAAAAGCCGACTCTAACCATCAGCAGAGAAGGAAGTTAATACTATGTATTTGGTATCAAATGAAAACATTGAAGCTCTCTGCATGGTTACCGAACGATCGTTGGCCGATTGAAATCAAAGGAGAGAAAACCTTTCAGGGAGAGTATGATGCATTGAGAGCTGTGGAAAAACGGATGGAATTGGAACAGATATTGAAGGAGAACCGTGATGAAGAAATTCTAAATCAGATTAGAGAGTTGAATGAGCAGTTGGAGGAGTTGCAGGCAGAATTTGAGTTTACTATAACTGAATGCATTGAATTTTAATACTTCCTATAATGATTATTGTTATCATTACAACAAAATAATAATACAATAAATTATTTACTCTTATCTTCAGTTTTTGGTAAATCCATTTCAGCAACCCACTCTTTCTTCAGAAATCTCAGCCCAGCAAGTTATAATAAGCATTATAGGTTCAGGAACACTTACCGCAAGATGTTAAAGGCGCATGAAATTTGTTCGGATGGATATTGTAGTTGAAATTGATGAAAACCCTAGTAAAATACAAGTTTTTCTTCTAAAAGTAAGTATTATGCAATAGCCAAAAATTTTAACAGACTGTAATTAACTTCAGTAATAAACTGGTGCTTGTAGATTGCACTTCGTTTTTGTAGTTGACCACTTTCTGTACAAGGCCTCTCTGAAAAGTTGCAGCAAAGTCATTGTCCCCTGCCAATCGCCCAATTTCAGTGGAAAATAGTGGGATTTTGAAGATAATTTAATAGGTCCTGGCACCTAGACTAAACCTGGAAAGCCCAAAAAAGTACAAACTTTCACTAATCTCTCCCAATTTTCTCAAATCCTTTCGAACACTTTCCCCCCTCCTAAAAAAGGAAAACCATTTTCATCCCGGATTTCTCTATTCAGAAAACGAATATATAATGACGCCATACCAACTGTCTCCCGTGACAGTTCTCTTTCTTTACCCAGTAATTGTAGTGTGTTTTGTTCTGTTCTCCTTTTTTTTCCTTTTTTACTGGAAAATGACCGGTCTGAGGAAAATGAAGCTATTTGGATGGATTTTTCCACAATTTTTCCACATCGACCCAAAGAGCCTGAGAACCTTATGCCTCTGGTGATATAGGTTTTTGTAGTTGTAGATTTCCAATTACTCATCATATTTTGGACAGTGGACACGTTTTTTTTGTAATTTCTGAGAATCTGAATTTGGCTTTACAAATCTACCCAATGTTTCAAATTTTTGACCAAAACGATCCCCGGTTCAGGAAGCTCACGTTCCGAATGTCGCGGAACCTGGAGTTTGCAGTTTTTGGTCAGAAAAGTCCAGTGAAAATGTAAAAAAAAGCAAAAAAACCACATTCAGAGTAGAGTTTCTGAAAAGCCCAAATTTGCGTTTCCCGCCAAAAAATAAAGGGTCAAGATCAAATTTTACGACTACAAAAAACCTATATTTGAAAAATCCATGTTTCAACCCATTTTTCCAAAATTCTCACTGTCAGAATCGTTTTCAGCACCTACAAAAACCTATATCCCCAGAAAGAATCGAACCCGGGACCCTCATCGCCTTTACCCACTGAGCCACGCAGCGCAGCTCCCCATAGCAAGGTTTTGGCGCAGCGGCTTGGTGCCAGTATTGCTCAGTGGGTAAAACGAATGGCTATGGTTCTGAGGGTCCCAGGTTCAATTCTTTTTGCGGGATATATGTTTTTGGGGGCGCAGAATTCGAATATTTTGGTGTCTCAAAGCGGTTTTCACGTTTTGAAGTAGACTTTAGCCAATTTCAAGCTTAACTCTATTTTTTATGTTGGAAAGCTTAAAATATTGATTTTCAAAAGTCCCCCCCTCCTCGTTTATTTCATGTTTCTGATTTTCTGATATTTCTTATCACCTCTTCCTCCCAACCTAGCTTAGCTTCCTGTTGCTGCGCCTTTAATCCGATATTGAATGTTAACTTTCCGGTAGACTGAACATTCCTCTTTGTCCTACAAAATCCTTCCGATTCCCTTCTTCCTCGTGTTCACATATATCTTGGTAGTACGCACAACTGGGTCAATGCAAAGTCATCGGAAAGACATTGGGGAGGCAAGGAGACGTTTCGAAGAAGATGGAGACAGTCAACCGTCTTTTGCTTTTCTCTCCGTTTTATTATTACCATCCTCTCCCCCCGGCTGTTTCCGTTGCAAACATTTAGTGTCGTGGTTGTTAATTGGATTATAGGTGTGTATGAGCGGATCTCTATTATGTAAACTGATATTAATCCATGAGAATCCGAAATTTTTGGAAAAACAGCTGTTTTAGTGTTTCCTCAGCCATTTTTTTGTGTTAAAATCGAATTCGTTGTCCCCAAAAACCTATATTATTATTATTATTATTTATTTACGCATGCTCGATACGTGAAAGTTAATCAATTAAAAAATAGAGTACAATAAATAAATACAATAAAAAGAGAAAGGGAGGTCGAGTTAAGAAATGTCAGAATCAGTGTTCTTTCTAGAGCTTTGGTTTACTACTTTATTCAGCACTCTGTTTGTAAAAAATAGTCTGCCTATTTTAGTTTTTGATGTTTTCCATCGGTAGGAGTGGCCACGCCGCTCTAAAAATGCTCTAAAAATAGCCACTTTTACCCTGAGCCACGCCGCAGCGAGTTTTTGGCGCTGCGGCGTCGCGCCAGCGTGGCTCAGTGAGTAATGGGTCCCAAATTTTGTTCTTTTTGGGGGATATAGGTTTTTGAAAGCGGGGAATTCGAAAATTTAGGTGTTTCCACAAGATTTGGACGGTTTGATAATGATTTTGGTGTAAAAATCTCGCTGATCCGACCAAAACTGATAAAGTTATGAGCAGAACCGTTTTGACAGAAAACTTCCATTGGACCAACCAATTTTCAGATTTTCTGGTTTTTCAACAAAGTCTTGATTTCCTTACCCCCATCCCCATCTATTCCACCACCTCCACACCCTCTCTTATTATCTTTTCTCGTGGTTACGGTATTTCTAATCGCATTTTAATCGGTTGTTAATTGAGAGAAGATTGGAGGTGATTTGGAGAACATTTTGACTATAGAAGAAGAGAACACCGGTGGAAAATAGGAAAATAAGAGAAGAAGATAGATACATACTGTTTGATGGCCGCCCCCTTTCATGTATCTCTTGGTAGATGGTATATGGAGGATAAGGGAGTTTAGATTTTCAAAAAACTAGAAATAAGCTCCCCGGAAATTCCACAGTTAGAAAATAGCAAAAATTGTCTTCAAAATGTTGTAATCTTGTCGAAACACCTAAATTTTTAAATTCCCCGCCCCCGAAAAGTTTCTTACCCACTGAGCCACCCTGGAGCCACGCCCCAGCGTCAAAAACTCGCTACGGTGAGCCGCGCTGCGTGGCTCAGTGGGTAAGAGAGTTGGCTAAGGTCCCGGGGGTTCCAGGTTCGATTTTTTGGAGGATAATATTCTTTGGAGGCGTGGCTAAGGTTTTGAGGGTCCCAAATCCCATTTTTACGAGGAATATTGGTTTTTGTTTTTCGTATTTTGGTAATATGATTCTTCGATCTTTGCTTGCCTAAATTTTACTTGTAAGTCAATAAAAAGCTTCTCCTCCTTCTCTCTTCCACAACCTTTCCTTAATTCTCCCAGAGAGATCGAAATTTCACGCTTGCATAGGACGATGAGGTCACGCAATAAAGAGGGACATACAAATTGGTTGAATTACCTTTGTATCCCACCCGAAATGGGTATTAGAAAAGGGAAATGTACATATATGTTTGTGTTCGGAGTAAGTGACACCAAAACTAAAGGAAAGTGACACATGTACCTTCGAATTAGGAAGACAGAGAGAGGTACATCGGCATTTTTTACTAAGATGAGAAAAGCAAAAACTGCTTAAACCACGTCTCTATTTTAAAAAAACTAGTAAAATTTGAATTGCCGCCCCCTAAAACTTATATCCCCAGAAAAAAATTTACCCATTGAACCACACAGCGCGATGAGTTTTTTTTTCTGCAGCGTAGCTCAATGGGTAAGTAAGACGATCTGGATCTGAAGGTCTCGAGTTCGATCCCTTTTCTGCTTATAGGTTTTTGCAGGCGCTGATTTCAATTTTAACATCAATTTGAGCAGCGGGAGTGGGTTCTAGGCGATTTTTCTAAATTTTCGATATTTTTTGTCATATATATTTTTTGTAGAACAGCTTCCAAATTGTGGCCTTAGTTGAAAAACCACTTTAAATCTTTTATTTAATTACTTTGGTTTTAAGCGTAAAATTCTGGAATTTTGGGAGTAAAAATGTAGGCCTGCATTTTTCTCTGATTTTTTTTGTTTTGATAGGGTAGATCAAAATTTTACTCCGACTGGTGTATCGATATCTTCTGTTATTTTTTGTTCGATTTTTGTTGTTATCATGTCCACAAGGCCGGCTGAAACATTTTTCAAATAGTGTTTTTGAAAATTATCATTTGGCTATTCCGGGATTTTCGTGTACGTGAAAACTAATTTTTCTACTAACAGTAATTTAAAAAAAAGTCTAGAAACGTAAAAAGTGGCATTTTTCACTCATTATCACTCCCAGTAGATTTCTGAACCCTTCCCATCCTCCTAACCTCCTCTAACACAATAGCCTAGCCTATACAATATCCTCACAGTTACAATTACACATTGTACAAGTTTTACCCGAAAACTTTCTCCTTCTTCTCTCTATTCCGTCTCTGACCATCCTCCTTCCAATCCAAATGGGATATTCACTCTCGTTTTCCCTTTTCAATAGTAGGTTTGAGGCGCCTTTCTCCTATTTCTTCTTCTCCGATCAAAAGAATTGTTGTTGGATGACTGGGCGCCTGGATCTTAGAAGTTCCGTTCGTTTTACATTTCTAATACGTTAGTCATACAATTGAATGTTTCTTTTTTTTTTAGAAAAATCGGATTCTACATCTTCGACAGTCCAAAAACCCAAAAAACCAAAAAAAAAACAAGTGGAAAACATCATTTTTGAGATCTCAAATCCACTCATGTCTTAATGTTCTGAAATTTATGATTGCTTGGTGCTGTTCTATGTCAAATTGCAAAATTTTCAAGAATTAGAAAAAAAAAACCAAAAACTCATTTTAAAAAATATTCCATGTTTTAGAGATTTTTCAATTTTTCTCAAAGACTAAAATAATTTTGGATAAAAGCTAGTGCCCGCAGTATCTCTAAGGCTATATCCATTTTACAAAAAATATAACAATTTTCGAAAAATCCATGTTTTAACCCATTTTTCCCAAATTCTCACAGTCAAAATCGTTTTCAGCACTTACAAAAACCTATATACCTCAAAAAGAATCGAACCCGGGACCCTCGGAACCGTAGCCATCCCTCTTACCTACTGAGCCACGCAGCGCGACTCACCATAGTGAGTTTTTGGCGCTGCGGCGTCGCGCCAGCGTGGCTCAGTGGGTATGGGAGATGGCTAAGGTCCGGTGGGTCCCAAGTTCGATTCTTTTTGGGGGATATAGGTTTTTGGTGGCGGGGAATTTGAATTTTTCACTATTTTGAAGCTAGGGAGTAGGTTTAGGACAGTTTTTGAGAGTTTGTCACGTTTAGGAAGCACAAAAAAGTCTACCGTTGTTAATCTCCTTTGTTCTCTTCCTTCATTTTCTCCATTTTTTTCCTGAAAACCCAAAAAGTCACTTAGCTAGCCGAACAGGTATGTTGTGTCGTGAACACTCTCTTTTTTCATATAATTGAACTGGATCTCCCTCCCTCTCTCCCAAACAAATACTTTTCTCCTAATGAAACTGGGATGGGGAGAGAGAAAGAATGGGTTAATCAGTTCACCTTTTTCCGAAGAATCTCCGGAGAGTGGACACACCTTTGCATTTCTAAGCTTCCTGGATAGGTGTGGTGACGTAGTCATTGGGCAATTTTTTTTTTGGAGTTTTTCGCGAAAATCTTCTCAAAATAGCTATCGGGTAGTAAAATTGATAAAAATTTCGAATTCCCCGCCCCCAAAACCCTATATCCCTCAAAAAGAATCGAACCCGGGACCCTCAGAACCTCAGTCGTCCCTATTACCCACTGAGCCACACTGGCGCCACGCCGCGGCGTTAAAAACTCGCTATGGTGAATCGCGCTGCTTGGCTCAGTGGGTAAGGGGGATGAGTAAGGTTCTGAGGGTCTCTGGTTCGATTCTTTTTGGGGCATATAGGTTTTAACGGGCGCTGATTTTGATTTTGACATCAATTTGAGGAGTGACAGAGGGTTTTAGGCGGTTTTTGTAGTTTCAGATTCACAATTTTGATATTTTTAGATAGAAATCTTGTAGAAATGTTACCCGTACTTGACTTCCTCTTGTTGTCCATTTTCCATCTGTCAATTTTGTTGAAAAATCACTTAAAAATAAGTTTTTCGAGAGAAAATTGTAAAAATCGATGTTCTAGCGTCTCCAAGGAGTAAGAACTAGGAAAATTTTAAAATCTACGCCCCCAAAAACCTATATGCCCCAAAAAGAATCGAACTTGGGACCCCCAGAACCTTAGTCATCTCTCTATCCCACTGAGCCACGCTGGCGCCACGCAGCAGCGTCAAAAACTCGCTGCTGCGTGGCTCAGTGGGTAAAACGGATGGCTATGGTTCTGAGGGTCCCAGGTTCAATTCTTTTTGAAGGATATAGGTTTTTGTATGCGCTGAAAACGATTCTGACAGTGATTATTTTAGAAAAATGGGGTAAAACATGGATTTTTAGTTTTTAAGAGAACATGAAAATCGTTTTTTGGGATACAGTGGGGACTAGACGTCATCCCAAAGATTTTTGGGAGATATAGGTTTTTGGGGGCGGGGAATCCAAAAAACAGGGTGGTTTTTAGCGCAAACTGTCAGAATTTTCACATTTTTCAACATATTCTTCTTCTTCTTCTCTCTTACCAAATTTACCGCATCACGTCGATTACCACCCCGTCTTGTTCTCCCAAATCCTATCTCCCAAATCCATCTCAATCAGTTCTCCGACTCGTGCCACCCTCCTGCCTCCTCTTTCAACATTTTTCGAAAGGGGGACTGTACTACTAGGTCATCTACTCCCCTAGTAGATATTTATCCCCTTTTTGAGGTATCCCTCCTCCCCTGCCGCCATCAATCTCGACTAACCGTCTCCTCTCCTTTTAAAGGGGGAATGGATTCCCCCTTTATCTTTTCCTGTCATCGCCCTTGTCCCTCGGAATCTCGAAGAATAGTCTTATTTGTTGGGGTGGTACTAGTGAATAGGTATTATAATGTTTTTGACAGAAACTTTTGAAATTTTTTTTTAAAATTATTGACGAAAAATTTTTGGGCTCCGTTTTTCTTTCTCATTTGAAATTCCTGTGTACAAAAGTTTTAGAAATGTATTTATGTGTTTCAAATCACAAAAATTTCTGAAATTGGAGTAAAAACCTGAAAAACTCATTTTTTGAAAATTGAACAAGCTTTTTTCCCGAATTTTTTTATCCCAGCTTTTTCAACCGGAAAACTTTATATTTCTCTGCCAGAATCGTTTTCAGCACCTACAAAAACCTATATCCCCCAAAAAGAATCGAACCCGGGACCCCCGGAACCGTAGCCATCCCTCTTACCTACTGAGCCACGCAGCGCGACTCACCATAGCGAGTTTTTGACGCTGCGGCGTGGCGTCAGCGTGGCTCAGTGGGATAGAGAGATGGCTAAGGTTCTGGGGGTCCCAAGTTCGATTCTTTTTAGGGGATATATGTTTTTGAGGGCGGGGAATTTGAATTTCTCACTATTTTAAAGTTGGTGAGTAGATTTAGATCAGTTTTTGAAGACTCGAGCTGGAACAAACGGTCAAAAACTGGAAGTTTGTCAATTTTAGGAGTGGAGAAGGATTTGAAAGGTTCTTAAGCTTTTTGGAGAGATATAGGTTTTTGGGAGCGGGGAATTCAAAAATTTTTGTATTTTGACAGGATTCTATGCTTTTTTGAGGTTTAGAACAACTAACATCCGTGTAAAATTCGATTTTTAGGAATCCACTGACCCTTGTCACCACTTTCCCATCACTTTCTTCCGATTTGTAACTTTCTCGATCCCGTCTTCTCCCGCGTCTTCTTCTAATCCCTTTTTCCCTTCTCTTATCCACCACCCGACTTATAATTACTTCTTTCCTTCCGAGATATGTAACTTTCCCTTCTTCTTCTCCCAATGGTATCTAATTATCAATTCGTGTCCCCCCTCCCTCTTGTTGCATCCACTTTTCCTCCTCCTCCTCCAGAAAATCAAGATTGTCAATCCTCCCATTCCCTCTCTCCCCAACCGAAAAAGTGCGATTCGTGTTGATTTATAGGTTCATATAAAGACATTCATTGCCCATTTCTGTCCATTGGGGTGTTGTGCTTAATAGCATCCAGTTAGGGGAAAGAATTGTGTTGTTGTTGATGTGGAAATCCTTGTTTTTCGTTTATTTGGGATTTGGATAGCTTAAATTGTTGAAAACTGGAAAAAATCATCCAAATCTTGTCAAAGTACTATCATATTTGAATTTCCCGCACTCAAAAACCTATATCCCTCAAAAAGAACAGAATTTGGGACCCTTTACCCACTGAGCACGCCGCAGCACCACGCCGCGGCGTCAAAAACTCGCCGCTGCGTGGCTCCGTGCGTGGGGGTCCCTGGATCCATTCTTTTTTGAAAAATTTAGGTTTTTAAGGCGTAGAGTTTGATTTCAACACTGTTTTTAGACTTTGGAAAGGCTAGAATCTCAATTTTTGACAATTTTGAAACATTTTGCCTGAAACCGATTGTAGGCAACTTTTGAAAGGGTAAATCACGTTACAATGGTTTTCTTAGTCTTATAGCGGCGTAATTTGAAAAAAATCCCAAAAATAATTACGTTTGATTAGGTTTTAACCAGAAAAATGATGACAGAATTAAGTTTTGAGGTTCTAACTGACTTTCACTAGTTTTTTTGAGCAAAAAGCAGCAAAAATGAGATTACTGTCGTACTAGACTTGTTAGATAGCTGAATCGCATTATCTAGCTATTTTCAACTTAAAAACTCACATTTTTGTCAACAGATTACACCCAAAGACGCTGTTTCACCAAAAACTAATGTCAGAACCAATTTCTCCTCCTAGAACTCCTAAAAAACATGAAAACCGCTTTGTGACACCTAAATTTTTGAAATCTACGCCCCCAAAAACATGAATCCTCTAGAAGGAATCGAACCAGGGACCCTTCACCCACTGATCCACGCTGGAGCCACGCCGCGGCGTCGAAAACTCGCCGCTGCGTGACTCCGTGGGTAAAGGATCCCAAATTTGATTCTTTTGAAAGACAAAGGTTTTTGGGGGCGGGGAATTCAAATTTGTCACTTTTTTAAAGTTTAGAATCGTTAAATTCGCGATTTTTCGGTTTTTTTGAAGACTTTGACCATCGTCTTCCACACAATTCTTCTTCCGGATATCAATTTCCTCAGTTTTTCCTCCTCCTCCTCCTCTCATCCGTTTCAAACCGTCTCCTCCCCTCCCTCCCTCCGATTCGTTTGCCTCCTCACTGTCATGTAATCTTTCCTAATCTCTCTCACTCTATCCACACCACTATGCACTATTGCACAACACCTTTTCTCTCTTTTTTCTCCTCCTATCTCCGAAACGGTCAAGGCCTTTTGGTATGTGTCTCCGATGGGGGTTGTCTCATCATTTTCAATCTCTTTCTTTCTCGGGATTCGCTATCTGTTTTTCGTTCGAGAACATAGAACATCAAGGTTACCAGGTCATGCTTTTCAAGCCTTTTTCATGTTAAAAATTTAGGAAATTTTTTGTTTTTTGTATTATGGTCTGTTGCCGGAGAGTGTTAAAGGCGCATCTAGTTTATTGTTGAAAAAGATCAAATACCGTATTTTCGAGCATTGCAATTAGATGCGCCTTTAACACCCTGCGGCAGCAGACTGTGAATTTATAATAGCTCTGCTTGAAAAACTATTACCAAGTGCAATTTCTTGTCTCAAAAACGGCGATTTCCATCCATTTTATCGTTCTCTCTACTTTTATGATCGGTATTTTCACTGCTCCTGACTTCCACACCTTAAAAACTGTTCTAAATCTACTCTCTAGCTTCAAAATAGTGAAAAATTCGAACTCCCCGCTCCCAAAAACATATATCCCTCAAAAAGAATCGAACTTGGGACCCTCGGAGCCATAGCCATCCGTTTTACCCACTGAGCCACGCTGCGCATCTCGCCGTAGCGAGTTTTTGGCGCTGCGGCGTGGCGCAGTGGGTAAAACGGATGGATATGGTTCCGGGGGTTCCAGGTTCGATTCTTTTTGGGGCATATAGGTTTTTGGGGGTGGAGAATTCAAAAATTTAGGTGTCTCACTGCGGTTTTCAAGTTTTGAAGTGGATTTTAGCCAGATTTAAAATTTCAAGCTAAGAAATCGTACAAACTTGATTTGAATCTTACTCGTTCTTTTCATCGTCATCCCATCCACACCCATCCCATCTTTTTTTTCACAAACAATATATAATATCGCCAGAGAGAATCCTGTCATGCCAATAACTTATCGAATCTTTTCAACTGCCTCTAATACTTGTTGTTCTACCACTTCTTCCAAAGCTTTTCTCAGTTTTTTTGTTCTCTTCTTCCCCCGTCCCCGCCCCTCTTTTCATCCTGCTTACCACCTCATCTCAAGTATCGAAAACTGAATGTTTTGTTTACATTTTGCATACTTACCTTGAAACACCCCTTTACGAAAAAAAACCGAGAGGAGAGGTTATAAGACAAGGAGTATGCCGGTCTATTTTAATTTTCTCTGAAAGTTTATGAAATTCTGAAAATTTCAAGCTATAAAACAACGCTGTAGGTCAAAAATACCAAAAGTTATGGATTTTCGAAAAATTTCGAAAATATCAAAATCATATTTTGTGTTGTCACTCGATGTTTTAAAGGAGTTGAGGCTTGAAATTTATATTTTTAGAATCAGCAAATTCAGTGCTTTCAGAAAAGTATAATCATGAAATATTTTGGCTGAAATAAATTTTTTCGATTTTTGGGATTTTGTTCTCCGCTTTTCTACATTTTTCCCTTTACGAAACCCTAGATTTTATAAATATTTTTCCAGAAATGTTAATACGAGCAGTGTTAACACTGCTACTGGCAACCACCGCCACTGCACACATCAAACTTGTCTACCCGCCGGCCAGAGCACCGGCTCTCGACTTCTACAGCTCATCGAACAGTCAACCGCCATGTGGAGTACCGAAACCAGCCGCTGGAGAGGGTGTCCGTACCTTCATGAAAGCTGGATCCACAATTGAGATGAGCTGGTTCGTCGCCGTGCCGCATATGGTGAGTATAGAGGGTCTAGGGGGGCAGTCTAACCTCAAAAACCGCCCTAAACGTCTTCCCATACCTTAAAATAGTGTCAAAATCGAAATCTACGCCTACAAAAACCTATATCCCTCAAAAAGAATCGAACCCGGGACCTTCCGCACCGTAGACATCTCTCTATCCCACTGAGCCACCGGGGCGCCACGCCGCAGCGTCAAAAATTCGCTACGGGGAGCCGCTCAGCGTGGCTCAGTGGGTTAGAGGAATGGCTAAGGTCCCGGGGTCCCTGGTTCGATTCTTTTTGGGAGATTTAGGTTTTTGGGGGCAAGGAATTCAAAAATCTAGGTGTTTTTACAAGATTTTGACGATATTCAAGAAATTTTTTTTCAAATTTTTCTTTAAGTTACTATATACTATAGATCATTACTATTAAACTATTCCTAACCTATATAATATAACTACAGTACCCTCCTCTTCTTGATCAGATAAAAAGAGATTGGCAGGTCTCCCCCTCTTCTGATATCTATAGTTTATGATCAGGTCAATGCCATCCCCTCTCCAAAAGAGTACTACTCCTCAAATGCCGACACTAATTGGTAGACCAATTCGGGTCGAATGCATTATTATGTAATACACTTTATATGAGGGACGGAGGGACGGAAAGTGGGAAGAAAAACGGGATTTAGTAGTGATGGATTTGGCGCCAAAACAAAATTTGAATTGGATTCTGAAATTTGGGATTTTCAGCCTGTAACTCGCTTTGAACTCAAGTTTATAAGCTAAAAAATATACCAAAATGTAAATCTCGGCGAGTTTTATGTCTCTAACCTACTCTGAGACAATTGACGTATCGTTAGTGTGCCGTGGGCTGGGCAACAATGATTTTTTTTAAATAAATTTGGTTTTTTCTCCAAAATCGGATTCCAGTTGTTTGATTTCCCGTTTTTTAAACTTGAAATAGAGCCAGAACCCTCAAAACTCGTCAAAAACGGTCAAAGACCCCAAAAATGGGGCGTGGCCTAGAAACCCAAATTTTAGGATTCCTAGGCCACCAACCTCAAATTGCTCAGAAATGTGTCGATATGGGGCTCAAAATTTTGGAAATTTTGTGTAGAAGACTCTTCGAGTAAGTTGAAAACGTAGAACTCGTCGTGATCTAGATTTTGGTATATTTTTCAACTCATAACAGTAATTTTCGAGCGAGTTACTGGAGTTCCAATGTTTTGGATTGTTTTGACCTGGATTTGGAAGTCTAGATTTTTTATTATGTGGAGATTTTTTACTCAATAAGATATACATTCAATAAGGTATACAATTTTGGCCGTTTTCAGTTGAAAATGTTCAAATTTAAGAAGGTGTCATGGTATCACTGATTGTCACACAACGTAAATTACGTATAAACCATACAAAACAAAAGTAGAGCTCCATTTTTGTAGTTGACAACTTTTTTGTACAGACACTCCCTAGAGAGTTATTCTTATTTTAAGACGACAGCTCAAAAATCGCACATTTGTCGATTTGAGGGAGAAATTACTTTGTCGATGCGTAACTCTCTCTGGGGAGAGTCCGTACAAAAAAGTTGTCAACTACAAAAATGAAGCTCTATCTTTGAACTGTATGAATTATACATAGTTTATTTTGTGGGGCAATTAGCAACACATTGGTACACTCATAAAGTTGTCCATTTTCAACTTAAAACTCCAAGTGTCGCCTTCATTATGACCAGCACTTTAAACCAATTCAATCATCAGTTTTCAGACACCCCGTCATTTTTCCTATTATCTGAGCTCACTATCAGATTTTCCGTGTCTTGTTCAGTCTAATCACTAATTTTCAGCTTCCTAGCTTAAATGATCGTAGGATCTGATTGCATAAACACTTTTAGACCGATTGCGTACAATACACCACATCTTACGACAATTTGAGCTCTTAAGCTGAAAACTGGTTAATAAATGTAAAAAGTTATGAGGAATTTAGTGGTAACATTATTTTTAGCAATTAAAAACAAATTCTGGCACTTACTGCTAATTTGATCTCCCTTATGTTAGTTCATCACTCACTACAGGTCAGGTCAAGAAGTTATTTCATTTCACTTGATCTACCTGACGAAAAAAAACATCTTCTTGCGTAAAACCACTTGACTTTTGTCCCTTTTTTCCATCCACCGTATATCTTTTCTCTCCGTATTCCTGTTTTTCATTTTCAAATAGTAAGTGGGTTAAGAGATATTGTACCTCCTGCAGGCTAGTGATTGATGAAAAATTCCTCTCCCCCCGGTGTTTCTTCGTCTGCCGCAATCATGACCTACATTTTAAAAAGATGAAAAAAGAAACAGAAACAATTTAATGAGAAAATGCGGATATGTAGTAACATCATCAAAAATTAGTAGGGGCTAACGGTTTGGAGGTCAAAAACGTCAAAAATCGCGGCGAGACCCCAAATTTTTAAATTTTGTTGTGATATTTGAACTTAGCTCGTTTAGACCTTTCCAATGACACCTATCATGCCGAGATTTGAAAATTCGAAAAATTTTGAAATTTCAGCTGCGAGACCCCAAATTTTCAAAATTATCAAATATTTCAAAAGTATGTCATGATTATAGTCGTTTGAAAGGTCTTGATGAGCTGATTCTGAAAATATACACTTTTTGGGTTTTGGCACAAATCTGGTTGGGTTACGGTAGAAAGTGTGGTTTTCGAAAATTTTCGAAAATCCATAACTTTCTCATTTTCCAAGCTAAGAAACTGATTTTAGGCTCAAAAAATGTGGAATTTTCAGAATCGCTTTCTAAACAAAGAAGCATGCAAAATAAGACCCCAAAATTACTAAACAGTTGGTTTCTTTTCCAGGGAGGAATCCGATTGGAAGTGCTGAACTCGTCAGATGAGCCAATCGCCATTTTCACCAATTTCAATGATCCGTTTAATGTCACGTAAGTATGGAAAGGGGTTGGAAAAAAGGGAAATCTGGATATACAGATAGACAGACAGACATTTCCTGAGATTTTTGTAAACTTCCAATTCGAACGATCTGAAGAGCCGGGAAATCTGGATTTTTCGTTTTGTAGCTTGTTCTGACTGTCTCGACAGACGATATGCAACCATGCGTTCTAAAACCGCCCTGTTCATACTAGTTTTAAAACGGGCGCTTTTAAAATTGGAAAATAACTCAATTATGGCTATTACAGTATGTTGAAAAATGCCTCCATTTGTTAGTCCGAAGCAGTTTTTTTTAAACTTTGAAAACGCCCGCTTTAAAACTGAATAAAGATAATGAGATAATCATTCAAGACAGGGAGTTCTGAAACGGGCTGTCCCAAATTGGATATTAAACATTTTCAACTGAAAATGGCCAAAGGTATTAGAATTACAGTACCGGACAAAAGTATATTAAGTTTTGGTTTGTTTCAGTTGAAAAGGTCCGACTTTGAGAGTGTGCCGTAGTAATTTTGATTGTCCCATCAAGTAGATTTTGAATGGATCATACAGAACAAAGGTAGAACTTCATTTTTGCAGTGTACAACTTTTTTGCACGGACACCCCTATAGCAAGTTACATATCGACAAAGTACTTCAAGAACAAAATAGTGCGACTTTTGATCTGTCGTCTTAAAATGACCATAACTCTCTAGGGAGTGTTCGTACAAAAAAGTTGTCAACTACAAAAATGGAGCTCTACTTTTGATCTGTTTGATCCATAAAAATTTTTTCGATGGGACTATAAGGGATGCCGGGACAGACATCCTCTCAAACTTGGACATTTTCAACTGAAGTTGTTAATTACCGTTTTCTACCAATTTAAGAATGGGCAGTTTGAAGATAAGACAACAGTTTTTGACCAAATTTATTATTTCTATAACTATTCCATTTTTTTTGCAGTGAAACTACCAAAAAAGTGGAGCTCCCTCCGAACTTTGAATGCAAGAATTGCGCGATCCGAATGACGACTCAAGCCACCGAGTACGGCAACTCCTATTTCTTCTTCTCCTGCGCAGATATCAACATTGTGAATGATATCCCAGACGGTGACACTTGTGTTGGAAATGGCAATCGGATGAATGGAAAATGTCAATGTTTCGATGGATTCTTCGGGGAGGAGTGCCAGTTTCAGGACGAATGTAAGGAGGACGACGACTGTGGAGTACAGGGGTACTGTAGGCTCGGAGGGGATGCGCCGAGGAGACAATGCTTCTGTCCGACGAGTAGATATGGGAAGAATTGTGAACTTGGTTAGTTTATAGGACATCATGATAGACAAAAAGGCAGTTTTAAAAATTGTTGGACATCCGGAAAGACAGACAGACAGACAGACAGGCGGAAAGTTTATTGAAAAAGTGGTTTTCTCTGTTAATTTGGAAACTTTTTCGCTATTTTCTCGGATTTTCAGTTTTTTCCTGACAAACTGATATGTCTAATGGTACACACAGCAGAAATTGAATTTCCGACATCTGGATAGACAGACAGACATCCAAAGATACCGATAGATCCTTGATGTGTTACAGGACATCCGGATAAACAGACACACAGACAGACGAAACTTGAAAACTGTAAGATGCGATTAAAAAAGTATTCTCCGGCTTCTAAGCTCTTGGATGATCCCAAAAATCTAAATCAATCCATATCTGAACATCCGGACACACAGACATCCAGACAGACAAGCACAAACTATTCTAGGGTAGACAATCCGGAAATCCGGACAAACAGGCACACCGTTCGACAAAAAAACCTATTTAAAATCACAACAACAATATCATTACTCTTGAATACAAAACTTAACTATGTTTGGACATCTGGACATCCAGACACACAGACACACAGGCAAATATCTTCGCTTCCACCACCCACACCAATTAACTTCCAATATATTCCAGAATCCGACAGTATCCGCAGTGTAGCCGACTTTGACGAATCACTCTACCAGAAGCGTGAGGACCAGGGCAACAAAATCTATTGGCGTCTGCTCAAGGACGAAATCGAGTTTGTGCTCCGCTACCCCGGTCAGTCATGGATTGCTCTCGGATGGAAGAGTCCGGATGCCACGTGTGAATTGACGGCCAAGGATTTTGTGAATAGGAATGGAGGATCTGCTTCTGGAGCCTCCACCACCACTACGTCATCGACCATCCCCTCTGTCATCACCAACGCCACCAGCCATGAGCAACTCGACTCGGGCGAGCAGGAGTGCGGCCCCAATGAGCAATGGTCGGAGTGTCCGGAGAGCTCTCGTGAATGCGAGCACTCTTGCGACTGGACCCACTTCCCGGAGACCACACCGAACTGTCCGAACTCGTGTGGCACACCGAGATGCATCTGCAAGGAGGGATTCGTCCGAATGGCCAACGACCAGGAAGTTTGTGTACCCTTTGACTTCTGTGATAAGACTGTCGAGAACGAGGAGACGTGTGCGGCCAATTCGACTTGGGCAAAATGTGGGACGGCTTGTGAGCCCACATGCGCCAATATGTATGATACGGCACCGTGCCCTGCGAGTTGTGAAAAACCTGGATGCACTTGTGCGGACAATTATGTTAGGCATAACGGACAATGCATCTATTGGGGTGATTGTCCAGAGTTGAGGGATGAGAAGACGACGACAAGGAAGATAGAGGAGTCCTCCACGCAGAGTACACTCGATAGAAATGAGATTATTACGGTATCAGCATCTGAGACGACTACAAAGACTACACAAAAAACGATTGTCACCGAATGTAGTCTCAACGAGACATTGAATGAATGCGGTCGAGTCTGTGAGGCGGATTGTGTCTCCATCTTCACCCGTTCGGAATGCTCGGATTGTGGCTCCGCTGCGTGCGCTTGCCTTCAAGGATACGCCAGAAACCCGCAAGGACAATGCGTCTATTGGGGAGATTGCCCGACTGATGGTGAGTTTTGGAAAAAATCAATGTTCTAGAAGTAAAAATAGTGAACATTTCGAAATCTACGCCTATAAGCCCTACATCCAACAAGAATACTCGAATTAGGGATCCTTTACCCACTGAGCCACGCAGCAGCGAGTTTTTGACGCCGCGGCGCCATGCCAGCGTGGCTTAATGAATAAGGGGGATGACTAAAGTTCTAGGAGCGCCAGGATTGATTCTCAGGGGGTTTTGTAAGCGTAGATTTCGACTTTGACATCAATTTGAGGCGCAGAAGTGGGTTTTAAGCGGTTTTTGAAGTTTCAGATTCAAAATTTCTGGAAAAAATGTGAAAATCTATATTCTAGCGTCTCTCAGGAGTAAAAACAGTGAAAATTTTGAAATCTACGCCTAGAAAAGCTGAGCCACTCTGGCGCCACGCCGCGGCGTCAAAAACTCGCTGCTGCGTGGCTCAGTGGTTAAGGGTTCCTGGTTTAATTCTTTTGGGGGTTTACAGGTTCTCGGGGACGTAGAATTTGAATTTTCCACTATTTTTGACCTTTGGAGTCATTTTTAGCGGTTTTTTACCCCCGTCACTTCCAATTTTATCAAATCTTATGTTTTCAGCGCAACCAACGACTCCAAAATCGCTCTCCTCTCCAACCACCGCACTCCCCACCCAAACCGCTCCACCAAGTGTCAACGGTGATGTGTGCTACGGTGACTTCCGCTATCCGGCCGGTTGCTCGGACTGCGAGTACAAGTTGTCATGGAACTATATGGAGGATTCAGATGAGATCGAGTTCTCCCTAGAGACCCGGGTTCCGGATAACTCGTGGACCGGTGTGGGATTCAGTAAGGATGGAACAATGTTGGACGCTGATATGATTATTGTGTCGAGCCGGAATGGAAAGATTCAGCTGAATGATATGCAGAGCAGAGGGTATGACCAACCAGCAATGGACGCCGTACAAAATGTGAAGTCGAATAGCGCCGCCCATGCGAATGGAGTGCTTCGTGCTCAATTCATCAGGAAAATCAATACCGGGGATGCTACTGATAAGCAATTCGACAATGGACAGTGCTGGAAGATGTTGTATCCTATCGCAGGAGGGAAGTTGGACCAATATGGAAATGTGTCGATCCATTTGAGCACTCCATTGAGCTCGGATAAATCTGTTTGTATAAGAAGTTGTGGGGAGAAGAAGTCATCTGCACCATCACCAGCCTCTCAAGCATGCACCAACGAATACCGTTTCCCTGAATCCTGCTCTGGCCCTGATTGCGACTACATAGCAAAATGGAACGCATCCTCTGACGCTGTCACATTCGAGATCACCGCCAAAACTCCTGGACGATGGACGGGTATCGGATTCTCAAGAGATGGCCAGATGACCAACGCCGACATGTACACCGGATGGTTCTACGACGGGAAGGCGTACATCGTGGATAGATTCGCATACGGTAGACAGTTGCCAGCAATCGACCCAGCTGACAGACAAGACATCTATGATATGGGCGGACGAGTTGAGGATGATGTGCAGACGATTTGGTTCACCAGGAAGCTTATCTCGAAGGACACCAAAACAGACGTCTCTCTCGATGAATGTCACTATTTCCTGTTCCCAGTTGGTGGCGGACGGGTGCTCGCTAGAAAGAGTTCGGACTTCACGAACCCGAAGACACCCATCGGGTACCATGACCAGGTGCAACCTCAGGTGTCGGCTACCAAGATTTGTCTATGTGATCAGGGCACCGGCAAGAGGGTCTCTCATGAGACAAAGGCTCCAATCTCCCGAAGAGTTCGCCGAGCAGCTACACGAGTGACCACCAGCGCCATGCACTGCGCGGATATGGTAGTGGGTATGGTAGCCAATGGACGTGCCAGAATAATGGATATGTACTCACCATCAAAGGCGACACCGATGGAGGACTCATTCTTTGGCGGCGAGAACTCGCTGACATCAGCCGCGGCGTTCCAGGAGGATGGTGTGACTACGTTGGTGTTCCGGAAGAAGTTGGAAGCCGAGGAGCGATGGGATAACTCATTTGTTAATGGAGAGATGACAGTGATCTGGGCAAAGGGGGCGGACCCGATGAATTATGTGCATACGACTGGAGGGGCGGCGATTAAAGCGGCTCCAGAATTCTTTGCGAATGCGATGAAGTATCACGGGAAGAATGCGAGAGGTGTCATGAAGATTAATTTCTTTGAGACTTCCCCAACTTCCTCTGATTCTGAATCAGCTGAAGTTAAGCCAAGCTCCCCCACTGTCCATGGCATGCATTTGGAATCCACGTGCGAGGGATCGATCCGCCACCCTGAAAACTGTGAAGCCGACCAATGCCTCTACACAATCTCCTGGATCTCTGACGGCTCTGTCGCCCGGTTCTCAATTCATGGAGCCCTCCAAACCAGTCAATGGACCGCCCTGGGATTCTCCACTGATGGAAACATGGCCGCCGCCGACGCCGTGGTGATTGGAATCCAGAATAACGCGGTGATGGTCACCGATCAGTTTATGCCAAACTACGGGCGGCCCGTAGTCGATGAGCAACAGGATATCTTCGATGTGGAGACCACCTACGTCAACGGGTTCCTCACCGCCAACTTCTCCAGAGAACTACACAGCGAGGATGAGAATGACGTGGATCTCCAGGAATGCGTTTTCCTACTGTACTCTCCGTTCGGAGGCGTTATTGAGAAGAACGGGGAGATTCGGAAGCATCAGGAGACACCGTTGAGGAGCAAGAGCAAGATTTGTTTGAATAAGTGCACGGAGCAGAAGGTGGCGCCAACGAAGACTGAGACAACTGCTGTTGATACCACTACCACCACCGAGACCACGACTGTTCCAGTCACTACCACCAAGGCTACTACAGTACCCTCTGGAACCTCTGGACCATCCCGCCCTGCTACCAAGGTCCTTATGCCACCAATGTCCACGAAACCATCCTTCACTGTCTACGAACCTCAAACCCCTGCGAAACGACGCTACGGTCTCCGTGTCCGGATTCTCAACCGCGAATTCTCGGACGCTCTCAACGACCCGAAAACCGGATTCTACCAAGACTTCACCAAGGAGGTCACCCAATCGATCGACGAGCTCCTCGCCAAGCGATGGAAGGGAATGCGTGTCTCCAAGATCCTCGGATACGAAAAAGGATCCGTCATCGCTGAATTCGAAGTGGTCGCCATCGACGACACCGCCAAACCGATGGAGATTAAATCGATGGTTGAGGAGAACGCGGTGCGCGGACCGATCGGAGCGTTCTCCATTGAGCCGTCTACTGTCAGAGTCACCGAGGTGGACACCACCACTGCACCGTCGGAAGAGGACATCTTCAAGAATATGGGAATGTGGAGGAACATTTGCATCATTGCCGGCTGTGCCGTTCTATCTTGCATCGCGGTTTTCTGTATTTGCTTCATGTGTTGTACAAAGTGTCGCAAGAGGACTTATGTGAGTTTTTTCGAAGTGTGATTTACTAAAAATGACAAAAAATTTGCAGACCGCCTATCCAGTCGCCGACCATCACATGTCATATGCCAGTAGAGTTTGTAAGTTTTTGTAAATTCTTAGGGCTATGCAGACCTGTAGGCTTAGGAGATCCTTAAGGAGACCTTAAGGCATTATCAGCTTCGTCATAAGCACCCTTAACCAGCCCCTGAGGTTTAAGCAGGTCAATTTCCTTAGAGGCTATGCAGACCATACTTGTCAACGGCCGAAACGGGCCGACACGGGCCGGCTCGAAACTCGCGTCAAAATGAATATTATGAGCTGAAAAATATACCAAAATGAAGATCTCGACGAGTTCTATGCCCGTGACCTACTACGGGGCGGATGACGATTCGTTAATGTGCCGTGGGCCTGGAAAAAGTGCCAAAAACGCGAAAATGGCCAAAAAAGCCATTCTAGCCCGGCCCGCGGCATATTAACGAATACCCATCCGGGCCGTTTTGGGTCACGTACATAGAACGCGTCGAGATCTACATTTTGGTATATTTTTCAGCTCATAATATTCATTTTGACGCGAGTTACGAGCCGGCCCGGTTGACAAGTATAATGCAGACCTCTTAATTATACCGCTAAGACTACGCAGACATATCATAGCTCGGTAGGGATAAGAAGATCTTTGAAGTGACCTTTAGGGAAATCCTAAACCCGAAGCAGACTGTAAGCTGGAAGCTACAGCTATGCGGACCTTTAAGCCTAGGCACAATTGAGTTTAGCAGATCTTAGATGAGATTCTTAGAGTAAATCATCCAAGTCCTCGTAGGCTTATGAGATTCCTTAAGTAAGCTCAGCCGCTTGGTAAGGATACAAAGATCCGTAAGGAAGCCGCTCCTTGGGATCTTTAAGCAGACATTTCAGCTTAAGCAGATCTAAAGGTTTAGGCAGCTCTGTAAGCCTAAATGAACTTTTAAGGCTAAACAGAGAGCTAAGGAGACCCATTGTGCTGAACTGATCCTTTAGAAGCTTCTTAAAGCTAAGCAGCTCCGTCTGCCTGAGAGTACCCATCAGCCTAAGATGATCCTCGACCCTTAAGCCTAAGTACGCCCTTAGAGAGACCCTTAAGCCGTTCCATAGAACTTGCACGATCTTTAAGCAGACCATTTAGCCTAAGCAGACCAAAAATTTCGCCTAAGCAGACCATTAAGCCTAAGCACCCCCAATTTCCCAGTTTCAGTGGGTGAAAAAGGAGGATTCGACAACGCCATCTACCACCAACCACAACGATACTACTCCCAGACTACTGTAGCCTCAACGAAGGTGACAAACGCCTCGGCTGCTCCAGGAGCCGGGGACCAAAATGGAAATAATATGGAAGGGCCACCGGGAGGAGTTGGGGAGACCACGTATGCAGAGTGGTACTCGAAGGTGAGCATTACTATAAGATTCGTCATGTCTTTTTTAGTCTATTCACCAATTTTTAGCTAGATTTATCGAATTGTCGTAAAGTATGATGCATTGTACGCAACCACCGTGCGATGCATCATACTTTACGACAATTTCAGCAATCGAGCTGAAAATTGGTGGATAGACTAAACAAGACATGGGGAATCCATTGGTGACATCCAAAAGCTTCCAGGTCGGCTCCAAACCTGCGTCCCAACAACACGAAGAGGTGCCACCTCAACCAACCGTCCAATCTCGTCCCCCCTCCACCACTCCATACGTTTCGTATCCAAATGATCCAACGGGATACTACACGTTAGGCGGTCGCCACCGACAGAACTCCAGTTCGGGCGGCGGTTCCAATAATAAGTATGCGACCAAGTATTAATGCAGCCTACAGTAATCCTCAGAAATAATTTGTTTCCCAATTTTTCCATTTTGCTTTTATCTCAATCGTTCGGTGCGTTCCCCTCGAATTCCGCTACCAAAACTTGGGTATCTCTTCTCTTCTTCAAGCCACGCCCACCTTTTTTGGCAATTTTGCCGCACAGTTTCAATTCAAGGGCAAAGTTGCAAAAAATGGGGGGCGTGGCCTAACAATTCCGTGCCTTTTTGCTCATTTGTATAGTTTTTTTCTTCCTAAATAATCCATTTTTCGCCCCAAAACTTTTACTGGTCCCTGTTTTTCCATTTTTCCAATATTTTCTCAGATTTTTTATATTTTCTATTTTAAAATTCTATTTTTCTTTTCTAAACTCAAAAAAACTAATAAAAACAATTTGATTTTATCCGAACAACAAACGACTACAGTAATCCTCTAGGAATACTGTATAAAGAGGGGGGCGGGGCTTAACTGAACACTGAAATTATGCGAAACCGGTAGGTCAAAAGATAACGGGGTGAAATTTGTATCCAAAAGACACATTGTCTGAAAATAGAGAGATACAGAAGAAGAGAATTAAAGGATTCACAATAGAGAAACAAATCTGGATAAAATTAGGCTCCGCCCACTTTTTCAGCGTTTTTTGGTTTAAAAAAGCGATTTAAAAACGAAAAATTGTCTGAAAAAGTGGGCGGAGTCTAATTTTTTGCGGGAAAACAATAAAAATTGATAAAACGACAAAGAAAAATGCATTATTTCATATATAGATTCATATTTAGACACTCTCGATACTCGGGTGTTGATCAATCCCTCTGAAAAATTTCAAATTTTTAAATTTTTAAGGTAAAAACTATTATTTGGATAAAAGAGGGTGAAATTTCGAGGGTTAGGTAACTGAATTTGGGGGTGAATCAGATTATCAATGGAGCGCGTTTGTTCATTCAAACCTCTTCTTGTCTAACATCCCCTCTATTGATCGGTTAACTAGCACCACAACGATCTCCTAAAATAACGAAAAATTGAGGAGAATTAGGG
Organism: Caenorhabditis remanei; assembly: GCF_010183535.1. Lineage (NCBI taxonomy): Eukaryota > Metazoa > Nematoda > Chromadorea > Rhabditida > Rhabditidae > Caenorhabditis > Caenorhabditis remanei. The sequence goes on from NC_071329.1 coordinate 1,107,877, forward strand.
ATGAATGGGGATGAATGGAGGATAAAGCACTAGGCCAAGATGATTTTTCTATTAGCAGCCCACGCCTTCTTACAAATGCGCCCCATCGCAAACGAGAGAGTATCAGCGAGAGAGACGCAGAGTTTTTTTATGGCGCGAAACAGATTTTCACCATTTTTGATCTATTTTTGCATAATTTTCTCTCAGAAATTTGCAAACTTTGAATTAAAACTTATGAAAATAGGCAAAAACTGTGAAAATCTGTGTCGGCGCCAGAAAAAAAAACTCTGCGTCTCTCTCGCCGATACTCTCTCATTTGCGGCGGGGCGCAGTTGTAACGAATTCGCTCTGCTAATAGTCCCCCAACTTATTCTACACTCAAAATTGCTCAGTCATGGTATCTGAAACGCGCTCTAATGGTCTAGAAAACTCAAAATTTCAGATTCTGACCTTAGAAGCCGATTGGTGGCCTAGAAAACCTCAAAACTTGGAATTCTAGTCCCCCAGATCCTTTTCTTGGTTTTGGCATCTGAAATGCGCTCTATTGGCCTAGAAAATGGCAAAATTTTGGATTCTAGTCCCCGCGACCCAAAACTACTCATTTTTCTCCAATTTTCGTCTAAATCTCTCAAATTTTCTGGAAAAATTTCGTCTAAAATCCTCTACCATCTCATTGTATCTAAACATCAAGAGATCTCAACAACTCTTGTGATCCAGCACTTCCTCCTCCAAATCTCCTCACATTATCCTCATCCTGTTCATTCGGTGAGCTGAGTCTCCTCGAATTGAGCCCACCGGCTGCTCCGTTGAGTATCATATGATTGGGAAGTGTGTGATGATGATGATGTCCGTTTTGATGAGTTCCATTTCCATTCAAATGACCGTGTCCATTGATATTATGGAATACTTGGTGATGTGGTGGCTTCTCGTGAATCTGATGAGGATTCTGCTGCTGGTGATTCTGATGGTGTACCGGCTCTTTCCGTCCCGAACCGTAACCGAACGACGGCGGTTTCGATTCGGGAGTGGGCGGAGCTTTCGACGATTTGCGACGGACGAGTTGGTAGTTGATTTCGCCTGAAAATGATGCATTTAGTTTGAGGAGATCTGAAATTTCAGATTTGGGATGGAATTTTAAGGTTTTCGGTGAAGGGGAATGGAGAAATTGGACATGAAAAGGCTGCAAATAGTATCGGGGAACGAAAATATCGTTTTAGATGTGTAGAATTTGAGAAAATCGGTTTTTTCGGCGGGAAATTCGAAATTTTAAGTATTTCTGTGCGTCTGTATGTCCAGGTGTCCCTTTTTTTCGGTTTCGAGATGTCTCAGTTCCGAAATGTCCCAATTTTCAATGGTTTTGAATCAGCGTGTCCAGATGTCTGTCTATGTGTCCGGATGTCCCCCAACACTGTTAATGAGAGGAAAATTCAAAAAATTTCGTAAAATCGATCCAAAAAACTCAATTTTCAACACCAAAACCTATGAATCCCGCTATTCTGAACGACTAACTGGGCCTCAGGGACGTCCAGAAGTATTCTATGCGTCCGGATGTCCCCTTAACGCTATTTTTAATCTCAAAATCTAGTTTTCAACACAAAAACCAAAAAATTTCTCATTTGTTCACTATAACTAACGATTTTTGAGGGAATCTGAGCGTCCCGACGTCCAGATGTCTGTCCGAATGTCCAAATGTGTTTCTGTGCGTCCGGATGTCATCCTAACGCAGTTTTTAGTCTAAAAATCTCAAAAATCCTGCAAAACCCATACATTTTGTCATTTTCCAATGTAAATAACTAGTTTTGGGGGAATCTGTGCGTCCGGACGACCCCAGCACTGTTTTTGAGTGAAAATTCTCGACTATCTGTGTGTCACTACATCCAGGTGTCCTAAATCGTCCGGATTTCTCCAAATGTGGTTCCGTGCGTCCGGATGTCTCCCTAACGCTGTTTTTAGTAAAAAAATCTCATTTTTAACACAAAAAACCATCAATTTTCTCATTTTTCACTAAAAATAACGATTTTTAACGGGATCTGTGCGTCAGGACGTCGAGATGTCCCCAAATCGCAGTTCCCACATATCTGACTGTCCATCTATCATTCCAGATGTCGCCTAACACTATTTTCTCCAGTTCTAGACCAAAAACAGTGAGTTTTGTGGCAAAAAACTCATAAAAATTGACCATTTTTCATAGAATTTTGCGCCCATACCCATATTTCCATTGGCATGAAGTGCCCACTCTCTCTTCTCCAAATCGTCAGTCAACATTCCAGTGATTCCCTCGTCTTCGCCAGAGCTCTCGACGTTGTCATCCACGCTGGAACTGCAAAAAAAAACGAGAATTTTCATCAAAAATAAGGTTTTTACGGCCAAAAAACGCTCAAAAACCTGCATTTTTCCAGGTTTTGAGGTCATTTTTGGTGTTTTTCGCATCTAAAGAACGCACTTATCAGCACAATTCTCGAGTTCCGAGACGAGAAGATCACCGCCGACTTCGAACCAATTTTCAGGCATCCGTTTGGTTGGATATTGAAGACGGAACAGATACAATGCGACCTCTTTGTTCTTGAATTGGCGGGCGTCGTCCAGTGGGTAACGACCCCATCTGAAAAGAAAAGAAAATAGAGAAGGAAAGTCAGTCTGTGTGTCCAGATTTCCATTTTAAAACTAATTTTCATTAGAAATCTCAGATCGGGACGTTTATCTGTAAATCTAGTTGTCTGTACGTCTGTCTATCGATGTTATTTGCTTAAAAACGAGAAAATTAGGTAGAAAATCGGGATTTTATGAATTCAGTTTGTGTTTCCGAGTGTCCGGGTGTCCAATTTTTCGAGGAAAATCGATCAAAATTTGTCTGTCTGTCGTTTTGTGTGTCCAGATGTCCAGATGTCCGTCTGTCGGTGATTCCAGGTGTTCGGATGTCCAAAGACCCCCCCGGACGTCTACTTTCAAGAGTTTCGCTTTGAAAATATCGACTATCACATGAAAAGAATGGATGTTTAGTCAATTTCGCTCATTTTCTCTCGATTTGAGCTCAAAAAACAGATTTTCAGCTTCTTTATTTGCCGGATATCCTGATTTTCAACGTCGCACCCACAAAATACTGAAAGCTTTATCAAAGTCATGAATATTTGAGCAGAGCTTCCGCCTACGCGTGACTAAATTCGCTCTATTGATAATCGATGTGAAAATTCTGGGATTTTCACGGAAATTTTCACATCCAATTACCATTAGAGCGCATTTGCCACTAATATTTGCAAGGTTTCATTCTAAAATCCCAAGTTTGAATCCAAATTTTCCGATTTTTGTGCTAAAAATTATATTTCCCATCTATAAGTGTTCAGCATCAAACTAGAAAAAAAAACGACAGAAACGTGTGTGAGATTTCCGATTGTCTGGGTGTGTCCGGATGTCCGTGGCTCTACTGTCCAAAATTCTCTCAATTTTAACAAAATTCAGCTCCCAGACCACGTGGTTGAGCGATTTTGGTCAGAAAATAGCTAAAAACCGGCGGAAAAAAGGGGCGGACCTTCAAAAATAAGGCTCAATTTTTTTTGTTGGATTTTTTGAGGTAAAAATTGTCACGACTCCGCCCACAATCTCAATTATGCAAAATCGCCGCACGGTGTATGAAAAAAACTGTGCCGATCATCAATTGGATCGATTTACCGTCTGGCTGTTTGTCAGTGTGTCCGGATGTCCATATTTAGCGATTTGAGTTTAAATTTTCAGCTTTTCAGTTTCTGAAACGCGCCACCGACACGCCAGATGTCCGAAATTTCACCAATTTTAACAATCCCCGACTAGTTTTTTCTCATTTTTTTATTTTTTTTCCTTCTCAAAATGCGTCACCGACACGCCAGCCTTCTCCTACTTACCTATCCCTAACATCATGCGGAATTCCAACAATATTGACCAAAAACTTGCAAACTTTGATGCGTCCCTCGGCGGCGGCCACATGGAGTGCCGTCCGGTTATCATAATCGGCCGTTTTCAAATCGGCTCCCTGCATAAACATTCGTCGCAGCGAGTCCAAATCTCCGTTCTTCGCCGCGTACATCACCTGGAATATGGTGGGAAATGAAGATGTTTTCTTTGTTGGGAGTTTGGGAAGGTTAGTGCGACGTCGTCTGGATTCTGAAGCCTTCTGAAGCGTCGTTGGTCTCTAGAAGTCCCAGAATCCGTCGACGACGTCACAGAACGGACACATAGAGATTAAAACAAAAACTCAATTCTTCAATTACTCTGACCTGCACAATCGTCTCATTCTCACGTGGACCGATCTTTCGACGCGGATCGATTTTACGCGAATCATCCGGATGGAGCAACGAATCGTAATTGTGGAAATTGAATTTATCGATTAATTGTCGACAGAATGCGACGCCTCGACACGAATTGCCGGTTTTGTCGAGTGGCGGAGAGTAGAGAGCGATGCCCATCACGTTTGGAATCACAACGATCATGATACCGGAGACACCGGATTTCGCGGGGAGTCCAACCTGGAAAATAAGGGAAATTATTAAAAATTCAGATTTCTAGGCCACATTTACAATGTTTTGAACTCAAAAAATGCAAAAACGGTCGAAAATTTCACTAGGAGACCGAAAAAATGAGTTTTTTTGAAAATTTGAGCATAGCTTTCGCCTACGCGTGACTAAATCCGCTCTATTGATAATCTCAGTAAAAACTCCGTGAAAATCACAAAAATCGGGATTTTCACAGAATTTTCACATCCGATTACCATTAGAGCGCATTTGCCACTAATTCGCATGGTTTTTTTCTATTATTTCTCTTTCTGGGTGCAAAATTTGGGATCCTAGGCACAAAATACACTTATTTCACTCAAAAATGTAACTTACTGATTCTCAAAACCTGAAAAATGCTAATCACGAGGCAGAGAGCAAAAAAACAATTTTTAAGTGAAATAAGTGTATTTTGTGGCTAGGAAGTGGAACGGTGGCCTAGGATCCAAAATTTTGGGTTTCTAGGCCACCAAGGTCTATATGGGTCAAAACACCGAGTTCCACAAATATTTCGGTGCCTAGCGCATGAAGAGGTCAAAGGTGGCCTAGAACTTCAAAATTCGGACTTCTAGGCCACCAAATTATGTTTTAAAGAATATCAGACCGAAAACACGCATTTTCAGCCAATTTTTCGGTTCAAACATCAAAAAAGTCATAATATTAAGTGAAATAAGTGTATTTTGTGCCTAGGATCCCAAATTTTGGTTTCCTAGGCCACCAAGTAATTGCACTGTTTCCGGAGCCGAAAAGATTTTGACCAGATTTTCATTGAAAAACCCTTTTGAAATCGATCTAGAATTGCCTGAAACCCCAAAACTTGGATTTCTTGCCCGCCAAAGGAATATCAAACCAAAAAACCCGTTTTCAAACATTTTTCGGTTTAAAAATCGCAAGAAGTACTCTGGAATAGCCTGAAATGCCTGAAAATGTCGAAAAATAAGCTTTTGACCAAATTTTCGAGAAAAAAACTTTCTGAAATTGATTTCAGGGATCTAGAATCTCAAACATTGGATTTATCGCAAACCAAAAGAATTTCAGACCAAAAAAAGCGCGTTTTCAGCCAATTTTCGGTTCAAAAAACCTGAAAAACCAACCTGAAAAGCGAATTTTCCCGAATAATCGTACATTCCACACGAGTACATCAACGAGAGAATGTCTCGACACGGTCTCGATCCCAAACATTTCTCCGTCGTCAACGGACAGATTCCTCCGTTCGCAAGAGTGGCTGCCATCACGGCGGCAGTGTCACAATTCGTTTCGAGTGAACACAATTGGAAGTAGAGATCCAATTCCTCACGGAGACCCTGTCAGATTGGAATCAATGAGAAAACGAGGAATTGAATGAGTGAATTGCGAAACCAAAAAGTGGTGACGACGACGAGGGTTGGTTAGTTAGCTAATGGACTCGGTACGGACTCGGTACGGTATTTTTCGTTTTTGAGAGAAAATTTGAGAATTTGAAGCGAAAAATCATGATTTTTGGGGCATTTTGGACAAAAAATGTGAAAAAATAGAGTGTTTTAACGGAAAATTAGAGTTTTTCTTGTCAAAAATGGGCGTGACCCGATAAAAGGGGCGGAGTTCGGAATTTGGTACAAAAATACGATTTCTGACACAATCAGGGAGAAAAATCATGATTTTTGGTGCATTTTGGACGAAAAATGTGAAAAAATAGCGTGTTTTAACGGAAAATTAGAGCTTTTCTTCTCAAAAATGAGCGTGACCCGATAAAAGGGGCGGAGCTTCGGAATTTAGCACAAAAATACGATTTCTGACTCAATCAGGAAGAAAAATAATGATTTTTGGTGGATTTTTGACGAGAAATGTGAAAAAATAGAGTTTTTAACGGAAATTCGAGTAATTTTGACTGGAAATCGATAAAATTTCGTTACAAATATGGACGTGGCCAGAAAAAGAGGCGAAACATCGGATTTTAGTTTAAAAAAAGACTTTTGGCTCAAAAATACACTAAAAATCCCATTTTCCGGAAGGTTTTACTGAAAAATTCGAGATTTAACTTTCAAAATGTAGGCCACGCCCACTTTTTGCAATTTTGCTACGCGATTCCATTTGAACGCATTTCTGAGCGATTTTGGTCAGAAAATCGCTAAAAACCGCCTGAAAAAGGGGCGGAGCTTCAAAATTTGGGGTCAAAAACATGCTTTTTTTTCGAAAATTTGCAGTTTTTACAAAAAATTCTGAATTTTCAGGTAAAAAACGTCAAGACTCCGCCCACAATCTCATTTTCGCAAAATCGCCGCACGGTTTATTTTTTATCATATCGATCGATTTTTTGACAGAAATTTGGGAATTTTCGGGGAAAAACTGTATAAAAACCACTTTTCCGCTACGAACAACCTAGAAATTTCCGATTTTTCCATCTAAAATCACTGAAAATCTCAAAATTTCTTCTAGTTATTAGCTCTTCACAGTTCTTACAACTGCGCTCCACCGAAATCCCCTTGAAAAATGTCTCTTTTTCTCTGAGTCTCTCAATTTTGTACACTATTTTCTTCGGTTTTGGTAGAGCGCGGTTGTATGAAGCGTGTCGTGCTGATAGCAGTGCTAAACTCAAATTGGCGTCACAAAGGGGTGAGTTATTTCTGTAAAAATCTGAAAAATTTCTTCTGAAAATATAACGACAAAAAGCGACAAAATGAGGGAAACCGAGGTGATAAATTAAGCTAAATGGGGCCGAAAAAGAGAAAACCTTTGCCTTTTCATAGACCTGCGATTCGTCAGGGAAACAACGGTACTCTTTCATGTAGTACGATAGAGCGTAGTTGCGATCGGCCGTGTCACGCTCTGAGAGGAATCTGAAAACCGAGAGACAATTGATTTGGTGGCCTAACTTTGCGATTTGGTGGCCTAGAAACCCAAAAACGGTGAAATTGTGGCCTAGTTTTCGAGATATTTGGAGTTCTAGGCCACCGTCAGAGCCAGAGTTATTTAGGTGGCCTAGAAACCCAGAAAAGTTCTCCGATGGCCTAACTTTCCAATTTGGTGGCCTAGAATCCTGGAATTGTGGCCTAATTCTCGAGTAATTTGGGATCCTAGGCCATCAAGCAACTCAGGGCTCTTTTGGTGGCCTAGAATCCCAAAAACCATGGAATTGTGGCCTAGTTTTCGAGATATTTGGAGTTCTAGGCCATCGTCAAAGCCAGGACTCTATCGGTGGCCTAGAAACCCAGAAAAGTTCCCCGATGGCCTAACTTTCCAATTTCGTGGCCTAGAATCCCACAAATGTCGGAATTATGGCCTAGTTTTATGGCTGTAGAGATTTCTAGGCCACCGTCAGATTCCGGTGGCCTAGAAACCTATGGCCTAACTTCCTACTTTGGTGGCCTGGAATTGTGGAATTGTGACATAGTTTTCGAGCTATTGGGATTTCTAGGCCATCAGGGCTCTATCGATGGCCTAGAAACCCAGCAATCTTAGGTGGCCTAACTTTCCATTTTGATGGCCTAGAATCCCAAATCCAATCGACTCACGTTGCATTATCGAAACCGACGTGTCCACCACCGGCGAGTTTTCGATACTTTTTAAGCATAAAATCGAATCGATCAGCCATCGAATGAGTCGGCTTAATCATCGACGTGACAACGATGGCGCCGGCATTGATGAGCGGATTGTGAGGCATGTCTGGAAATAGGAAATGTGGGATTTTCAGCATTCTAGATTTCCAGATGACGTCGTGGGGATTCTGATTCTGAATCAGTTCTCAAAATTTGAGTAATCTCAAAATACACCGAGTTATGACGGTTTTTGCCTGAAATTTTGAGACAAGTTTTGGAAATCTGACAAGAAAAGGTTACGGTAGCTATGAATTCGAGGGAATACTAATTGAACCATCAGGATTCCATTTCTGTGCTCTAAATCTTGCTAGTTAGCAAGATTCAGCATATTCTAAGCACAGAAATGGAATCCTGTTGGTTCAATTAGTAATTTATCGAGTTTATAGCTACCGTAACCTTCTCTTCTCAGGATATCCAAGATTTGTCTCAAAATTACAGACAAAAACCTCTACAACTCGGTTCATTTTGACAGTACTCAAATTTTGAGAACTGATTCAGAATCAGAATCCTCACGACGCCAGCTTCATATCTATATCGATTTCGTCTGAGAACTGTAGCTCCTTGGCTTACAGTTGGAGACTCTGCCCCCAAACTTGAACATTTTCGGAATTTCCCGCAATTAATCAATCTCTAAATCTTCCCAAATTTCGATTCGGAGGTCATTTTCGCCACCGGCGACTTTATTTTTTTGAATTTGAAAATTTCGGTTCCCCACCCCCCACTTTCTTTGTTCCGCCCTAATCTCTTAATCTCCGCTGTCGCGGCGAGAGAATGCGGCAAACGAGGAGTCCATTAGAGCGCGTTTTCACTTATTTCAATCGGCGCCAACATCTGTCTCGATTTATTTCAAATTTGTCTCATTTTTTCCCATTCTTCTCAACAAGATGACACCACTATCATATTCCAGTCTGACTACTGTATTAAAGCATTTGCCAACGGATTTGCGGTAAGTTATTCATCTTATGAATCTTCAAATTCTTAAATTCCAGAATTTCCATCTCTAAACGATGCCCGATTATCCGACGAATCGAGAAGAACATTCCGATGAAAATTCGATATATTCATATCGATGGAGCAAGATTAGTCGTGGATGGCATTTCCTTCGATATGGACATTCCAGATTTCTACGACCTCTTGCCCGACCCTGTTACTCGGGTGTGGACTTGGACAGAACCCGACAGGCAGACTTTGCGGGTAAACTCAAAAAGGGAATCCGCGTGGAATGAAACTGTCATTATGGATAATCGATCGAGGAAAGATGCACTAGAGTATCTTTTATCAAAGATTTTCGCTGGTCGTTCTGGAAATGTTATCAACTGCAAGACTGTATCGATTGGCGAATTTAAGTATGTTTTTTCAAAAAAATTCGAAAATACTTCATTTTTACAGCGGCGAAGTCGACGAATACACACCCCCGATCTCTCCGATACCAAATCTTCCGGGACTCGTGAGATTCCACACCAAGAATTTGATACTTACTGATGCGCCCGCAGATTCTGATGATCTAAATCGAGTTCTTGTCCCAACATGCTTCCCGCTCGAGTCGATAAACCAGTGTTGCGTGTATCTTGAAAACGAATTGGAATATCCAATCGTCCAACAATCAAAGCTATTAATTCTATCACTAGACCTCGATTCTCACGAAGAAGAATACGGCGACTTAAATGCTCTAACTCATTCGAGAATCCATTTCTATAGAGAGTACTGGTATACGTGGAATATCGAAAGTCTGTTAGTCAGTTGGAGAGAGAATCAGAAACCCATCGGAACACATTTCTCGTTTGAAAGACCAACTGTTGGCGGGATGCGACGTCTGCTTCGTGACATTGGAGACAGATTCCCGGAATCCAGAATTCGAAAGATTGGGAACAAGAGGTAAGTTCAGCGTGACCATAGATGGGTTCAAAATTAGTATTATGATCCCAAAACTATACCAAAATGTAGATCTCAGCGAATTCTATGTCCTTGATAAGAAATGGATTCATTACTGTATCACGGGTCAAGCCAGCAGCACAGTAATGAATCCGTAACCTATCAAAGACATAGAATTCGCTGAGATCCACATTTTGGTCTACTTTTGAGCTCATAACACTGATTTTGAAGCCAGTTACGCATGTCTTTAGACTCAGAGACAAACTCCTAAAAACTGTAACCGTTTCCGCCATTATGGACTGAAAAATATACCAAAATGTAGATCTCAGCAAGTTCTATGTCTCTGATTGGATACGGACCGGCTTTGAATTCATTTTCGTACCCTAAACCGAGCTAAAGTGTCGAAAATGACACTCAGCCCAAGGTACAGTATACAGTATGAGTTCTAAGCTGGTCAGTATTCTATCAACGTCATAGAACTCGCTGAGATCTACATTTTGGTAAATTTTTTGGATTCGTTATTTTCATTTTGAATTCACAAAACTTCTAAAAATCTTTTCAGCCGTCCCTTTCTACCCGATCAAGTTCTCATTCCACTCAACGACTATTCTGAGATCAAAGTGTTCTGTAAGGCGACAAAGAAGAATCTGAAATCTCTTCATCTAAAGGTTCAACCTATCAGAAGATCTTAATTCCATTAATTATTGCAAATTCTGTATACATCTAATCCAAAACCGAATTACAGTGATGTAATGCTGCTGCTTTGAGGTAATAAACTAATGAATGCTTTGGCTTTCCTTTGACATTTTCCAGCTCGAAATTTCATTCCAAACGGGCGAAATTAGCCGTTATCCCACCCTCTCCTCCCATTTTTCTCCGCCGTTGCGGCGAGAGAGTGCGACAAACGCGGAGTGCGTTTTTCTCACTTTTGAACGGCGTCCATTAGAGCACGTTTTCCCTTATTTCAATCGGCGGCAACCTCTGTCTCGATTTATTTCGAATTTGTCTCATTTTTCCCATTATTCTCAACAAGATGACACCACTATCCTATGCCAGTCTGACTACTGTATTACAGCATTTGCCAGCGGATAAGCGGTAAGTTATTCATATGAATCGCCTTCAGATTCTTAAATTCCAGAATTTCCATCTCTCATAGATGCCCAACTATCCGACGATTCGAGAAGATCGTTCCGATGAAAATTCGATATCTTCATATCGAAGGAGCAAAGTTGATAGTCGATGACACATGGTTCGATATGGACATTCGAGATTTCTACGATATTCTGCCCCATCCTGTTTCTGGGATGTCGACTTGGACAGAACCCGAGAGGCAGACTCTGAGGGTACACTCAATAAGGGAATCCGCGTGGAATGAAACCCTTCAAATGGGAAATCGATCGAGGAAAGATGCGCTAGAATATCTTTTATTAAAGATTTTCGGTGGCCGTTCCAGAAATGTCATCAACTGCAATACTGTATCGATCGGCTATCCCAGGTATGTGCCCGGGTGGCGTTGAGCCCCTCGCGTTTTTTTTCGAAAAATTCGAAAACAATTTCGAATTTTTACAGCGGCGAAATCGACGCATTAACACCCCCGATCTATCCGATACCAAATCTTCCGGGACTCTTGAGATTCCACACAAAGCATTTGATTCTTACTGATACGGTTAATTCTGATGATCTAAATCGAGTTCTTGCCCCAACAAGCTTCCCGCTCGAGTCGATAATGCTGTATGGGGAGTATATTGTACAGCAGTTGCAATTTCCAATCGTTCAAGAATCGAAGAAACTAATTCTATCGCTAGAACTCGATTATCAGGAAGAAAAATACGGCGATTTATCCGATCTAACTCATTCGAGAATCCATTTCTATAGACATCACTGGAATACGAGGAATGTTGTAAGACTGTTAGTCAGTTGGAGAGACACTCAGAAACCCATTGGAACACATTTCTCGTTTGAAAGACCAACTGTTGGCGGGATGCGACGTCTGCTTCGTAACATTGGCGACAGATTCCCGGAATCCAGACTTCGAAAGATTGGGAACAAGAGGTAAGTTCACCATCCCGTTACTGGCTTCAAAATTAGTATTATGAGCTCAAAAGTATACCAAAATGTGGATCTCAGCGAATTCTATGTCCTTGATAACAAATGGATGCATTACTGTACCACGGGTCAAGCCAACAGCACAGTAATGAATCCGTAACCTATCAAAGACATAAAACTCGCTGAGATCTACATTTTGGTACACTTTTGAGCTCATAATACTAATTTTGAAGCGAGTTACGTTAGCTTTCCAGACAAAACTTCTAAAATCTTTTCAGCCGTCCCTTTCTACCCGATCAAGTTCTCATTCCACTCAACGACTATTCTGAGATCAAAGTGTTCTGTAAGGTGACAACGAAGAAGAAGCTGAAATCTCTTCATCTGAAGGTTCAACCTATCAGAAGATCATAATTCCATTAATAATAGCAAATTCTGTTCTCTGTGTACAGCCCATCCTAATTAAGCCTAATTACTGTAATGTAATACTGCTGATTTGAGGAAATAAACTAATGTAAGATTTCGCTTAAGTGAAAATCGAATGTGACTAAATGCGCTCTATTGAGAATCCGAGTGAAAATTCCAGAATTTTCCCAGAATTTTCACATCCGATTACCATTAGAGCGCATTTGCCACTAATTTGTTTGGTTATAATCTAAAATCAACATTTTTGAAGCCAAAATTTCCGATTTTTGTGCTAAAACTGATAATCTGTACATCCAAATGTCCGAATGTCCCAAATAACAAAAAACTATCAAATATCTGCATTTTTCGTCAATTTTTGCTCATTTTCAGCCGATTTTTCCCTATTTTTTCTGTTTTTGAGCAGATTTTTGCTCAATTTCTTTCAATTAAAACGCTTTTTGTTGGAAACTCACTATTCGAGTCAAGACAAATCTCATTAAAGAGCCTTCCACTCGGCTCGTGTCCAACGTATTGATGCAACACGTGACTACCAATTTCCGATGCGACAATCGCATAATTGAACGCTTTCGAAACGGATTGCAAACAGAAATTCTTCTTCGAATCGCCCAACGAGAATCTCTGTCCATCGATCGTACAAATCGACATTCCCCACGTATGAGGACTTTGACGAGCGAGTTGAGGGATATACGAGGCGACTTCACCCTCTTTCGACGCCCGACACGATTCGAAAATTGTTTCGATCATTTGAGTGAATTCCAGCCACGACGGGATGATTAGTTGATTTCGGAGTGTACGCGAGATTAGAATCGTACATGGGAAGATTATTCTGGAAAAATTGGATTAGAAAGTGAAAAAATATGCGGAATTTGGGATCGTCTGTCTGTGTTCCTGCGACTCCGGAAATCAAATATCACAATTTTTCAGAGAAAATCAGTCAAAATTAGCTAGAAAATAGGGATCTTATGAATTTGGACCGTCTGTCTGTGTTTCCGAGCGTCCGGATGTCAAATTCCCAAAATTTTGAGCTGAAATCGTTGAAAATAGAGTCAGAAATCGAAATGTTGTCTGTCTGTCGATCGTGTCCGGATGTCAAATTTCCACATTTTTTGATGAAAACCAGTCAAAATTAGCAAAAGTACCGGAATTTTATAAAAAAAAAACTAAATTTTTAATCTGAAATTGTTGAAAATGAGTTGAAATGTTGTCTGTATGTGTTTCTGCGAGTCCGGATGTCAAATGTCTCAATTTTTCAGAGAAAATCAGTCAAAATTTGCTAGAAAACCGGGGTTTTATGAATTCGGACCATCTGTCTGTGTTTCCGAGTGTCCGGATGTCAAATTTCCAAAATTTTGAGCTGAAATCGTTGAAAATCGGTCAGAAATCGAAATTTTGTCTGACTGTCGATCGTGTTGTCCGAATGTCTTTCTATCTCTGTTTCTGCGAGTCCGCATGTCAAATTTCAACATTTTTTGAGAAAAATCGGTCAAAATTAGCTAGAAAACCAGGGTTTTATGAATTTTGGACCGTCTGTCTGTGTTTCCGAGCGTCTGGATGTCAAATTTCCCAATTTTTGGCTAAAATCGTTGAAAATGAGCCGGAAATCAATTTTCTGTCTGTCTGTCGATCGTGTTGTCCGGATGTCAAATTTGAAATTCCCACATTTTTTGAGGAAAACAGGTCAAAATTAGCAAAAGTACCGGAATTTTATGAAAAGAAAACTAAATTTTTGAGCTAAAATCGTTGAAAATGAGTCAAAAATCAATTTTCTGTCTGTCTGTATATCGGTATGTCCGGATTGCCGTCTGTATGTGTTTTCAAGTGTACGGATGTCAAATTTCCACATTTTTTGAGGAAAACCAGTCAAAACTAGCTAGAAAACTGGAATTTTATGAAAAAAAACTTAATTTTTTACCTGAAATTGTTGAAAATGAGTTGAAATGTTGTCTGTATGTGTTTCTGCGAGTCCGCATGTCAAATTTCCCTATTTTTTCAGAGAAAATCAGTCAAAACTAACTAGAAAACCGTGATTTTATGAATTTTGGACCGTCTGTCTGTGTTTCCGAACGTCCGGATGTCAAATTTCCAGAATTTTTTAGCTGAAATCGTTGAAAATAGAGTCAGAAATCGGAATTTTGTCTGTCTGTCGATCGTGATGTCCGGATGTCAAATTCCTTCGCTTTTTTTTGAGGAAAACCTGTCAAAATTAGCAAAAATACCATAATTTTATGAAAAAAAACTAAATTTTTACATGAAATTGTTGAAAACGGCTCAGAAAACGAAATACCCGGATTTCCGTCTGTCTCTAAGTCTGCTAGTCCGGATGTCAAATTTCTTCGTTTTTCGAGAAAAAGCGGTCAAAATTAGCTAAAATATTGGAATTTTATGAACTTTGGACGGTCTGTCTGTGTTTCCGAGCGTCCGGATGTCAATTTCCAGAATTTTTTGAGCTGAAATCGTTGAAAATAGAGTCAGAAATCGAAATTTTATCTGTCTGTCGATCGTGTTGTCCGGATGTCGAATTTCAAGATTTTTTGAGAAAAATCAGTCAAAATTTGCTAGAAAACCGGGGTTTTATGAGTTTGGACCGTCTGTCTGTGTTTCCGAGCGTCCGGATGTCAAATTCCCAAAATTTTGAGCTGAAATCGTTGAAAATCGATTCAGAAATTGAAATTTTGCTTGTCTGTCGATCGTGTTGTCCGAATGTCTGTCTATCGGTGTTTTTTGCTTAAAAGAAGAGAAAATCAGCGATTTCGAGATGTCTGTCTGTGTTTCCGAGTGTCGGGATGTCCAATTTTTCGATTTATTCGAAAAAAAGAAAAAATGGGTTCTCTGGATGTCTAATTTTGAATTTTTCGTTGAAAATTGACTACCTGTACATCCCGATGTCCATTTTGTGTTCATACGTCGGTCTGTACGAGCTGGATGTCCAGATGTCTACTTTTGCTACTTTTGAGAGCTTCACTGCCGTGAAAATATCGGTTTTTACATGGAAAAACGCATTTTTCGTCAATTTTTACTGATTTGAGCTTTAAATAACTGTTTTCAGCTCATTTTTCAACAGAAAAAAATTGAAAACTGTATCAAAATCATGAAAATTTGGGCATAGCTTCCGCCTACGCGTGACTAAATGCGCTCTATTGATAATCGGTGTGAAAATTCCGGGATTTACACGGAATTTTCACATCCGATTAGCATTAGAGCGCATTTGTCACTAATTCACAAGGTTTTATTCTAAAATCCCGTTTTTCGAAGCCAAATTTTCAGAATTTTTGTGCTGAAACTGATCATCTGTACATCTGGATGTCCGAATGTCCCAAATAACAGGAAAAGATAAACGCCAAGTGTCTATACGTCTGTCTGTGCGCAAGGATATCCGGATGTCTACTTTATCGATTTTCCCATGGAAAAATGCATTTTTCATCAGTTTTTGCTCATTTTGAGCTCAAAAAACCGATTTTCATCTCATTTTTCGCCGAATTTTCCCAATTTTTCACTCAAAAATCCGTTTTTTTTTCCAACTCACTCCTTAAACTTCTCCTGTGACATTGCCCACTGTCGACAGTCCTCATTCTCCTCATCGTGTTTCTTCATTCGATCGAACATTTGCTTCAGTCTCGGATCGTTTTCCCATATTCCGAATGATCGGAGCACTTTGATGAGACGGAAGAATGAGCAATCAGTGGATCCATGTGGCAGACGGAATAGAGTACAAATCAAATCGGCCGCCCGTTCCATTTTTTCATTTCGGACGAGTGCCAATTGATTGATAGTCTGAGTGAGGAATGGAACCACCGACTTCTTTCTTTCAAGCACTTCTCCAATGTATTCCACTGCAAAAATGGAGATTTTTCTATTGAAATCGACTGAAATCGACCAAAAATGAGTTCTAAAGATTCAAAATGAAGATTTTCAATGTTTTAGAGGTGAAAATTGTAGTATTGCAGCGATTTTTTGACTAAAATCGACTGAAATCGGCAAAAGAAGAGTTCAAAAAAGGGGTTTTCCCTCAAAAATTCAATAAAAATGGAGCATAACTCGCGGAAATGAAGTTTCCAGCGTCAGAATAGTCAATTTTCAGCAATATTTAGAATCAAAAGGACGATTTCCAATGTTTTAGAGGTGAAAAATCTATTTCAGAGGTGAAAATTCCAGTATTTAAGCGATTTTTCGATTAAAATCGGCAGAAAAATAAGTTTAAAAGGAGGTTTTTGATGTTTTGGAGGTCAAAAATGATGATTTTCAACGTTTTTTAGACAAAAATTCGATTAAAATAGTCTATTTTCAGTAATTTTCAGATTCAAGACGACGGGTTTCCAGGTTTTAAAGTGAAAATTCATGATTTTGAGCAACTTTCGCAGTAAAATCGATTGAAATCGGCAAAAAATGAATCAAAAAAGGAGGTATTGATGTTCTGGATTTGGAAAATTAAGGGTTTTTAGTGTTTTTATACAAAAAATCGATAAAACTAGAAAAAAATAGTCAATTTTCAGCAATTTTTAGATTCAAAAAGACGATTTTCGAGGTGAAAATTCAAGATTTTTAGAGTTTTTCACACAAAAATTCACTAAAAATGGCAAAAATGAGGTGTTTTTTCCAATATTGTAAAAATAATCAATCAAAATATTTTTTTTAACTGCTAGCGATATCACTGTTCAAAGAAACCGGTTTCAACCGAACATTTCATAGAAAGGACACGTGAAATAAACATGTCCAGAGTGTCAAAAAATCTGAAAAATGCAGTTTTTATGCTGAAAATTCCAGATTTTTCGATGTTTTCCCGCCTTTTAAGTGCTGAAAATCACAAAATCGCCTCTTTTTCATTGAAATTGTTGAGAAAATCACCAAAAAAACCCTCAAATCTCCACTATATTTACTCTAAACGGTACCATCTTGCACCAAGTGGGCGGAGCTTGTGCTCAGGCTCCGCCCACTTGAGCTGAGAGGTAATCAAACCGATTTTCAGTCATTTTTCACCGATTTTCAGCCAAATTTCTGTCATTTTCAGTCGTTTTTCACCGATTTTCACCCATTTCAAGCCATTTTTAGCAGATTTTTGTCAATTTTCAGCTATTTCTGATTTTCAGTAATTTTCAGTCAATTTTCAACCATTTTTCACCGTTTTTCAGCCATTTTCGCCGATTTTCAAGTTGAAAAATCGGCTTAAAGTGGCTAAATATAGCTGGAAGTAGCTGAAAATCACCGAAAAATGGGTGAAAATCGACTGAAAATTGGCTGAAAATTATCTAAACATCTGTTGAAACTTTCAGTTATTTATAGCCGATTTTCAACTCATTTTTGGTCATTTTCGACCATTTTTTCCGATTTTCAGTCATTTTTGACAAGTTTTGACCATTTTCAGCCGTTTTCAGTCATTTTTCCTAGATTTTCAGTCACATTTCGCCAATTTTCAGCCAAATTTCGGTCATTTTCGGTCGTTTTCAACCGATTTTAAGCCATTTCTAGCCTATTTTTAGCCATTTTAGACAATTTTCAGCGATTTTTAGCTGTTTTTAGCCATTTTCATTCAGAACTTTTGACAATTCTCATTCATTTCCATCCATTTCTAGCCGATTTTAGCCGATTTTAAACCAGTTTTCAGCCATTTTTCGGTAATTTTCAGCCAAACTCACAATTCTTCTCGTCAATCTTTGGTGTGACCGACGATTCCTCCCTCAACGAGTCATTCGGATCGTTAGAATCGACACGCAACGCGTCGAATATACCGCCCTTCTCTGGTACGCTCATCGTCGACATTTTCACAGTGATTTGAGTGACTTGAGGCAGCTTCTGAAATTAATTATTTAAAAAATATATATATAGAAATGTGGGAGAAAAAAGATATAAAATACGGGAAAAAAAAAGTAAATTTTCAGATTTTCAGACCAAAAAAACTCAAAAATTCACGATTTTTAGCCGAAAATTAGGTAAAATCGCAAATTTTCAGTGTTTTTGAACTCAAAAACTGAAAAACATATAGACGACGGCCTAGAAATCAAAAACAGAAAAAGTTGGTCAACTATCGCCATTAAATCCACACAACTAACACCGTAAATCGACACAGCTTACGCCGTAAATCGACAATACAGCATAAATCGACACAGCTTACGCCGTAAATCGACACTATGGCGAAAACTCGATTTACGCAGTTTCTGGTGCCGTAAATCCCTTCAATAACCGGCGTAAATCGACACGGAACACGGATTTTCAGTTTCCGACTATCAAAGAAGCTATCGGAGGTAAAAACCGGTATTTTCAGCGGTTTTGCCAATTTTTCCACCTAAAAACCCTATTTTTATCTACTTGAAGCGAGAAATTTCCAGTAAATCGACATGAACCACATATTTTTACGGCATGGCTAGTAAAAAAGGCTCCCGGATGCCAAAAAACCATGAAAAATCACAATTTTTACAGTTTTTACCGGGTTTTTCCCCCTTTATGAGCACTGCACGCTTCTTACAACCGCGCTCTACCGAAATCGAAGAAAATAGCGTGCAAAATCGAGAGACTCAGAAAAAAAGAAACATTTCTGAAGCGGATTTCGGTGGAGCGCATTTGTAAGAACTGTGCCGAGCTGTTAGAAGGTTTAAAACCACTTTTTCGGCGTTTTTACTGTAGAAAACGATCGGAAATCTATTTTTAAACCTATTTTTTTCCCATTTTAAGCCTAAAAACCCCGAAAATCTTCTTTCCGAACTCAAAAAATGGGAAAAATGAGGAGCAACTCTCGGAGAAACAGAAATCATCGACGGAGGGCATTTCATTTCATTTCATTTCGTTTTTCAAATTAAATATAAATCGAGCAAACGGATTATCGGGAACCGATTGATGGTGGCGGGGGACCGCTTATTTGAACTTCTTCTTTCATTTCCAAAACTTTTTTTCACAAAAAGCAAAGTCTCTTAGTATCAATTACCCCTTTCATAAACGATGAAGCTGCCACGTGGGGAGAGACGAAATAGTGTGGAGAAATGAGAGAGCGGAGAGAGAAAATGGTAAAGTTTGAGTAAATAGGGGAATCGGTATGTTATGTGTTGGAAAATTCCGAAATTTTATTGGAAAAATTGAAAAAAAAAACGAAAAGGAGCAAAGAACCAGTAAATTTTCGTATAATGGAAAATTTATGCCAATTGTCATCATCTACGTGGCTCGGCGCCACGTAGCTTTGAGAATTTTCAAGTGAAAAAAGCAAAATCTAAGGTCCGCCCACCGAAGAAAATAGTGTGCGAAATTGAGAGAATCAGAGAAAAAGTGAGGGCATTTCGGTGGAGCGCAGTTGTAAGAACTGTGCCGAGCTAATAGTGCACCGGTGTGTCCAGATGTCCGCTAGGGGCTCCCCCCCATTTTTCAGCAGTTTTCAGAATTTTCGGGAGAAACATGCTCCGCCCATTTTTCGCTATTTTGCTGCACGGCTTCAATTTTTTGTTGCTTTTTTCTCGATTAAGACTAGCTACCCCACAAAACTGCAAAATCAGGCGTAACCAGGTTGTGGGCGGAGCCTAAAGAACATCTGGGTGGGAAAAGACACTACCGGAGAGATAAAGGCGACGAAATACTGGAAAACGACTCTGCTGGCCGACTTCTATACGGAAATTACGAAAAATCGGCATAATGTATTATTGAAGCGGCCGAGAATCCCAAATTCTAGATTTCTAGGCAATCTCTTTGAAAACATTAGAAACCTCATTTTCAGCTCCAAAAACCCATTTTAGACTATTTTTGAAGGGATTTCCAAGAGAAAAACGCTTATCCATGTCTAAACTTCCGCCGACAGTCAGAAAACCAGAAGAAAACCGTTTTAATTACTCAAAAACCCAATATTCCACTTCAAAAACTCCTAGTCAACCTGTTTTTTCCTATTTTAGACCTGAACCCCCACAAATCTATGCCTACCGACCCTCTTAAAATCGCAAAAAGTGAACATATGTGCTCCTTATAACAAATGACATCATCTTCCCTTCTCACTTCCCCTTTTGTGTACATTTACGATCAAAAGCATCGAATCTTCTCACACCCCTCCTCAATTCATATATTTATATTGTCGGAGGTGGCGGCGGCTCAGTTCAAAGAGACAAAAAAATGAAATGGAGAGGAAGAAGACACGTGACACCACAGAAACATCTGGAAGGTCTCTAGGCTCCGCCCCCTTTCAGACAGTCGTTTACAAGCTAGACGGGAAGAGAAAGTATCCAATCTGTTTTGAGATCGGTGACGTCATCCTTAGCCTAAATACGCTCCGCCCACTTTCAGACAGTTGTTAACAAAATCAATCTTATTTAGGGAAGCCATGACGACCTCACAACCTAGCTAAGCTCCGCCCACCGCTACCTTAGCTCCACCTACTTTCAGACAGCTGTTAACAAGCTATACGGAAGAGCTCAGATCTCCATTTTTCGAAAATAGCCATTGCCCTCAAAACGAACTATGAGCCGGTTATCAAAATGACGTCTTCCTTAGCCTAAATAGGCTCCGCCCTCTTTCAGACACCTTCTAATAGGTTATAAGACAACAAAAAATGATGCAATCTGGCAAATCAACTTTTGATATCTGCGTTTCTTCTGGTGCCTATTGTCTCTATGTTTATGATACGACTTTTGCACTTTTTGCACTTTTTCGAAAATGTCGGAGAGAGAGAGAGGAGACGCAGAGAAATGGGAAATTAGGTGGGAATTGGGCCTAAAATAGGTGAAAACTAGGTGAAAAAGGTGAAAATTATGAAATTTTGGCTGAAAATTACAGATTTACAGCTCAAAATCACTGAAATCCACTGAAAATCGATCTAGGATGCCTAAACTACTAAAAACGCCGGTTTAAGACGTTAAAATAGCGATTATGAGCTCGGAAATCCATGAAAAATGCAATAAAATCGGATTTCACCCTGAAAACAGCCCTGGAAAGCGTTGTCAAAGACAAAATCAACGTTTCGGAGCAGAATTTATACTAAAAATCAATCAAAAATACTTAAAAATCGGGAAAAAATCAATTTTGAGCAGTAAAAACTAGTTTTTTTCTAATTTTTACAGTCAAAAAACCTAAAAATTCAGTATTTTTGACATTTTAGCGCTAATTAGAAAAAACAAGGGGAAACTAAGATTGTAGGTCTAAAATCCCAAAAAATCGAATTTTAACGAGAAATCTCACTTTTTAATAGTAAAAAAACTTAAAAATTCCATTTTTTGAGCCTAAAACACTGAAAATCTGCATTTTTTAATTAAAATTTAAATTTTCAGAGGAAAAAATCTACTTTTTTCAATTTCTAAGCATAAACCGCGTAAAAACTCAATTTTTCTTATTTATGCGGTTTTACGTTTAGAAAGTGAAAAAAAATCGATCTACACCTCTAAAAACTCAATTTTTATTGAAAAATTGCAAATTTTCAGTGTTTTAAGCTCAAAAAACGAATTTTTGATACTAGAAAGTGAGATTTCTCGTTAAACTTCATATTTTTAGGATTTTTAGACCTACAATCTTAGTTTTTATAATTAGCGTCAAAAAATTCTAGATTTAATGTCTAATATAGTATTCTAGAGGTGTTTCAGCTGAATTTTGAGTTTTTTGACTGAAAATTTTTGAAAAAACTAGTTTTTACAGCTCAAAATCAAAAAATAATGGATTTTTTACGGTTTTTATCATATTTTTCGTTTCAATAAATATAATAACATAAAAATAAATAAATTTTCCAATCAAAAATTAGATTTTTTCGCGGTTCTTAAGACCTCCCACCCGATACTTTGGTCATTACACTAACCCCCCTTTCGATAAAAAAATAGGTCTACTATACTAATAAAAAATCCAAATTCCCCCTCCTCCTCTTCGGTTTTTTTCTCTTTTTTTTCTCAAAGACAGAGAATTTTTGAATGATATGAAATGACCTTTACATCAATTCGCCGCAAGCAGAGACATATTTGATATGGTCAATCTGTGAGTAGGTCAAATAAAAAATGGAATTATTTGCGAAAAAAGGAAAAAATGAATAATTGTTTGTTTAGCAAGAGGAAAAGCTAAAATTGCATCATCATTGAAAAAAATGGTCAAAAACGTTTTTTTACAAAAAATATGATTTTTTGATATTTTCGACTAAAATGACTCATAAATAAAGGTTTTCCATGAATAAATTGATAAAAACCAATATTTTTGAATATAAATGAAAAAAAATTCGGTTAAAAATGACAAAAAACAACATTTTTCCAGAAGAAAAAATGGTAGTCGTGGCGAGACCCGAAGAACGAAAATGGGTATGCGCCTTTAAAAGTACAGTAGGTTAAAAATGTATTTTTGAGATTTTAAAGAATTTTCGGCGATTTCATAGAATAAAAATGAGGAAAAGGAATATTTTCAACTCAAAAATGTCGATAAATAGCAAAAATCGGTCAAAAATACGATTTTCAGGTTGGAAAAATAACGGTATGCACCTTTAAAAGTATAGTAATTTAATAAAAGTGATTTTTGGCAAAATTTCGGTTTGAAAACACCAAAAAATTCAAAAAAAATAACAGAAAATCCATTAAAAACAAATTTTCGCAAAAAAAACTATAATCGTTCCGAGACCCAAGATTCAGCATGCGCCTTTAAGCTACAGTATCCTAAAATACTTTTTAGAATAAAAATAAAATAAAATCAATATTTTTCAGCCTAAAAACGCGAAATACTCCTTTGAAATTGCTTTTAACAAAAAACAACGAAAATCGTGCCGAGACCCAACTTTCCCAAAATCAGCATGCGCCTTTAAACTACAGTAAGCTTTTTCTTTAAATTTTCGAATTTTTCGGAAGTTTTTTTGCGTCCAAGACAAAAAAAGCGGCGGAAAAGACCTATTATAGACATAACTGAACACAAACAAAAAAGAAAACGAATAACTTTAGGATTTTTCTAGAATAACAAAAAATTTTTTGCTTCTTTTTTGTAAAACCTAAATTAGCATAGTTAGGCAGCTAAAATTGGAAAATTGATTTGGAAAAACTAAAAAAAAGTTGAAAATTACTCCTCAAAATCAGTATGCGGCACGGTTTCCGTGCAAAGTGTGCGGCAAAATTGCAATTTTTTAAAAACGCGGATTATATCAACATTAACACATTTGATATCAACTGATTAGTATGTACGATTAGTCATGACAAGAAGAAAAAGAACAAACCGACGGGGGAATTGCCTATCATCATATCAGGCGCAGTCCCCCTCTCTTTCGCTCTGATAGAGAAATCTGATTCGGGGAAACCCCCTTTTTCCTCTCAAAACAGTTTTTCTTTCTCTTTGTATTCCCTCGTGACGAGAGGATGCAGAGGAGACGACAAAAAAAGAGAACGGTGGGGGGAGGAATGATATGATATGATCTATTTGGAGGGGGAGACCGACACGTGGAGAGAGAGGAATGGGGAGGCGGGGCTTGTTTCAGTTTTTGAGATTCTAGGATTCCTCTGAAAATCACTGTAGAGCAGAGTAGCATTTGAGGGAATAGTTCCAATTTAGAAATCGGAAGTCGGAATTTCCATGCAACTTTGCTGTATAGGTTCTGTTGAACACGCTGCAAATTCCCTACCCGAAATTTGCACCGATCTCTAGGAGTCAGTTTTGTGGTAGGACCCACATAACTCATATTTTTAGATTCCTTAACTAAAGGCGCTTCCAATGAGTATAATTATGCCGCACTAATTATTTAACTGTGACTAGTCAAACCGCCTAAGCACTAGGAATCTAAAAACATCAATTAGATGGGTCTCACCACGAAACTTAAACGATTTGAATAAACACAGTTATATAATTAATTCGGCATAATTACACTCATTGGAAGCGCCTTTAACTAAGGAATCTAAAAATATGAGTTATGTGGGTCTTACCACGAAACTGACTCCTAGAGATCGGTGCAAATTTAGCAAAGTTGCATGAATTTCCGACTTCCTCACGCTTCTGCTGTTCCAATGAGCTTAATTTTGTCGAAGTATACTCATCAAAACCATATAAACCTAAAGAATCCTTGGGTACTGATTTTTATGGTCTACGGTAGAATCGGATTGAGATACAACGGTTTTTTAAAAAGTAAAATTCATATTTTTAGATTCCTCCCATTCAGACGGTCCAAATGAGTCTAGCCCCAAATTTCACAAAATGAGTAAAATACAGGTGGTCAGTGCAGAAGCAAACCACAAAAAAATCTTGTCAAATGTTAGAATGAAATTCCCCCTGCGACCATCTAACGAAATAAAACTTTAATAGTCCCCCCCCCCTCCTTCTATAGGGGGGCGGTCGCTATCCCCCCTGTGTATACTGGTATATACCAAAGTGGTGGTAAATGGGGAAAAGAGTGTTTCCATTTTAAGTATTTTTTATTACTGTATGTGTTGTCATCACAGACACTTACTGATAAGGATGGTCATGTGTACGAGGGAAACCCCCAGAATCTTTTAGAGGACGCCGCTAGTCGCTATCTCAACTATTCCGAGACTTGTGTGATTGTGACTTTTAGTCGAAAACAAAATTTGTACGATGGAGCGTGATTGCTTGAGCAATCCGAACACTGCTAGCTAACGGAGGAGCGCGGTTTCCTAGAATGTATGAAAGTGCGCTCTAAGTCAGTTTATCCGGGCCGAAACGGGCCGACACGGGCCGGCTCGTAAATCGCGTCAAAATGAATGTTATGAGCTGAAAAATATACCAAAATGTAGATCTCGAGAAGTTCTATGTCACTGATATAATACGGGTCGGATGGCTATTCATTAATGTGCCGCGGGCCGGGTTAGAATGTCTTTTTTGGCCATTTTCGCGTTTTTTGGCACTTTTTCCCGGCCCGGGACATATTAACGAATAGCCATCCAGCCCGTATAATATCAGTGACATAGAACTCGTCGAGATCTACATTTTGGTATATTTTTCAGATCATAATATTGCGTTTGAAACGAGTTACGAGCCGGCCCGGGTCGGCCCGGTTCGGCCCGGTTGACAAATATGAGTTTATGGTAAACGCGCTCTAGAAAGCATTGGTTTATCAGTGGAGCGCAGCTGAGCAATCACGCTCCACCGAAATGGAAATGCTGAACCGCCCGGGAGTGACGACCAGGAAGAAAGTGTTCCAGATGTTTGTTTCCTATTGAAATTTGCATTTCAATAGAATTGGGGTGACTGGAGGTGTGGGAGAAAGAAAGCAAAGACCAGTGACGTCTTATTGAATGTTCTAGGCACTACCTACAGTAACCCGTAGATAACCGTTAGAAGTGTCAGAGTCTGGTGATTTGGGTCTCGAGCAATCGCTGCGAGACCTTAGCTAGGGGACTGCTAGTAGAAATGTCAGGGAATCAGTTTAGGTCTCGCCACGAAAAGAGACCTTAGTGGGAGCTGTGGTCAACCGAATTTGGCATGACCAGATAGCTGACGTCGTGAGGATTCTGAATCTGTTCTCAAGTTTTTGTAAAATTAAAATTGAGCAGAGTTAGAGGGCTGTGACTAGAGAAATTCATATTTTTGGTAAGTCACCGTCAGATTCAGAATCCTGTAACTCTGTTCATTTTCACTTTTACAAAAATTTGAGTACAGACTCATGATCTTCGCGAGCTCAGCGTTCTAGTGATGTAATTTTTGACTAGAAAATTGCTAAGAGGTCTGAAATCTCTGTATCTCCGTCAATTCTCGTTTTCTACAGATTCTGAAACCTGATTCAGAATCTACGTGATGTCAGCTATCTACAGTAGTCAAAGGAAATCTCATACGTGAATGACTACAGTACTCCCAGACACCTGATGCAAAATGAAACATGTTGTCTGTTTATTTTCTTCATTTTTTTCAATTTTTCTGTCAATTGAATAGCATTAAAACTAGATGACATAACCAAAGAATACTTCACTTATAGTCTAGAACTTTCTAGATATTTTACTGTGTGTATGAGTATTGAGATTGTCACTGGAGCGCGTTTGCAAAACATTGATAAATGGCAGAAGTGAAGAAAGTTAATGACAGACGAAGATAGGGACATAGGAAAAGGAAAACTGGTGTAGATTTAGATTTACGCCGTAAATCCACACCGACACATCAAGACAGACAACACAAAACTCACGTCGTCTATACTCTCAGCCACGTCAACAACAGCTTCAGATTTTTCTTCTTCTTCCTCACCATCCGAAGAAGAAGAAGAAGAACTGCTCTCATCAGCATCCTCTCCCGGATCGTCGACTACCGGCTGCTCTTCGTGAATCTTTTCCAGAAGATGCCCAAAGTCCATTCTAGAAGCATTTGGGTAGGAAATGGGGAATAAAGCTAACTGTAAGGGAGGAGCGGAGAATATAGACATAGGGTGTGGGAGTATGGAAAATGTAAGGAGGGTGTCGGAGATACAAGAGTAGTCAGGAACATCATTTAAAAGCTGAAAATGGGCTGTATTCAATTTTTAGAGGATTTTTGTTATAGTATTTGTATTTACAGGAGAAAAAATTTGAGAGAGAGAGAGAGAGTCATGGTAATACTAATTGTCCCATCAAGTAGATTTTTAATGGATCATACAGATCAAAAGTAGAGCTCCATTTTTGTAGTTGACAACTTTTTTGTACGGACACTCCCTAGCAATTAACCATACTTGCTTGCAATCCGGGCCGATCCGGGCCGACAGTTTTTATTAAATAACTTTCTTCAAACAAATCGTATCGGGTTGATTAATAGCTCAAATGATAGATATTTGGACCTGTCATCAGGTCATCAGACAAAATCCAAACAAACTTCGCAAAAAACCCACAGAGGCCCCGGGCCGGCTAAAACTATGTACTGTCGGCCCGACCCGGGGCTCATGTGGGTTTTCTGCAAAGATTGTTTTGATTTCGTCTGATGACAGGTCCAAATATCTATCATTTGAGCTATTAATCAACCCGATACGATTTGTTTGAAGAAAGTTATTTAATAAAAACTGTCGGCCCGGATCGGCCCGGATTGCAAGTATGCAATTAACGTACTGTCAAAGTAATTACTCCCTCAAATTGTCCCATTTCCGTGCAAAATAGATTGATTTTTGAGCTGTCGTCGTAAAATGACCATAACTGGGAGCGTCCTTACAAAAAAGTTGTCAACTACAAAAATGAAGTTCTACGTTCAATCTGTATAATTCATTAAAAATCTACTTGATGAGACTATCAAAATTACCATGACACACTCTGGATAATTTCAACTGAAAACGGCCAAGTTTACAACCTCTCGACCGGTACTGTTGGACTCTATTGATATTTGCAGACCATTCAGTTTTGTGTCAATCAAGAAATGACAACTGCCTATCTTGCATAAATTAAGCTTCTGACCAAAACAACTAACATATTTAAGATCAGCACAATTTTAGCTTTCCAACGATATATAACACTATCTGGCTCAAATTTATTTGCATAAACTTACTAGAGAAGGTTCTCGACTCGGTCTGGAGTTATAGTACGTGTTCTATATCATTGGAAAGCTGAGAAAATGCTGATCTCAAATATATATTCAGTTTTTGCCCCCGAGGGTTGGTTTTCGAGAAAAACAAGATCGAAATTTGGAAAAATGATAAACTATTGCATTTTAACGCGTAGAAAGGCAATAATTTGTCATTTTTCCAAACTTTGACATCGTTTTTCTCGAATACCAGACGTCGAGGGCAAAAACTGAATATATATTTGGAATCAGCGTTTTCTCAGCCTTCCAATGATATAGATCACGTCCCATAACTCCAGACGAAGTCCATGACCTTCCCTAGTCAGCACATTTTTTGGTAGACAGCAGTTGTTGATGTGTCTAGTGCCTTGAGTATTTCAATCCATTTAAGCATTTTCCAAAATCTATTCCTTCCGCTCCCCCCCCCCCCCATTCCCCAAAAAAAACAATTCCAATATTCTCTATTCTGAACTATCCTAAACCAAAGATCTTCTGCCTATCCTATTATCCACTTTTTGTGATATCGTCTTTTTTTTATTTCAGTTTAATAGTTCTCTTCTTGTCTTTCCCATTTATTTTCTCAAGTTCAGTCACATTTTGATCGCTAGTGGTTTCTTCTCTCTCCCCATTTCGAGAAAAAGATAGAGAACTGATAGAAGGAGAAGAAGAAGAATCGTAAAAAGTTAAGGGTACACTTTTTTGGTCTGACAGATAACAGAGATAACAGAGATAAAACACAAAGAGTGGAAGATGAAAAGAGGCGTCAAAAATCAAAATTTTCCACATTTTTTAATGATTGGGGAAGTTAAGTTCAGTGGAAAATGGCAAAACGGGGAGAAATTAGTAAAAACGTAGCAACTGCGCTCTGTTGAGAATCAAGACATTTCACCATAGTTATGGCTTCAACGGTAGATGTAATCGCGCGCTCTACTGACAGTTTACATTTCCTCAGAAAATGAAGGATTGTATAACAAGACAAGAAAGTTTGCTCAAGCCCTGAAACATGGAACTAGGAGACGCCGAGAAAAATCAGAAATACGAAAAATGATGCAATCGCGGTATAACGAGAATTCACAGGGTCTCAGGATGAGTAGTGAAAATAAACGCGCTCCGCTGAAATCAGCTGAAATTTTAGCGCGAAATTCAAAATAATTTTTATATTTAAACATTTTATCTATTTTTTCAATAGAATTAATCTCGAAAAGACGCGCGACGGTCGAAAAACTGACCGAAAATGCGGAAAAACAGACATAAATCGGCTCAAAAAGTAGACGATTAAGCTGCGTATCAAAGTGCCACAGTGAAACAGCGAATTGAAAAAATTAAAATTTGAATTTACCGCCAATGTCTAGTGGAGCGCATAAGATTTCACTACTCACACCTAGACCCTGTGAGAATTTTGGTTGGGAATGAATGTTTGAAATACGCTCTACCGAAATTGCAAAAAAAAAAGTTTTCAAGAAGTAATCGTGCTCTAATGAGAATGAGGGATAGGGGAGATTGGAGGCTACTCACAATTCCGGCTCACAATT
Organism: Caenorhabditis remanei; assembly: GCF_010183535.1. Classification (NCBI taxonomy): domain Eukaryota; kingdom Metazoa; phylum Nematoda; class Chromadorea; order Rhabditida; family Rhabditidae; genus Caenorhabditis; species Caenorhabditis remanei. Next base: position 1,137,190 of record NC_071329.1, read on the forward strand.
GATATACTGTGAGAAAATGCGCTCTATTGATAATCTCACAAATCTGTGGTAGAAATGATAAATGAAGCAAGTGCGCTCTAAGTATACATAGACAACGAAAAATTCTCAAAATGCACAAAATCGGTCAAAATGACGAACTATTGAAATAAAGGAAAAATGTTCTGATTTCTATCCGCCCGGATAAGCCAAATATATGTTTTTTAATAAAACCTTCTTTTTTTTGGTTTTTTTTTGGTTTCACAAAGAAAATATATTTATATTAAAAAATCTGAAACCAATAGAAAATAGCCTACAGTCTAGAAAGCTGAGGAAGAATGGAAAATAGTCTTGTTCTCCGAGAGGAGTACACGGGAAGTGGACATTATTTTCATGGAAATTTGAAGCTCCGCCCCCGTAACAGGAGCGTATGCTTCCAACTGCGCTCCACCGAAATCCCCTTGAAAAATGTCTCTTTTTCTCTGAGTCTCTCAATTTCGCTTTCGGTAGGTTTCGGTAGAGCGCAGTTGTAAGATCTGCTAATATAATTCCCAACTATGCAACCTCGCTCCACCGCACACTCTCATCTTTTGAAAAGTTTTCACGACAAGAGGTCAGTAACTAGCAATAAAAAAAGCGCGTGAAGAAGCCTAGAACTTTCGAAAATCACAAAAACCACCGAGAGAACAGAGACAGAGACAGAAAGTAATATATTTGTCTGTATGTCTTTCCAATTCTCTCTGCCGTCTCTCCATATCACACACTCTCTCGTCGTCTCCATTGTCTTCCCCCTACAGCGCTTCTTTGTTATTTATATTGGATTTCCCCCTATTTTTATATTTATATAAAAAATTTATTTACAGTGTATAAGAAGAGTTTTATGTGTATGTATATAAATAAAATTATTGAGAAAAATTTCGAAAAATTTCGAAAAATTTCGAAAAAATGAAAAAAAAACAGTATCAGACAGCTACGGCGGGTGGTGTCTTTGGTCGTACCGCGTCGCGGACACTCAGACGGTCGGCCGTCCGTTCGACGGACTGTCCGGATGTGTTGGATTGAAGCGTTGGGCTTCGGGTTCTGGAAGAAGTTGGGTTTAAAGGGGGCGGAGTCAATTTCAATCTGTCTGTGTGTCTGTCTGTGTGTCCGGATGTCCGGATACCCGAATTCGGTGTCAAAAACTAGAGAAACTTTTTCTATAAATTTGACCATAGTTAATTTCGACCCTGCTGATTCCAAATCTGCAAAAAAAATCTGCAAAATGTTCCCCTGAACCGAGTTATGAGCGATCAAACGTTTCCTATGGTTAAGCATTTTACCATAGGAAAAGTTTGATGGCTCATAACTCGGTTCAGGGGAACATTTTGCAGTTTTTTCTTGCAGATTTGGAATCAGCAGGGTCGAAATTACCTATGGTCAAATTTATAGAAAAAAGTTCAACTCGCCCCGTCGTGTACTTCCCTTGTAAGTTATTTTCAGCCTGTCCATCCGTCCATATGTCCAAAACCTCAATTTCAGACCCTAAAAACTGCCAAAAACAGTGTTTTCACACAATTTTTGACTCCGGACTGTCTGTATGTCTGTTTGCCCGTTAGGATGTCCAAGAATGCCGTTTTTGGCTAAAAATCGCTCTATTTTCTTCAATTTTTTGCACTTTTTAGTCTAAAACGTGCATTTTCAGACAAAAAAAACATCTCGAAATGAAGAAATCAATCTGGGTGTCCGGATATCCAGACCGAATTCACCGTTTTCCAGTGTCCATCGGATTCAGATGAACGAATTCAAGAAACGTGAAAAACAAGCTAAAAATGATGATTTTGGACTGAAAAAATATGAAAAATCATAAAATTTCAGTCTGGAAATGCTGAAAATCAGATTCTTTTTGTCTCTATCGGTCTGTCTGTCCCATAATCTGTCTGTGTGTCCGTGTCCCCAAATGTCCAGATGTCCCCCTACCTCGACGGAAACAACGAAGAAGTGTCCGACGCGCCCGTCGGACTCCTCGATCTCACCATTGCTGACAGTTGAGATGTGGAAGTGGGGCTGCGAGGTCTGCAAAGTGAACAATTCTTTTGTTGGGGGAGTACTTGGCATGGTGCCAGGTGTCCTTTTTTTTGCAGGGGGCTTTTTTTGCAGGTGAGTCATTTGCGCATGCCTGTCTACACATACATGACATGTGGCGAGGGAGAAATTTTTTCAATTTTTGCTTAGATGTTACATGACAAATACAGATGCCAAGTAACATGTTTAAAAATATCAAAATATTTTTGAAAATGCTTAAAACTACAGTATCCCCCCCCCCCCCCCCCACTTACTAAAATCGGTTAACATTCAGCGTTTATTACGGTTCTAATAACCAACTTATCTTTAAAAATTTTGTTATGGCTGTATAGAGCAAGTCTAAATCTCCATTTTTGTAGTTGACAACTTTTTTCTACGGGCGATCCCTGGAGAGATACGGTAGCGCGAAGTATGGTAGCATCTTGGGACACGGATACGT